>NC_060128.1:78062475-78368308 GCF_021461395.2 Schistocerca americana | reverse complement strand
AGTGAAGCATCGTAATCCAAAACTGGACTCACAGGAGAGGTTCAAATCATAGAAATATAGGGTGTCAGTCCTCTTGTACTTAAGTCGGCATTGAGACTTTTGTATTAAATTCGGATGCAATTTCTGTATTTCTTCGTCAATAAGAAGGTCCAAGGGATACAGTAAACCTGAAGTGAAGCATCGTAATCCAAAACTGGAATCACAGGAGAGGTTCAAATCATGGAAAGTTAGAGTGTCAGTCCTCTTGTACTTATGTCGGCATTGTGACTTTTGTATTAATTTCGGATGCAATTTCTGTGTTTCATCGTCAATAAGAAGGTCCAAGGGATACAGTAAACCTGAAGTGAAGCATCGGAATCTAAAACTGGACTCACAGGAGAGGTTAAAATCATAGAAAGTTAATGTGCCAGTCTTCTTGTACTTCAGTCGGCATTGTGCCTTTTGTATTAAATTCGGATGCAATTTCTGTGTTTCATCGTCAATAAGAAGGTCCAAGGGATACAGTAAACCTGAAGTGAAGCATCGGAATCGAAAACAGGACTCACAGGAGAGGTTCAAATCACAGAAAGTTAGAGCGTCAGTCCTCTTGTACTTAAGTCGGCATTGTGACTTTTGTATTAAATTCGGATGCAATTTCTGTGCCTCATCGTAAATAAGAAAGTCCAAGGGAAACAGTAAACCTGAAGAGAATCATCGGAATCTAAAACTGGACTCACAGGAGAGGTTCAAATCATAGAAAGTTGGAGTGTCAGTCCTCTTGTACTTACGTCGGCATTGTGACATTTGTATTAAATATGGATGCAATTTCTGTGTTTCATCGTCAATAAGAAGGTCCAAGGGATACAGTAAACCTGAAGTGAAGTATCCGAATCTACAACTGGACCCACAGGAGGGATTCAAATCATAGAAAGATAGAGTGTCAGTTCTCTTGTACTTAAGACGGCATTGTGACTTTTGTATTAAATTCGGATGCAATTTCTGTGTTTCATCGTCAATAAGAAAGTCCAAGGGATACAGTTAACCTGAAGTGAATCATCGGAATCTAAAACTTGACTCACAGGAGAGGTTCAAATCATAGAATGTTAGAGTGTCAGTCGTCTTGTACTTAAGTCGGCATTGTGACTTTTGTATTAAATTCGGATGCAATTTCTGTGTTTCATCGTCAATAAGAAGGTCCAAGGGATACAGTAAACCTGATGTGAAGTATCCGAATCTACAACTGGACTCACAGGAGGGGTTGAAATCATAGAAAGTTAGAGTGTCAGTTCTCTTGTACTTAAATCTGCATTGTGACTTTTGTATTAAATTCGGATGCAATCTCTGTGTTTCATCGTCAATAAGAAGGTCCAAGGGATACAGTAAACCTGCAGTGAAGCATCGTAATCTAAAACTGGACTCACAGGAGAGGTTCAAATCATAGAAAGTTAGAGCGTCAGTCTTCTTGTACTTCAGTCGGCATTGTGCCTTTTGTATTAAATTCGGATGCAATTTCTGTGTTTCTTCGTCAATAAGAAGGTCCAAGGAATACAGTAAACCTTAAGTGTAGCATCGGATTCTAAAACTGGTCTCACAGGAGATATTCAAATCATAGAAAGTTAGAGGGTCACTCCTCTTGTACTTAAGTCGGCATTGTGAATTTTGTATTAAATTCGGATGCAATTTCTGTGTTTCATCGTCAATAAGAAAGTCCAAGGGATACAGTTAATCTGAAGTGAATCATCGGAATCTAAAACTGGACTCACAGGAGAGGTTCAAATCATAGAAAGTTAGAGTGTCAGTCGTCTTGTATTTAAGTCGGCATTGTGACTTTTGTATTAAATTCGGATGCAATTTCTGTGTTTCATCGTCAATAAGAAGGTCCTAGGGATACAGTAAACCTGAAGTAAAGTATCCGAATCTACAACTGGACTCACAGGAGGGGTTCAAATCATAGAAAATTAGAGTGTCAGTTCTCTTGTACTTACGTCTGCATTGTGACTCTTGTATTACATTCGGATGCAATCTCTGTGTTTCATCGTCAATAAGTATGTCCAAGGGATACAGTAAACCTGAAGTGAAGCATCGTAATCCAAAACTGGACTCACAGGAGAGTTTCAAATCATAGAAATATAGGGTGTCAGTCCTCTTGTACTTAAGTCGGCATTGAGACTTTTGTATTAAATTCGGATGCAATTTCTGTATTTCTTCGTCAATAAGAAGGTCCAAGGGATACAGTAAACCTGAAGTGAAGCATCGTAATCCAAAACTGGAATCACAGGAGAGGTTCAAATCATGGAAAGTTAGAGTGTCAGTCCTCTTGTACTTATGTCGGCATTGTGACTTTTGTATTAATTTCGGATGCAATTTCTGTGTTTCATCGTCAATAAGAAGGTCCAAGGGATACAGTAAACCTGAAGTGAAGCATCGGAATCTAAAACTGGACTCACAGGAGAGGTTAAAATCATAGAAAGTTAATGTGCCAGTCTTCTTGTACTTCAGTCGGCATTGTGCCTTTTGTATTAAATTCGGATGCAATTTCTGTGTTTCATCGTCAATAAGAAGGTCCAAGGGATACAGTAAACCTGAAGTGAAGCATCGGAATCGAAAACAGGACTCACAGGAGAGGTTCAAATCACAGAAAGTTAGAGCGTCAGTCCTCTTGTACTTAAGTCGGCATTGTGACTTTTGTATTAAATTCGGATGCAATTTCTGTGCCTCATCGTAAATAAGAAAGTCCAAGGGAAACAGTAAACCTGAAGAGAATCATCGGAATCTAAAACTGGACTCACAGGAGAGGTTCAAATCATAGAAAGTTGGAGTGTCAGTCCTCTTGTACTTACGTCGGCATTGTGACATTTGTATTAAATATGGATGCAATTTATGTGTTTCATCGTCAATAAGAAGGTCCAAGGGATACAGTAAACCTGAAGTGAAGTATCCGAATCTACAACTGGACCCACAGGAGGGATTCAAATCATAGAAAGATAGAGTGTCAGTTCTCTTGTACTTAAGACGGCATTGTGACTTTTGTATTAAATTCGGATGCAATTTCTGTGTTTCATCGTCAATAAGAAAGTCCAAGGGATACAGTTAACCTGAAGTGAATCATCGGAATCTAAAACTTGACTCACAGGAGAGGTTCAAATCATAGAATGTTAGAGTGTCAGTCGTCTTGTACTTAAGTCGGCATTGTGACTTTTGTATCAAATTCGGATGCAATTTCTGTGTTTCATCGTCAATAAGAAGGTCCAAGGGATACAGTAAACCTGATGTGAAGTATCCGAATCTACAACTGGACTCACAGGAGGGGTTGAAATCATAGAAAGTTAGAGTGTCAGTTCTCTTGTACTTAAATCTGCATTGTGACTTTTGTATTAAATTCGGATGCAATCTCTGTGTTTCATCGTCAATAAGAAGGTCCAAGGGATACAGTAAACCTGCAGTGAAGCATCGTAATCTAAAACTGGACTCACAGGAGAGGTTCAAATCATAGAAAGTTAGAGCGTCAGTCTTCTTGTACTTCAGTCGGCATTGTGCCTTTTGTATTAAATTCGGATGCAATTTCTGTGTTTCTTCGTCAATAAGAAGGTCCAAGGAATACAGTAAACCTTAAGTGTAGCATCGGATTCTAAAACTGGTCTCACAGGAGATATTCAAATCATAGAAAGTTAGAGGGTCACTCCTCTTGTACTTAAGTCGGCATTGTGAATTTTGTATTAAATTCGGATGCAATTTCTGTGTTTCATCGTCAATAAGAAAGTCCAAGGGATACAGTTAATCTGAAGTGAATCATCGGAATCTAAAACTGGACTCACAGGAGATGTTCAAATCATAGAAAGTTAGAGTGTCAGTCCTCTTGTACTTAAGTCGGCATTGTGACTTTTGTATTAAATTCGGATGCAATTTCTGTGTTTCATCGTCAATAAGAAGGTCCAAGGGATACAGTAAACCTGAAGTGAAGTATCCGAATCTACAACTGGACCCACAGGTGGGATTCAAATCATAGAAAGTTAGAGTGTCAGGACTCTTTTACTTAAGTCGGCAATGTGACTTTTGTATTAAATTCGGATGCAATTTCTGTGTTTCATCGTCAATAAGAAGGTCCAAGGGATACAGTAAACCTGAAGTGAAGTATCCGAATCTACAACTGGACCCACAGGAGGGATTGAAATCATAGAAAGTTAGAGTGTCAGTTCTCTTGTACTTAAGTCGACATTGTGACTTTTGTATTAAATTCGGATGCAATTTCTGTGTTTCATCGTCAATAAGAAAGTCCAAGGGATACAGTTAACCTGAAGTGAATCATCGGAATCTAAAACTGGACTCACAGGAGAGGTTCAAATCATAGAATGTTAGAGTGTCAGTCGTCTTGTACTTAAGTCGGCATTGTGACTTGTGTATTAAATTCGGATGCAATTTCTGTGTTTCATCGTCAATAAGAAGGTCCAAGGGATACAGTAAACCTGAAGTGAAGTATCCGAATCTACAACTGGACTCACAGGAGGGGTTCAAATCATAGAAAGTTAGAGTGTCAGTTCTCTTGTACTTAAGTCTGCATTGTGACTTTTGTATTAAATTCGGATGCAATCTCTGTGTTTCATCGTCAATAAGAAGGTCCAAGGGATACAGTAAACCTGCAGTGAAGCATCGTAACCTAAAACTGGACTCACAGGAGAGGTTCAAATCATAGAAAGTTAGAGCGTCAGTCTTTTTGTACTTCAGTCGGCATTGTGCCTTTTGTATTAAATTCGGATGCAATTTCTGTGTTTCTTCGTCAATAAGAAGGTCCAAGGAATACAGTAAACCTTAAGTGTAGCATCGGATTCTAAAACTGGTCACACAGGAGATATTCAAATCATAGAAAGTTAGAGGGTCACTCCTCTTGTACTTAAGTCGGCATTGTGAATTTTGTATTAAATTCGGATGCAATTTCTGTGCCTCATCGTCAATAAGGAGGTCCAAGGGATACAGTAAACCTGAAGAGAATCATCGGAATCTGAAACTGGACTCACAGGAGAGGTTCAAATCATAGAAAGTTAGAGTGTCAGTCCTCTTGTACTTAAGTCGGCATTGTGACTTTTGTATTAAATTCGGATGCAATTTCTGTGTTTCATCGTCAATAAGAAAGTCCAAGGGATACAGTTAATCTGAAGTGAATCATCGGAATCTAAAACTGGACTCACAGGAGAGGTTCAAATCATAGAAAGTTAGAGTGTCAGTCGTCTTGTATTTAAGTCGGCATTGTGACTTTTGTATTAAATTCGGATGCAATTTCTGTGTTTCATCGTCAATAAGAAGGTCCTAGGGATACAGTAAACCTGAAGTAAAGTATCCGAATCTACAACTGGACTCACAGGAGGGGTTCAAATCATAGAAAATTAGAGTGTCAGTTCTCTTGTACTTACGTCTGCATTGTGACTCTTGTATTACATTCGGATGCAATCTCTGTGTTTCATCGTCAATAAGTATGTCCAAGGGATACAGTAAACCTGAAGTGAAGCATCGTAATCCAAAACTGGACTCACAGGAGAGGTTCATATCATAGAAATTTAGGGTGTCAGTCCTCTTGTACTTAAGTCGGCATTGAGACTTTTGTATTAAATTCGGATGCAATTTCTGTATTTCTTCGTCAATAAGAAGGTCCAAGGGATACAGTAAACCTGAAGTGAAGCATCGTAATCCAAAACTGGAATCACAGGAGAGGTTCAAATCATGGAAAGTTAGAGTGTCAGTCCTCTTGTACTTATGTCGGCATTGTGACTTTTGTATTAATTTCGGATGCAATTTCTGTGTTTCATCGTCAATAAGAAGGTCCAAGGGATACAGTAAACCTGAAGTGAAGCATCGGAATCAAAAACTGGACTCACAGGAGAGGTTAAAATCATAGAAAGGTAATGTGCCAGTCTTCTTGTACTTCAGTCGGCATTGTGCCTTTTGTATTAAATTCGGATGCAATTTCTGTGTTTCATCGTCAATAAGAAGGTCCAAGGGATACAGTAAACCTGAAGTGAAGCATCGGAATCGAAAACAGGACTCACAGGAGAGGTTCAAATCACAGAAAGTTAGAGCGTCAGTCCTCTTGTACTTAAGTCGGCATTGTGACTTTTGTATTAAATTCGGATGCAATTTCTGTGCCTCATCGTAAATAAGAAAGTCCAAGGGAAACAGTAAACCTGAAGAGAATCATCGGAATCTAAAACTGGACTCACAGGAGAGGTTCAAATCATAGAAAGTTGGAGTGTCAGTCCTCTTGTACTTACGTCGGCATTGTGACATTTGTATTAAATATGGATGCAATTTCTGTGTTTCATCGTCAATAAGAAGGTCCAAGGGATACAGTAAACCTGAAGTGAAGTATCCGAATCTACAACTGGACCCACCGGAGGGATTCAAATCATAGAAAGATAGAGTGTCAGTTCTCTTGTACTTAAGACGGCATTGTGAATTTTGTATTAAATTCGGATGCAATTTCTGTGTTGCATCGTCAATAAGAAAGTCCAAGGGATACAATTAACCTGAAGTGAATCATCGGAATCTAAAACTTGACTCACAGGAGAGGTTCAAATCATAGAATGTTAGAGTGTCAGTCGTCTTGTACTTAAGTCGGCATTGTGACTTTTGTATTAAATTCGGATGCAATTTCTGTGTTTCTTCGTCAATAAGAAGGTCCAAGGAATACAGTAAACCTTAAGTGTAGCATCGGATTCTAAAACTGGTCTCACAGGAGATATTCAAATCATAGAAAGTTAGAGGGTCACTCCTCTTGTACTTAAGTCGGCATTGTGAATTTTGTATTAAATTTGGATGCAATTTCTGTGCCTCATCGTCAATAAGGAGGTCCAAGGGATACAGTAAACCTGAAGAGAATCATCGGAATCTGAAACTGGACTCACAGGAGAGGTTCAAATCATAGAAAGTTAGAGTGTCAGTCCTCTTGTACTTAAGTCGGCATTGTGACTTTTGTATTAAATTCGGATGCAATTTCTGTGTTTCATCGTCAATAAGAAGGTCCAAGGGATACAGTAAACCTGAAGTGAAGTATCCGAATCTACAACTGGACCCACAGGAGGGATTCAAATCATAGAAAGTTAGAGTGTCAGGACTCTTTTACTTAAGTCGGCAATGTGACTTTTGTATTAAATTCGGATGCAATTTCTGTGTTTCATCGTCAATAAGAATGTCCAAGGGATACAGTTAACCTGAAGTGAATCATCGGAATCTAAAACTGGACTCACAGGAGAGGTTCAAATCATAGAAAGTTAGAGTGTCAGTCGTCTTGTACTTAAGTCGGCATTGTGACTTTTGTATTAAATTCGGATGCAATTTCTGTGTTTCATCGTCAATAAGAAGGTCCAAGGGATACAGTAAACCTGAAGTGAAGTATCCGAATCTACAACTGGACCCACAGGAGGGATTCAAATCATAGAAAGTTAGAGTGTCAGGACTCTTTTACTTAAGTCGGCAATGTGACTTTTGTATTAAATTCGGATGCAATTTCTGTGTTTCATCGTCAATAAGAAAGTCCAAGGGATACAGTTAACCTGAAGTGAATCATCGGAATCTAAAACTGGACTCACAGGAGAGGTTCAAATCATAGAAAGTTAGAGTGTCAGTCGTCTTGTACTTAAGTCGGCATTGTGACTTTTGTATTAAATTCGGATGCAATTTCTGTGTTTCATTGTCAATAAGAAGGTCCTAGGGATACAGTAAACCTGAAGTGAAGTATCCGAATCTACAACTGGACTCACAGGAGGGGTTCAAATCATAGAAAGTTAGAGTGTCAGTTCTCTTGTACTTAAGTCTGCATTGTGACTCTTGTATTACATTCGGATGCAATTTCTGTGTTTCATCGTCAATAAGAAAGTCCAAGGGATACAGTTAATCTGAAGTGAATCATCGGAATCTAAAACTGGACTCACAGGAGAGGTTCAAATCATAGAAAGTTAGAGTGTCAGTCGTCGTGTATTTAAGTCGGCATTGTGACTTTTGTATTAAATTCGGATGCAATTTCTGTGTTTCATCGTCAATAAGAATGTCCTAGGGATACAGTAAACCTGAAGTAAAGTATCCGAATCTACAACTGGACTCACAGGAGGGGTTCAAATCATAGAAAATTAGAGTGTCAGTTCTCTTGTACTTAAGACGGCATTGTGACTTTTGTATTAAATTCGGATGCAATTTCTGTGTTTCATCGTCAATAAGAAAGTCCAAGGGATACAGTTAACCTGAAGTGAATCATCGGAATCTAAAACTTGACTCACAGGAGAGGTTCAAATCATAGAATGTTAGAGTGTCAGTCGTCTTGTACTTAAGTCGGCATTGTGACTTTTGTATTAAATTCGGATGCAATTTCTGTGTTTCTTCGTCAATAAGAAGGTCCAAGGAATACAGTAAACCTTAAGTGTAGCATCGGATTCTAAAACTGGTCTCACAGGAGATATTCAAATCATAGAAAGTTAGAGGGTCACTCCTCTTGTACTTAAGTCGGCATTGTGAATTTTGTATTAAATTTGGATGCAATTTCTGTGCCTCATCGTCAATAAGGAGGTCCAAGGGATACAGTAAACCTGAAGAGAATCATCGGAATCTGAAACTGGACTCACAGGAGAGGTTCAAATCATAGAAAGTTAGAGTGTCAGTCCTCTTGTACTTAAGTCGGCATTGTGACTTTTGTATTAAATTCGGACGCAATTTCTGTGCCTCATCGTAAATAAGAAAGTCCAAGGGAAACAGTAAACCTGAAGAGAATCATCGGAATCTAAAACTGGACACACAGGAGAGGTTCAAATCATAGAAAGTTGGAGTGTCAGTCCTCTTGTACTTACGTCGGCATTGTGACATTTGTATTAAATATGGATGCAATTTCTGTGTTTCATCGTCAATAAGAAGGTCCAAGGGATACAGTAAACCTGAAGTGAAGTATCCGAATCTACAACTGGACCCACCGGAGGGATTCAAATCATAGAAAGATAGAGTGTCAGTTCTCTTGTACTTAAGACGGCATTGTGACTTTTGTATTAAATTCGGATGCAATTTCTGTGTTTCATCGTCAATAAGAAAGTCCAAGGGATACAATTAACCTGAAGTGAATCATCGGAATCTAAAACTTGACTCACAGGAGAGGTTCAAATCATAGAATGTTAGAGTGTCAGTCGTCTTGTACTTAAGTCGGCATTGTGACTTTTGTATTAAATTCGGATGCAATTTCTGTGTTTCTTCGTCAATAAGAAGGTCCAAGGAATACAGTAAACCTTAAGTGTAGCATCGGATTCTAAAACTAGTCTCACAGGAGATATTCAAATCATAGAAAGTTAGAGGGTCACTCCTCTTGTACTTAAGTCGGCATTGTGAATTTTGTATTAAATTTGGATGCAATTTCTGTGCCTCATCGTCAATAAGGAGGTCCAAGGGATACAGTAAACCTGAAGAGAATCATCGGAATCTGAAACTGGACTCACAGGAGAGGTTCAAATCATAGAAAGTTAGAGTGTCAGTCCTCTTGTACTTAAGTCGGCATTGTGACTTTTGTATTAAATTCGGATGCAATTTCTGTGTTTCATCGTCAATAAGAAGGTCCAAGGGATACAGTAAACCTGAAGTGAAGTATCCGAATCTACAACTGGACCCACAGGAGGGATTCAAATCATAGAAAGTTAGAGTGTCAGGACTCTTTTACTTAAGTCGGCAATGTGACTTTTGTATTAAATTCGGATGCAATTTCTGTGTTTCATCGTCAATAAGAATGTCCAAGGGATACAGTTAACCTGAAGTGAATCATCGGAATCTAAAACTGGACTCACAGGAGAGGTTCAAATCATAGAAAGTTAGAGTGTCAGTCGTCTTGTACTTAAGTCGGCATTGTGACTTTTGTATTAAATTCGGATGCAATTTCTGTGTTTCATCGTCAATAAGAAGGTCCAAGGGATACAGTAAACCAGAAGTGAAGTATCCGAATCTACAACTGGACCCACAGGAGGGATTCAAATCATAGAAAGTTAGAGTGTCAGGACTCTTTTACTTAAGTCGGCAATGTGACTTTTGTATTAAATTCGGATGCAATTTCTGTGTTTCATCGTCAATAAGAAAGTCCAAGGGATACAGTTAACCTGAAGTGAATCATCGGAATCTAAAACTGGACTCACAGGAGAGGTTCAAATCATAGAAAGTTAGAGTGTCAGTCGTCTTGTACTTAAGTCGGCATTGTGACTTTTGTATTAAATTCGGATGCAATTTCTGTGTTTCATTGTCAATAAGAAGGTCCTAGGGATACAGTAAACCTGAAGTGAAGTATCCGAATCTACAACTGGACTCACAGGAGGGGTTCAAATCATAGAAAGTTAGAGTGTCAGTTCTCTTGTACTTAAGTCTGCATTGTGACTCTTGTATTACATTCGGATGCAATTTCTGTGTTTCATCGTCAATAAGAAAGTCCAAGGGATACAGTTAATCTGAAGTGAATCATCGGAATCTAAAACTGGACTCACAGGAGAGGTTCAAATCATAGAAAGTTAGAGTGTCAGTCGTCGTGTATTTAAGTCGGCATTGTGACTTTTGTATTAAATTCGGATGCAATTTCTGTGTTTCATCGTCAATAAGAATGTCCTAGGGATACAGTAAACCTGAAGTAAAGTATCCGAATCTACAACTGGACTCACAGGAGGGGTTCAAATCATAGAAAATTAGAGTGTCAGTTCTCTTGTACTTAAGACGGCATTGTGACTTTTGTATTAAATTCGGATGCAATTTCTGTGTTTCATCGTCAATAAGAAAGTCCAAGGGATACAGTTAACCTGAAGTGAATCATCGGAATCTAAAACTTGACTCACAGGAGAGGTTCAAATCATAGAATGTTAGAGTGTCAGTCGTCTTGTACTTAAGTCGGCATTGTGACTTTTGTATTAAATTCGGATGCAATTTCTGTGTTTCTTCGTCAATAAGAAGGTCCAAGGAATACAGTAAACCTTAAGTGTAGCATCGGATTCTAAAACTGGTCTCACAGGAGATATTCAAATCATAGAAAGTTAGAGGGTCACTCCTCTTGTACTTAAGTCGGCATTGTGAATTTTGTATTAAATTTGGATGCAATTTCTGTGCCTCATCGTCAATAAGGAGGTCCAAGGGATACAGTAAACCTGAAGAGAATCATCGGAATCTGAAACTGGACTCACAGGAGAGGTTCAAATCATAGAAAGTTAGAGTGTCAGTCCTCTTGTACTTAAGTCGGCATTGTGACTTTTGTATTAAATTCGGATGCAATTTCTGTGTTTCATCGTCAATAAGAAGGTCCAAGGGATACAGTAAACCTGAAGTGAAGTATCCGAATCTACAACTGGACCCACAGGAGGGATTCAAATCATAGAAAGTTAGAGTGTCAGTTCTCTTGTACTTAAGTCTGCATTGTGACTCTTGTATTACATTCGGATGCAATCTCCGTGTTTCATCGTCAATAAGAATGTCCAAGGGATACAGTAAACCTGAAGTGAAGCATCGTAATCCAAAACAGGACTCACAGGAGAGGTTCAAATCATAGAAATTTAGAGTGTCAGTCCTCTTGTACTTAAGTCGGCATTGAGACTTTTGTATTAAATTCGGATGCAATTTCTGTGTTTCATCGTCAATAAGAAGGTCCAAGGGATACAGTAAACCTGAAGTGAAGCATCGGAATCCAAAACTGGACTCACAGGAGAGGTTCAAATCATGGAAAGTTAGAGTGTCAGTCCTCTTGTACTTATGTCGGCATTGTGACTTTTGTATTAATTTCGGATGCAATTTCTGTGTTTCATCGTCAATAAGAAGGTCCAAGGGATACAGTAAACCTGAAGTGAAGCATCGTAATCTAAAACTGGACTCACAGGAGAGGTTAAAATCATAGAAAGTTAATGTGCCAGTCTTCTTGTACTTCAGTCGGCATTGTGCCTTTTGTATTAAATTCGGATGCAATTTCTGTGTTTCATCGTCTATAAGAAGGTCCAAGGGATACAGAAAACTTGAAGTGAAGCATCGGAATCGAAAACTGGACTCACAGGAGCGGTTCAAATCATAGAAAGTGAGAGTGTCAGTCCGCTTGTACTTAAGTCGGCATTGTGACTATTGTATTAAATTCGAATGCAATTTCTGTGTTTCATCGCCAATAAGAAGGTCCAAGGGATACAGTAAACCTGATGGGAAGCATGGGAATAGAAAACTGGATTCACAGGAGAGGTTCAAATCACAGAAAGTTAGAGTGTGAGTCCTCTTGTACTTAAGTCGGCATTGTGACTTTTGTATTAAATTCGGATGCAATTTCTGTGTTTCATCGTCAATAAGTAGGTCCAAGGGATACAGTAAACCTGAAGTGCAGCATCGGAATCTAAAACTGGTCTCACAGGAGATATTCTAATTATAGAAAGTTAGAGGGTCACTCCTCTTGTACTTAAGTCGGCATTGTGAATTTTGTATTAAATTCGGATGCAATTTCTTTGTTTGATCGTCAATAAGAAGATCCAAGGGATACAGTAAACCTGAAGTGAAGCATCGGCATCGAAAACAGGACTCACAGGAGAGGTTCAAATCACAGAAAGTTAGAGCGTCAGTCCTCTTGTACTTAAGTCGGCATTGTGACTTTTGTATTAAATTCGGATGCAATTTCTGTGCCTCATCGTCAATAAGAAAGTCCAAGGGAAACAGTAATCCTGAAGGGAATCATCGGAATCTAAAACTGGACTCACAGGAGAGGTTCTTATCATAGAAAGTTAGAGTGTCAGTCCTCTTGTACTTAAGTCGGCATTGTGATATTTGTATTAAATTTGGATGCAATTTCTGTGTTTCATCGTCGATAAGAAGGTCCAAGGGATACAGTAAACCTGAAGTGAAGTATCCGAATCTACAACTGGACCCACAGGAGGGATTCAAATCATAGAAAGTTAGAGTGTCAGTTCTCTTGTACTTAAGTCGGCATTGTGACTTTTGTATTAAATTCGGATGCAATTTCTGTGTTTCATCGTCAATAAGAAAGTCCAAGGGATACAGTTAACCTGAAGTGAATCATCGGAATCTAAAACTGGACTCACAGGAGAGGTTCAAATCATAGAATGTTAGAGTGTCAGTCGTCTTGTACTTAAGTCGGCATTGTGACTTTTGTATTAAATTCGGATGCAATTTCTGTGTTTCATCGTCAATAAGAAGGTCCAAGGGATACAGTAAACCTGAAGTGAAGTATTCGAATCTACAACTGGACTCACAGGAGGGGTTCAAATCATAGAAAGTTAGAGTGTCAGTTCTCTTGTACTTAAGTCTGCATTGTGACTTTTGTATTAAATTCGGATGCAATCTCTGTGTTTCATCGTCAATAAGAAGGTCCAAGGGATACAGTAAACTTGAAGTGAAGCATCGGAATCGAAAACTGGACTCACAGGAGAGGTTCAAATCATAGAAAGTGAGAGTGTCAGTCCGCTTGTACTTAAGTCGGCATTGTGACTATTGTATTAAATTCGAATGCAATTTCTGTGTTTCATCGCCAATAAGAAGGTCCAAGGGATACAGTAAACCTGAAGAGAAGCATGGGAATCGAAAACTGGACTCACAGGAGAGGTTCAAATCACAGAAAGTTGGAGTGTGAGTCCTCTTGTACTTAAGTCGGCATTGTGACTTTTGTATTAAATTCGGATGCAATTTCTGTGCTTCATCGTCAGTAAGAAGGTCCAAGGGATACAGTAAACCCGAGGTGAAGCATCGGAATCTAAAACTGGTTTCACAGGAGAGGTTCATAACATAGAAAGTTAGAGTGTCAGTCCTTTTGTACACAAGTCAGCTTTGTGACTTTTGTATTAAATTCGGATGCAATTTGTGTGTTTCATCGTCAATAAGAAGGTCCAAGGGATACAGTAAACCTGAAGTGAAGCATCGGAATCTGAAACTGGACTCACAGGAGAGGTTCAAATCATAGAAAGTGTGAGTGTCAGTCCGCTTGTACTTAAGTCGGCATTGTGAATTTTGTATTAAATTCGGATGCAATTTCTGTGTTTCATCGTCAATAAGAAGATCCAAGGGATACAGTAAACATGAAGTGAAGCATCGGAATCGAAAACAGGACTCACAGGTGAGGTTCAAATCACAGAAAGTTAGAGTGTCAGTCCTCTTGTACTTAAGTCGGCATTGTGACTTTTGTATTAAATTCGGATGCAATTTTTGTGCCTCATCGTCAATAAGAAGGTCCAAGGGATACTGTAAACCTGAAGTGAATCATCGGGATCTATAACTGGACTCACAGGAGAGGTTCAAATCATAGAAAGTCAGAGTGTCAGTCCTCTTGTACTTAAGTCGCCATTGTGACTTTTGTATTAAATTCGGATGCAATTTCTGTGTTTCATCGTCAATAAGAAGGACCAAGGGATACAGTAAACCTGCAGTGAAGCATCGGAATCTAAAACTGGACTCACAGGAGAGGTTCAAATCATAGAAAGTTAGAGTGTCAGTCTTCTTGTACTTCAGTCGGCATTGTGCCTTTTGTATTAAATTCGGATGCAATTTCTGTGTTTCATCGTCAATAAGAAGGTCCAAGGGATACAGTAAACCTGAAGTGAAGCATCGGAATCGGAAACTCTACTCACAGGAGAGGTTCAAATCATAGAAAGTGAGAGTGTCAGTCCGCTTGTACTAAAGTCGCCACTGTGACTATAGTATTCAATTCGGATGCTAATTCTGTATTTCATCGCCAATAAGAAGGACCAAGGGATACAGTAAACCTGAAGAGAAGCATGGGAATCGAAAACTGGACTCACAGGAGAGGTTCAAATCACAGAAAGTTAGAGTGTCAGTTCCCTTGTACTTAAGTCGGCATTGTGACTTTTGTATTAAATTCGGATGCAATTTCTGTGCCTCATCGTCAATAAGAAGGTCCAAGGGATACAGTAATCCTGAAGTGAATCATCGGAATCTAAAACTGGAATCACAGGAGAGGTTCAAATCACAGAAAGTTAGAGTGTCAGTCCTCTTGTACTTAAGTCGGCATTGTGACTCTTGTATTAAATTCGGATGCAATTTCTGTGTTTCATCGTCAATAAGAAGGTCCAAGGGATACAGTAAACCTGAAGTGAAGTATCCGAATCTACAACTGGACTCACAGGAGGGGTTCAAACCATAGAAATTTAGCGTGTCAGTCTTCTTGTACTTCAGTCGGCATTGTGCCTTTTGTATTAAATTCGGATGCAATTTCTGTGTTTCATCGTTAATAAGAAGGTCCAAGGGATACAGTAAACCTGAAGTGAAGCATCGGAATCTAAAACTCTACTCACAGGAGAGGTTCAAATCATAGAAAGTTTAAGTGTCAGTCCTCTTGTACATAAGTCGGCATTGTGACCTTTGTATTAAATTCGGATGCAATTTCTGTGTTTCATCGTCAATAAGAAGGTCCAAGGGATACAGTAGATCTGAAGTGAAGCATCAGAATCTAAAACTGGACTCACAGGAGAGGTTCAAATCATGGAAAGTTAGAGTGTCAGTCCTTTTGTACTTAAGTCGGCATTGTGACTTTTGCATTAAATTCGGATGCAATTTCTGTGTTTCATCGTCAATAAGAAGGTCCAAGGGATACAGTAAACCTGAAGTGAAGCATCGTAATCTAAAACTGGACTCACAGGAGAGGTTAAAATCATAGAAAGTTAATGTGCCAGTCTTCTTGTACTTAAGTCGGCATTGTGAATTTTGTATTAAATTTGGATGCAATTTCTGTGCCTCATCGTCAATAAGGAGGTCCAAGGGATACAGTAAACCTGAAGAGAATCATCGGAATCTGAAACTGGACTCACAGGAGAGGTTCAAATCATAGAAAGTTAGAGTGTCAGTCCTCTTGTACTTAAGTCGGCATTGTGACTTTTGTATTAAATTCGGATGCAATTTCTGTGTTTCATCGTCAATAAGAAGGTCCAAGGGATACAGTAAACCTGAAGTGAAGTATCCGAATCTACAACTGGACCCACAGGAGGGATTCAAATCATAGAAAGTTAGAGTGTCAGGACTCTTTTACTTAAGTCGGCAATGTGACTTTTGTATTAAATTCGGATGCAATTTCTGTGTTTCATCGTCAATAAGAAAGTCCAAGGGATACAGTTAACCTGAAGTGAATCATCGGAATCTAAAACTGGACTCACAGGAGAGGTTCAAATCATAGAAAGTTAGAGTGTCAGTCGTCTTGTACTTAAGTCGGCATTGTGACTTTTGTATTAAATTCGGATGCAATTTCTGTGTTTCATCGTCAATAAGAAGGTCCAAGGGATACAGTAAACCTGAAGTGAAGTATCCGAATCTACAACTGGACCCACAGGAGGGATTCAAATCATAGAAAGTTAGAGTGTCAGTTCTCTTGTACTTAAGTCTGAATTGTGACTCTTGTATTACATTCGGATGCAATCTCCGTGTTTCATCGTCAATAAGAATGTCCAACGGATACAGTAAACCTGAAGTGAAGCATCGTAATCCAAAACAGGACTCACAGGAGAGGTTCAAATCATAGAAATTTAGAGTGTCAGTCCTCTTGTACTTAAGTCGGCATTGAGACTTTTGTATTAAATTCGGATGCAATTTCTGTGTTTCATCGTCAATAAGAAGGTCCAAGGGATACAGTAAACCTGAAGTGAAGCATCGGAATCCAAAACTGGACTCACAGGAGAGGTTCAAATCATGGAAAGTTAGAGTGTCAGTCCTCTTGTACTTATGTCGGCATTGTGACTTTTGTATTAATTTCGGATGCAATTTCTGTGTTTCATCGTCAATAAGAAGGTCCAAGGGATACAGTAAACCTGAAGTGAAGCATCGTAATCTAAAACTGGACTCACAGGAGAGGTTAAAATCATAGAAAGTTAATGTGCCAGTCTTCTTGTACTTCAGTCGGCATTGTGCCTTTTGTATTAAATTCGGATGCAATTTCTGTGTTTCATCGTCTATAAGAAGGTCCAAGGGATACAGAAAACTTGAAGTGAAGCATCGGAATCGAAAACTGGACTCACAGGAGCGGTTCAAATCATAGAAAGTGAGAGTGTCAGTCCGCTTGTACTTAAGTCGGCATTGTGACTATTGTATTAAATTCGAATGCAATTTCTGTGTTTCATCGCCAATAAGAAGGTCCAAGGGATACAGTAAACCTGATGGGAAGCATGGGAATAGAAAACTGGATTCACAGGAGAGGTTCAAATCACAGAAAGTTAGAGTGTGAGTCCTCTTGTACTTAAGTCGGCATTGTGACTTTTGTATTAAATTCGGATGCAATTTCTGTGTTTCATCGTCAATAAGTAGGTCCAAGGGATACAGTAAACCTGAAGTGCAGCATCGGAATCTAAAACTGGTCTCACAGGAGATATTCTAATTATAGAAAGTTAGAGGGTCACTCCTCTTGTACTTAAGTCGGCATTGTGAATTTTGTATTAAATTCGGATGCAATTTCTTTGTTTGATCGTCAATAAGAAGATCCAAGGGATACAGTAAACCTGAAGTGAAGCATCGGCATCGAAAACAGGACTCACAGGAGAGGTTCAAATCACAGAAAGTTAGAGCGTCAGTCCTCTTGTACTTAAGTCGGCATTGTGACTTTTGTATTAAATTCGGATGCAATTTCTGTGCCTCATCGTCAATAAGAAAGTCCAAGGGAAACAGTAATCCTGAAGGGAATCATCGGAATCTAAAACTGGACTCACAGGAGAGGTTCTTATCATAGAAAGTTAGAGTGTCAGTCCTCTTGTACTTAAGTCGGCATTGTGATATTTGTATTAAATTTGGATGCAATTTCTGTGTTTCATCGTCAATAAGAAGGTCCAAGGGATACAGTAAACCTGAAGTGAAGTATCCGAATCTACAACTGGACCCACAGGAGGGATTCAAATCATAGAAAGTTAGAGTGTCAGTTCTCTTGTACTTAAGTCGGCATTGTGACTTTTGTATTAAATTCGGATGCAATTTCTGTGTTTCATCGTCAATAAGAAAGTCCAAGGGATACAGTTAACCTGAAGTGAATCATCGGAATCTAAAACTGGACTCACAGGAGAGGTTCAAATCATAGAATGTTAGAGTGTCAGTCGTCTTGTACTTAAGTCGGCATTGTGACTTTTGTATTAAATTCGGATGCAATTTCTGTGTTTCATCGTCAATAAGAAGGTCCAAGGGATACAGTAAACCTGAAGTGAAGTATTCGAATCTACAACTGGACTCACAGGAGGGGTTCAAATCATAGAAAGTTAGAGTGTCAGTTCTCTTGTACTTAAGTCTGCATTGTGACTTTTGTATTAAATTCGGATGCAATCTCTGTGTTTCATCGTCAATAAGAAGGTCCAAGGGATACAGTAAACTTGAAGTGAAGCATCGGAATCGAAAACTGGACTCACAGGAGAGGTTCAAATCATAGAAAGTGAGAGTGTCAGTCCGCTTGTACTTAAGTCGGCATTGTGACTATTGTATTAAATTCGAATGCAATTTCTGTGTTTCATCGCCAATAAGAAGGTCCAAGGGATACAGTAAACCTGAAGAGAAGCATGGGAATCGAAAACTGGACTCACAGGAGAGGTTCAAATCACAGAAAGTTAGAGTGTGAGTCCTCTTGTACTTAAGTCGGCATTGTGACTTTTGTATTAAATTCGGATGCAATTTCTGTGCTTCATCGTCAATAAGAAGGTCCAAGGGATACAGTAAACCCGAGGTGAAGCATCGGAATCTAAAACTGGTTTCACAGGAGAGGTTCATAACATAGAAAGTTAGAGTGTCAGTCCTTTTGTACACAAGTCAGCTTTGTGACTTTTGTATTAAATTCGGATGCAATTTCTGTGTTTCATCGTCAATAAGAAGGTCCAAGGGATACAGTAAACCTGAAGTGAAGCATCGGAATCTGAAACTGGACTCACAGGAGAGGTTCAAATCATAGAAAGTGTGAGTGTCAGTCCGCTTGTACTTAAGTCGGCATTGTGAATTTTGTATTAAATTCGGATGCAATTTCTGTGTTTCATCGTCAATAAGAAGATCCAAGGGATACAGTAAACATGAAGTGAAGCATCGGAATCGAAAACAGGACTCACAGGTGAGGTTCAAATCACAGAAAGTTAGAGTGTCAGTCCTCTTGTACTTAAGTCGGCATTGTGACTTTTGTATTAAATTCGGATGCAATTTCTGTGCCTCATCGTCAATAAGAAGGTCCAAGGGATACTGTAAACCTGAAGTGAATCATCGGGATCTATAACTGGACTCACAGGAGAGGTTCAAATCATAGAAAGTCAGAGTGTCAGTCCTCTTGTACTTAAGTCGCCATTGTGACTTTTGTATTAAATTCGGATGCAATTTCTGTGTTTCATCGTCAATAAGAAGGACCAAGGGATACAGTAAACCTGCAGTGAAGCATCGGAATCTAAAACTGGACTCACAGGAGAGGTTCAAATCATAGAAAGTTAGAGTGTCAGTCTTCTTGTACTTCAGTCGGCATTGTGCCTTTTGTATTAAATTCGGATGCAATTTCTGTGTTTCATCGTCAATAAGATGGTCCAAGGGATACAGTAAACCTGAAGTGAAGCATCGGAATCGGAAACTCTACTCACAGGAGAGGTTCAAATCATAGAAAGTGAGAGTGTCAGTCCGCTTGTACTAAAGTCGCCACTGTGACTATAGTATTCAATTCGGATGCTAATTCTGTATTTCATCGCCAATAAGAAGGTGCAAGGGATACAGTAAACCTGAAGTGAAGCATCGGAATCTAAAACTCGACTCACGGGAGAGGCTCAAAACACAGAAATTTAGAGTGTCAGGCCTCTTGTACTTAAGTCGGCATTGAGACTTTTGTATTAAATTCGGATGCAATTTCTGTGTTTCATCGTCAATAAGAAGGTCCAAGGCATACAGTAAACCTGAAGTGAAGCATCGGAATCTGAAACGGGACTCCCAGGAGATATTCAAACCATGGAAAGTTAGAGTGTCTGTCCGCTTGTACTTAAGTCGGCATTGTGACTATTGTATTAAATTCGGATGCAATTTCTGTGTATCATCGCCAATAAGAAGGACCAAGGGATACAGTAAACCTGAAGAGAAGCATGGGAATCGAAAACTGGACTCACAGGAGAGGTTCAAATCACAGAAAGTTAGAGTGTCAGTTCCCTTGTACTTAAGTCGGCATTGTGACTTTTGTATTAAATTCGGATGCAATTTCTGTGCCTCATCGTCAATAAGAAGGTCCAAGGGATACAGTAATCCTGAAGAGAATCATCGGAATCTAAAACTGGAATCACAGGAGAGGTTCAAATCACAGAAAGTTAGAGTGTCAGTCCTCTTGTACTTAAGTCGGCATTGTGACTCTTGTATTAAATTCGGATGCAATTTCTGTGTTTCATCGTCAATAAGAAGGTCCAAGGGATACAGTAAACCTGAAGTGAAGTATCCGAATCTACAACTGGACTCACAGGAGGGGTTCAAACCATAGAAAGTTAGCGTGTCAGTCTTCTTGTACTTCAGTCGGCATTGTGCCTTTTGTATTAAATTCGGATGCAATTTCTGTGTTTCATCGTTAATAAGAAGGTCCAAGGGATACAGTAAACCTGAAGTGAAGCATCGGAATCTAAAACTCTACTCACAGGAGAGGTTCAAATCATAGAAAGTTTAAGTGTCAGTCCTCTTGTACATAAGTCGGCATTGTGACCTTTGTATTAAATTCGGATGCAATTTCTGTGTTTCATCGTCAATAAGAAGGTCCAAGGGATACAGTAGATCTGAAGTGAAGCATCAGAATCTAAAACTGGACTCACAGGAGAGGTTCAAATCATGGAAAGTTAGAGTGTTTGTCCTTTTGTACTTAAGTCGGCATTGTGACTTTTGCATTAAATTCGGATGCAATTTCTGTGTTTCATCGTCAATAAGAAGGTCCAAGGGATACAGTAAACCTGAAGTGAAGCATCGGAATCAAATACTGGACTCACAGGAGTGGTTCAAATCGTAGAAAGTTAGTGTGTCAGTCTTCTTGTACTTAAGTCAGCATTGTGCCTTTTCTATTAAATTCGGATGCAATTTCTGTGTTTCATCGTCATTAAGAAGGTCAAAGGGATACAGTAAACCTGAAGTGAAGCATCGGATTCAAAACTGAACTTACCGGAGAGGTTCAAATCATAGAAAGTGAGAGTGTCAGTCCGCTTGTACTTAAGTCGGCATTGAGAATTATGTATTATATGCAGATGCAATTTCTGTGTTTCATCGTCAATACGAAGGTCCAAGGGATACAGTAAACCAGAAGTGAAGCATCGGAATCTATAACTGGAGTCACAGGAGAGGTTCAAATCATAGAAAGCTAGATTGTCAGTCCTCTTGTACTTAAGTCGGCATTGTGACTATTGTATTAAATTCGGATGCAATTTCTGTGTTTCATCGTCAATAAGAAGGTCCAAGGAATACAGTAAACGTGAAGTGAAGTATCGGAATCTAAAACTGGACTCACAGGAGGGGATCAAATCATAGAAAGTTAGAGTGTCAGTTCTCTTGTACTTAAGTCGGCATTGAGACTTTTGTATTAAATTCGGATACAATTTCTGTGTTTCATCGTCAATAGGAAGGTCCAAGGGATACAGTAAACCTGAATTGAAGCATCGGAATCTAAAACTGGACTCACAGGAGAGGTTCAAATCATAGAAAGTTAGAGTGTCAGTCCTCTTGTACTTAAGTCGGTAATGAGACTTTTGTATTAAATTCGGATGCAAACTCTGTGTTTAATCGTCAATAAGAAGGTCCAAGGAATACAGTAAACCAGAAGTGAAGCATCGGAATCTAAAACTGGAATCACAGGACAGGTTCAAATCATAAAAAGTTTGAGTTTCAGTCCTCTTGTACTTAAGTCGGCATTGTGACATTTGTATTAAATTCGGAAGCAATTTCTGTGTTTCATCGTTAATAAGAAGGTCCAAGGGATACAGTAAACCTGATGTGAAGCATTGGAATCTAAAACAAGACTCACAGGAGAGGTTCAAATCATAGCAAGTTAGAGTGTCAGTCCTCTTGTACTTAAGTCGGCATTGTGACTTTTGTATTAAATTCGGATGCAATTTCTGTGTTTCATCGTCAATAAGAAGGTCCAAGGAATACAGTAAACGTGAAGTGAAGTATCGGAATCTAAAACTGGACTCACAGGAGGGGATCAAATCATAGAAAGTTAGAGTGTCAGTTCTCTTGTACTTAAGTCAGCAATGAGACTTTTGTATTAAATTCGGATGCAATTTCTGTGTTTTATCGCCAATAAGAAGGTCCAAGGGATACAGTAAACCTGAAGTGAAGCATCGGAATCTAAAACTGGACTCACAGGAGATATTGAAACCATAGATAGTTAGAGTTTCAGTCCTCTTGTACTCAAGTCGGCATTGTGAATTTTGTATTAAATTCGGATGCAATTTCTGTGTTTCATGGTTAATAAGAAGGTCCAAGGGATACAGTAAACCTGAAGTGAAATATCGGAATCTAAAACTGGACTCACAGGAGAGGTTCAAATCATAGAAAGTTAGAGTGTCAGTCCTCTTGCACATAAGTCGGCATTGTGACTTTTGTATTAAATTCGGATGCAATTTCTGTGTTTCATCGTCCATAAGAAGGTACAAGGGATACAGTAAACCTGTTTGAAGTATCCGAATCTACAACTGGACTCACAGGAGGGGTTCAAAACATAGAAAGTTAGAGTGTCAGTTCTCTTGTACTTATGTCGGCATTGTGACTTTTGTATTAAGTTCGGATGCAATTTCTGTGTTTCATCGCCAATACGAATATCCAAGGGATACAGTAAACCTGAAGTGAAGCATCGGAATCTAAAACTGGACTCACAGGAGAGGTTCAAATCACAGAAATTTAGAGTGTCAGTCCTCTTGTACTTAAGTCGGCATTGAGACTTTTGTATTAAATTCGGATGCAATTTCTGTGTTTCATCGTCAATAAGAAGGTCCAAGGGATACAGTAAACATGAAGTGAAGCATCGGAATCTAAAACTGGACTCACAGGAGAGGTTCAAATCACAGAAATTTAGAGTGTCAGTCCTCTTGTACTTAAGTCGGCATTGAGACTTTTGTATTAAATTCGGATGCAATTTCTGTGTTTCATCGTCAATAAGAAGGTCCAAGGGATACAGTAAACCTGAAGTGAAGCATCGGAATCAAAAACTGGACTCACAGGAGATATTCCAACCTTAGAAAGTTAGAGTGTGATTCCTCTTGTACTTAAGTCGGCATTGTGCCTTTTGTATTAAATTCGGATGCAATTTTTGTGTTTCATCGTTAATAAGAAGGTTCAAGGGATACAGTAAACCTGAAGTGAATCATCGGAATCTAAAACTGGACTCACAGGAGAGGTTCAAATCTTAGAAAGTTAGAGTGTCAGTTCTCTTGTACTTATGTCGGCATTGTGACTTTTGTATTAAGTTCGGATGCAATTTCTGTGTTTCATCGTCAATAAGATGGACCAAGGGATACAGTAAACCTGAAGTGAAGCATCGGAATCGAAAACTCTACTCACAGGAGACGATCAAGTCATAGAAAGTGAGAGGGTCAGTCCGCTTGTACTAAAGTCGCCATTGTGACTATTGTATTAAATTCGGATGCAGTTTCTGTGTTTCATCGCCAATAAGAAGGTCCAAGTGATACAGTAAACCTGAAGTTAAGCATCGGAATCTAAAACTGGACTCACAGGAGAGGCTCAAAACACAGAAATTTAAAGTGTCAGTCCTCTTGTACTTAAGTCGGCATTGTGACTTTTGTATTAAATTCGGATGCAATTTCTGTGTTTCATCGTCAATAAGAAGGTCCAAGGCATACAGTAAACCTGAAGTGAAGCATCGGAATCTAAAGCTGGACTCACAGGAGATATTCAAACCATAGAAAGGTAGAGTGTCTGACCTCTTGTACTTAAGTCGGCCTTGTGAATTTTGTAATAAATTCGGATGCAATTTGTGTGTTTCATCGTTAACAAGAAGGTCCAAGGATTCAGTAAATCTGGAGTTAAGCATCGGAATCTAGAGCTGGACCCACAGGAGAGGTTCAAATCACAGAAATTTAGAGTGTCAGTCCTCTTTTACTTAAGTCGGCATTGTGACTTTTGTATTAAATACGGATGCAATTTCTGTGTTTCATCGTCAATAAGATGGTCCAAGGGATACAGTAAACCTGAAGTGAAGTACCGGAATCTAAAACTGGACTCACAGGAGGGGTTTAAATCATAAAAATTAGAGTGTCAGTTCTCATGTACATAAGTCGGCATTGTGACTTTTGTATTAAATTCGGATACAATTTCTGTGTTTCATCGTCAATAAGAAGGTTCAAGGGATACAGTAAACCTGAATTGAAGCATCGGAATCTAAA
This sequence comes from Schistocerca americana, assembly GCF_021461395.2. NCBI lineage: Eukaryota > Metazoa > Arthropoda > Insecta > Orthoptera > Acrididae > Schistocerca > Schistocerca americana. The sequence goes on along the minus strand of NC_060128.1, from coordinate 78,344,009 downwards.
ACTGGACTCATAGGAGAGGTTCAAATCATAGAAAGTTAGAGTGTCAGTCCTCTTGTACTTAAGTCGGTAATGAGACTTTTGTATTAAATTCGAATGCAATTTCTGTGTTTAATCGTCAATAAAAAGGTCCAAGGAATACAGTAAACCTGAAGTGAAGCATCGGAATCTAAAACTGGATTCACAGGACAGGTTCAAATCATAAAAAGTTGGAGTTTCAGTCCTCTTGTACTTAAGTCGGCATTGTGACTTTTGTATTAAATTCGGAAGCAATTTCTGTGTTTCATCGTTAATAAGAAGGTCCAAGGGATACAGTAAACCTGATGTGAAGCATTGGAATCTAAAACAGGACTCACAGGAGAGGTTCAAATCATAGCAAGTTAGAGTGTCAGCCCTCTTGTACTTAAGTCGGCATTGTGACTTTTGTATTAAATTCGGATGCAATTTCTGTGTTTCATCGACAATAAGAATGTGCAAGGGATACAGTAAACCTGAAGTGAAGTATCGGAATCTGCAATTGGACTCACAGGAGGGGATCAAATCACAGAAAGTTAGAGTGTCAGCTCTCTTGTACTTAAGTAGTCATTGTGACTTTTGTATTAAATTCGGATGCAATTTCTGTGTTTCATCGTCAAATAAGAAGGTCCAAGGGATACAGTAAACGTGAAGTGAAGCATCGGAATCTAAAACTGGACTCACAGGAGAGGTTCAGATCACAGAAATTTACAGTGTCAGTCCTCTTGTACTTAAGTCGGCATTGAGACTTTTGTATTAATATCGGATGCAATTTCTGTGTTTCATCGTCAATAAAAAGGTCCGAGGCATACAGTAAACCTGAAGTGAAGCATCGGAATCTATAACTGGAGTCACAGGAGAGGTTCAAATCATAGAAAGCTAGATTGTCAGTCCTCTTGTACTTAAGTCGGCATTGTGAATTTTGTATTAAATTCGGATGCAATTTCTGTGTTTCATGGTTAATAAGAAGGTCCAAGGGATACAGTAAACCTGAAGTGAAATATCGGAATCTAAAACTGGACTCACAGGAGAGGTTCAAATCATAGAAAGTTAGAGTGTCAGTCCTCTTGCACATAAGTCGGCATTGTGACTTTTGTATTAAATTCGGATGCAATTTCTGTGTTTCATCGTCCATAAGAAGGTACAAGGGATACAGTAAACCTGTTTGAAGTATCCGAATCTACAACTGGACTCACAGGAGGGGTTCAAAACATAGAAAGTTAGAGTGTCAGTTCTCTTGTACTTATGTCGGCATTGTGACTTTTGTATTAAGTTCGGATGCAATTTCTGTGTTTCATCGCCAATACGAATATCCAAGGGATACAGTAAACCTGAAGTGAAGCATCGGAATCTAAAACTGGACTCACAGGAGAGGTTCAAATCACAGAAATTTAGAGTGTCAGTCCTCTTGTACTTAAGTCGGCATTGAGACTTTTGTATTAAATTCGGATGCAATTTCTGTGTTTCATCGTCAATAAGAAGGTCCAAGGGATACAGTAAACATGAAGTGAAGCATCGGAATCTAAAACTGGACTCACAGGAGAGGTTCAAATCACAGAAATTTAGAGTGTCAGTCCTCTTGTACTTAAGTCGGCATTGAGACTTTTGTATTAAATTCGGATGCAATTTCTGTGTTTCATCGTCAATAAGAAGGTCCAAGGGATACAGTAAACCTGAAGTGAAGCATCGGAATCAAAAACTGGACTCACAGGAGATATTCCAACCATAGAAAGTTAGAGTGTGAGTCCTCTTGTACTTAAGTCGGCATTGTGCCTTTTGTATTAAATTCGGATGCAATTTTTGTGTTTCATCGTTAATAAGAAGGTCCAAGGGATACAGTAAACCTGAAGTGAATCATCGGAATCTAAAACTGGACTCACAGGAGAGGTTCAAATCTTAGAAAGTTAGAGTGTCAGTTCTCTTGTACTTATGTCGGCATTGTGACTTTTGTATTAAGTTCGGATGCAATTTCTGTGTTTCATCGTCAATAAGATGGACCAAGGGATACAGTAAACCTGAAGTGAAGCATCGGAATCGAAAACTCTACTCACAGGAGACGATCAAGTCATAGAAAGTGAGAGGGTCAGTCCGCTTGTACTAAAGTCGCCATTGTGACTATTGTATTAAATTCGGATGCAGTTTCTGTGTTTCATCGCCAATAAGAAGGTCCAAGTGATACAGTAAACCTGAAGTTAAGCATCGGAATCTAAAACTGGACTCACAGGAGAGGCTCAAAACACAGAAATTTAAAGTGTCAGTCCTCTTGTACTTAAGTCGGCATTGTGACTTTTGTATTAAATTCGGATGCAATTTCTGTGTTTCATCGTCAATAAGAAGGTCCAAGGCATACAGTAAACCTGAAGTGAAGCATCGGAATCTAAAGCTGGACTCACAGGAGATATTCAAACCATAGAAAGGTAGAGTGTCTGACCTCTTGTACTTAAGTCGGCCTTGTGAATTTTGTAATAAATTCGGATGCAATTTGTGTGTTTCATCGTTAACAAGAAGGTCCAAGGATTCAGTAAATCTGGAGTTAAGCATCGGAATCTAGAGCTGGACCCACAGGAGAGGTTCAAATCACAGAAATTTAGAGTGTCAGTCCTCTTTTACTTAAGTCGGCATTGTGACTTTTGTATTAAATACGGATGCAATTTCTGTGTTTCATCGTCAATAAGATGGTCCAAGGGATACAGTAAACCTGAAGTGTAGTACCGGAATCTAAAACTGGACTCACAGGAGGGGTTTAAATCATAAAAATTAGAGTGTCAGTTCTCATGTACATAAGTCGGCATTGTGACTTTTGTATTAAATTCGGATACAATTTCTGTGTTTCATCGTCAATAAGAAGGTTCAAGGGATACAGTAAACCTGAATTGAAGCATCGGAATCTAAAACTGGACTCATAGGAGAGGTTCAAATCATAGAAAGTTAGAGTGTCAGTCCTCTTGTACTTAAGTCGGTAATGAGACTTTTGTATTAAATTCGAATGCAATTTCTGTGTTTAATCGTCAATAAAAAGGTCCAAGGAATACAGTAAACCTGAAGTGAAGCATCGGAATCTAAAACTGGATTCACAGGACAGGTTCAAATCATAAAAAGTTGGAGTTTCAGTCCTCTTGTACTTAAGTCGGCATTGTGACTTTTGTATTAAATTCGGAAGCAATTTCTGTGTTTCATCGTTAATAAGAAGGTCCAAGGTATACAGTAAACCTGATGTGAAGCATTGGAATCTAAAACAGGACTCACAGGAGAGGTTCAAATCATAGCAAGTTAGAGTGTCAGCCCTCTTGTACTTAAGTCGGCATTGTGACTTTTGTATTAAATTCGGATGCAATTTCTGTGTTTCATCGACAATAAGAATGTGCAAGGGATACAGTAAACCTGAAGTGAAGTATCGGAATCTGCAATTGGACTCACAGGAGGGGATCAAATCACAGAAAGTTAGAGTGTCAGCTCTCTTGTACTTAAGTAGTCATTGTGACTTTTGTATTAAATTCGGATGCAATTTCTGTGTTTCATCGTCAAATAAGAAGGTCCAAGGGATACAGTAAACGTGAAGTGAAGCATCGGAATCTAAAACTGGACTCACAGGAGAGGTTCAGATCACAGAAATTTACAGTGTCAGTCCTCTTGTACTTAAGTCGGCATTGAGACTTTTGTATTAATATCGGATGCAATTTCTGTGTTTCATCGTCAATAAAAAGGTCCGAGGCATACAGTAAACCTGAAGTGAAGCATCGGAATCTATAACTGGAGTCACAGGAGAGGTTCAAATCATAGAAAGCTAGATTGTCAGTCCTCTTGTACTTAAGTCGGCATTGTGACTTTTGTATTAAATTCGGATGCAATTTCTGTGTTTCTTCGTCAATAAGAAGGTCCAAGGAATACAGTAAACGTGAAGTATCGGAATCTAAAACTGGACTCACAGGAGGGGATCAAATCATAGAAATTTAGAGTGTCAGTTCTCTTGTATTTAAATCGGCATTGTGACTTTTGTATTAAATTCGGATGCATTTTCTGTGATTCATCGTTAATACGAAGGTCCAAGGGATATAGTAAACCTGCAGTGAAGCATCGGAATCTAAGACTGGACTCACAGAGATGGTTCAAATCATAGAAAGTTAGAGTGTCAGTCCTCTTGTACTTAAGTCGGCAATGAGACTTTTCTATTAAGTTCGGATGCAATTTCTGTGTTTCATGGTTAATAGGAAGGTCCAAGGGATACAGTAAACCTGAAGTGAAATATCGGAATCTAAAACTGGACTCACAGGAGAGGTTCAAATCATAGAAAGTTAGAGTGTCAGTCCTCTTGTACATAAGTCGGCATTGTGACTTTTGTATTAAATTCGGATGCAATTTCTGTGTTTCATCGTCCATAAGAAGGTACAAGGGATACAGTAAACCTGTTTGAAGTATCCGAATCTACAACTGGACTCACAGGAGGGGTTCAAATCATAGAAAGTTAGAGTGTCAGTTCTCTTGTACTTATGTCGGCATTGTGACTTTTGTATTAAGTTCGGATGCAATTTCTGTGTTTCATCGTCAATAAGAATATCCAAGGGATACAGTAAACCTGAAGTGAAGCATCGGAATCTAAAACTGGACTCACAGGAGAGGTTCAAATCACAGAAATTTAGAGTGTCAGTCCTGTTGTACTTAAGTTGGCATTGAGACTTTTGTATTACATTCGGATGCAATTTCTGTGTTTCATCGTCAATAAGAAGGTCCAAGGGATACAGCAAACATGAAGTGAAGCATCGGAATCTAAAACTGGACTCACAGGAGTTATTCAAACCATAGAAAGTTAGAGTGTCAGTCCTCTTGTACTTAAGTCGGCATTGTGCCTTTTGTATTAAATTCGGATGCAATTTGTGTGTTTCATCGTTAATAAGATGGTCCAAGGGATACAGTAAATCTGAAGTGAAGCATCGGAATCTACAACTGGACTTACAGGAGGGGTTCAAATCATAGAAAGTTAGAGTGTCAGTTCTCTTGTACTTATGTCGTCATTGTGACTTTTGTATTAAGTTCAAATGCAATTTCTGTGTTTCATCGTCAACAAGAAGGTCCAAGGGATACAGTAAACCTGAAGTGAAGCATCGGAATCTAAAACTGGACTCACAGGAGAGGTTCAAATCATAGAAATTTAGAGTGTCAGTCCTCTTGTACTTAAGACGGCATTGAGACTTTCGTATTAAATTCGGATGCAATTTCTGTGTTTCATCGTCAATAAGAAGGTCCAAGGGACACAGTAAACCTGAAGTGAAGCATCGGAATCAAAAACTGGACTCACAGCAGATATTCAAACCATAGAAAGTTAGAGTGTCAGTCCTCTTGTACTTAAGTCGGCATTGTGCCTTTTGTATTAAATTCGGATGCAATGTTTGTGTTTCATCGTTAATAAGAAGGTCCAAGGGATTCAGTAAATCTGAAGTGAAGCATCGGAATCTAAAACTGAACTCACAGGACAGGTTCAAATCATACAAAGTTAGAGTTTCAGTCCTCTTGTACTTAAGTCGGCATTGTGACTTTTGTATTAACTTCGGATGCAATTTCTGTGTTTCATCGTTAATAAGAAGGTCCAAGGGATACAGTAAACCTGAAGTGAATCATCGGAATCTAAAGCTGGACTCACAGGAGAGGTTCAAATCTTAGAAAGTTAGAGTGTCAGTTCTCTTGTACTTATGTCGGCATTGTGACTTTTGTATTAAGTTCGGATGCAATTTCTGTGTTTCATCGTCAATAAGATGGTCCAAGGGATACAGTAAACCTGAAGTGAAGCATCGGAATCGAAAACTCTACTCACAGGAGACGATCAAGTCATAGAAAGTGAGAGGGTCAGTCCGCTTGTACTAAAGTCGCCATTGTGACTATTGTATTAAATTCGGATGCAGTTTCTGTGTTTCATCGTTAATAAGAAGGTCCAAGGCATACAGTAAACCTGAAGTGAAGCATCGGAATCTAAAGCTGGACTCACAGGAGATATTTAAACCATAGAAAGGTAGAGTGTCTGACCTCTTGTACTTAAGTCGGCGTTGTGCCTTTTGTAATAAATTCGGATGCAGTTTGTGTGTTTCATCGTTAACAAGAAGGTCCATGGGTTCAGTAAATCTGGAGTTAAGCATCGGAATCTAGAGCTGGACCCACAGGAGAGGTTCAAATCACAGAAATTTAGAGTGTCAGTCCTCATGTACTTAAGTCGGCATTGTGACTTTTGTATTAAATACGGATTCAATTTCTGTGTTTCATCGTCAATAAGATGGTCCAAGGGAAACAGTAAACCTGAAGTGAAGTACCGGAATCTAAAACTGGACTCACAGGAGGGGTTTAAATCATAAAAATTAGAGTGTCAGTTCTCTTGTACTTAAGTCGGCATTGTGACTTTTGTATTAAATTCGGATACAATTTCTGTGTTTCATCGTCAATAAGAAGGTCCAAGGGATACAGTAAACCTGAATTGAAGCATCGGAATCTAAAACTGGACTCACAGGAGAGGTTCAAATCATAGAAAGTTAGAGTGTCAGTCCTCTTGTACTTAAGTCGGTAATGAGACTTTTGTATTAAATTCGGGTGCAATTTCTGTGTTTAATCGTCAATAAGAAGGTCCAAGGAATACAGTATACCTGAAGTGAAGCATCGGAATCAAAAACTGGATTCACAGGAGAGGTTCAAATCATAAAAAGTTAGAGTTTCAGTCCTCTTGTACTTAAGTCGGCATTGTGACTTTTGTATTAAATTCGGAAGCAATTTCTGTGTTTCATCGTTAATAAGAAGGTCCAAGGGATACAGTAAACCTGATGTGAAGCATTGGAATCTAAAACAGGACTCACAGGAGAGGTTCAAATCATAGCAAGTTAGAGTGTCAGTCCTCTTGTACTTAAGTCGGCATTGTGACTTTTGTATTAAATTCGGATGCAATTTCTGTGTTTCATCGACAATAAGAATGTCCAAGGGATACAGTAAACCTGAAGTGAAGTATCGGAATCTGCAATTGGACTCACAGGAGGGATCAAATCACAGAAAGTTAGAGTGTCAGTTCTCTTGTACTTAAGTAGTCATTGTGACTTTTGTATTAAATTCGGATGCAATTTCTGTGTTTCATCGTCAAATAAGAAGGTCCAAGGGATACTGTAAACGTGAAGTGAAGCATCGGAATCTAAAACTGGACTCACAGGAGAGGTTCAGATCACAGAAATTTAGAGTGTCAGTCCTCTTGTACTTAAGTCGGCATTGAGACTTTTGTATTAATATCGGATGCAATTTCTGTGTTTCATCGTCAATAAGAAGGTCCAAGGCATACAGTTAACCTGAAGTGAAGCATCGGAATCTATAACTGGAGTCACAGGAGAGGTTCAAATCATAGAAAGCTAGATTGTCAGTCCTCTTGTACTTAAGTCGGCATTGTGACTTTTGTATTAAATTCGGATGCAATTTCTGTGTTTCATCGTCAAAAAGAAGGTCCAAGGAATACAGTAAACGTGAAGTGAAGTATAGGAATCTTAAAACTGGACTCACAGGAGGGGATCAAATCATAGAAAGTTAGAGTGTCAGTTCTCTTGTACTTAAATCGGCATTGTGACTTTTGTATTAAATTCGGATGCATTTTCTGTGATTCATCGTTAATACGAAGGTCCAAGGGATACAGTAAACCTGCAGTGAAGCATCGGAATCTAAGACTGGACTCACAGAGATGGTTCAAATCATAGAAAGTGAGAGTGTCAGTCCTCTTGTACTTAAGTCGGCAATGAGACTTTTCTATTAAATTCGGATGCAATTTCTGTGTTTTATCGCCAATAAGAAGGTCCAAGGGATACAGTAAACCTGAAGTGAAGCATCGGAATGTAAAACTGGACTCACAGGAGATATTCAAACCATAGATAGTTAGGGTTTCAGTCCTCTTGTACTTAAGTCGGCATTGTGACTTTTGTATTAAATTCGGATGCAATTTCTGTGTTTCATGGTTAATAAGAAGGTCCAAGGGATACAGTAAACTTGAAGTGAAATATCGGAATCTAAAACTGGACTCACAGGAGAGGTTCAAATCATAGAAAGTTAGAGTGTCAGTCCTCTTGTACTTAAGTCGGCATTGTGACTTTTGTATTACATTCGGATGCAATTTCTGTGTTTCATCGTCCATAAGAAGGTACAAGGGATACAGTAAACCTGTTTGAAGTATCCGAATCTACAACTGGACTCACAGGAGGGGTTCAAATCATAGAAAGTTAGAGTGTCAGTTCTCTTGTACTTATGTCGTCATTGTGACTTTTGTATTAAGTTCGGATGCAATTTCTGTGTTTCATCGTCAATAAGACTATCCAAGGGATACAGTAAACCTGAAGTGAAGCATCGGAATCTATAACTGGACTCACAGGAGAGGTTCATATCACAGAAATTTAGAGTGTCAGTCCTCTTGTACTTATGTTGGCATTGAGACTTTTGTATTACATTCGGATGCAATTTCTGTGTTTCATCGTCAATAAGAAGGTCCATGGGATACAGCAAACATGAAGTGAAGCATCGGAATCTAAAACTGGACTCACAGGAGATATTCAAACCATAGAAAGTTAGAGTGTCAGTCCTCTTGTACTTAAGTCGGCATTGTGCCTTTTGTATTAAATTCGGATGCAATTTGTGAGTTTCATCGTTAATAAGAAGGTCCAAGGGATACAGTAAATCTGAAGTGAAGCATCGGAATCTACAACTGGACACACAGGAGGGGTTCAAATCATAGAAAGTTGGAGTGTCAGTTCTCTTGTACTTATGTCGTCATTGTGACTTTTGTATTAAGTTCGGATGCAATTTCTGTGTTTCATCGTCAATAAGACTATCCAAGGGATACAGTAAACCTGAAGTGAAGCATAGGAATCTAAAACTGGACTCACAGGAAAGGTTCAAATCATAGAAATTTAGAGTGTCAGTCCTCTTGTGCTTAAGTCGGCATTGAGACTTTTGTATTAAATTCGGATGCAATTTCTGTGTTTCATCGACAATAAGAAGGTCCAAGGGATACAGTAAACATGAAGTGAAGCATCGGAATCAGAAACTGGACTCACAGGAGATATTTAAACCATAGAAAGTTAGATTGTCAGTCCTCTTGTACTTATGTCGTCATTGTGACTTTTGTATTAAGTTCGGATGCAATTTCTGTGTTTCATCGTCAATAAGAAGGTCCAAGGGATACAGTAAACCTGAAGTGAAGCATAGGAATCTAAAACTGGACTCACAGGAAAGGTTCAAATCATAGAAATTTAGAGTGTCAGTCCTCTTGTGCTTAAGTCGGCATTGAGACTTTTGTATTAAATTCGGATGCAATTTCTGTGTTTCATCGTCAATAAGAAGGTCCAAGGGATACAGTAAACGTGAAGTGAAGCATCGGAATCGAAAACTCTACTCACAGGAGACGATCAAATCATAGAAAGTGAGAGGGTCAGTCCGCTTGTACTTAAGTCGGCATTGTGACTTTTGTATTAAATTCGGATGCAATTTCAGTGTTTCATCGTCAATGAGAAGGTCCAAGGCATACAGTAAACCTGAAGTGAAGCATCGGAATCTAAAGCTGGACTCACAGGAGATATTCAAACCATAGAAAGGTAGAGTGTCTGACCTCTTGTACTTAAGTCGGCATTGTGCCTTTTGTAATAAATTCGGATGCAATTTGTGTGTTTCATCGTTAATAAGAAGGTCCAAGGGTTCAGTAAATCTGGAGTGAAGCATCAGAATCTAAAACTGGACTCACAGGACAGGTTCAAATCATAGAAAGTTAGAGTTTCAGTCCTCTTGTACTTAAGTCGGCATTGTGACTTTTGTATTAAATTCGGATGCTAATTCTGTGTTTCATCGTCAATAAGAAGGTCCAAGGGATACAGTAAACCTGTTTGAAGTATCCGAATCTACAACTGGACTCACAAGAGGGGTTCAAATCATAGAAAGTTAGAGTGTCAGTTCTCTTGTACTTATGTCGGCATTGTGACTTTTGTATTAAGTTCGGATGCAATTTCTGTGTTTCATCGTCAATAAGAAGATCCAATTGATACAGTAAACCTGAAGTGAAGCATCGGAATCTAAACCTGGACCCACAGGAGAGGTTCAAATCACAGAAATTTAGAGTGTCAGTCCTCTTGTACTTAAGTCGGCATTGAGACTTTTGTATTACAAATCGGATGCAATGTCTGTGTTTCATTGTCAATAAGTAGGTCCAAGGGATACAGTAAACATGAAGTGAAGCATCGGAATCTAAAACTGGACTCACAGGAGATATTCAAACCATAGAAAGTTAGAGTGTCAGTCCTCTTGTACTTAAGTCGGCATTGTGCCTTTTGTATTAAATTCGGATTCAATTTGTGTGTCTCATCGTTAATAAGAAGGTCCAAGGGATACCGTAAATCTGAAGTGAAGCATCGGAATCTAAAACTGGACTCACAGGACAGGTTCAAATCATACAAAGTTAGAGTTTCAGTCGTCTTATACTTCAGTCGGCATTGGGACTTTTGTATTAAATTCGGATGCAATTTCTGTGTTTAATCGTTAATAAGAAGGTCCAAGGGATACAGTAAACCTGAAGTGAATCATCGGAATCTAAAACTGGACTCACAGGAGAGGTTCAAATCGTGGAAAGTTAGAGTGTCAGTACTTTTGTACTTAAGTCGGCATTGTGACTTTTGTATTAAATTCGGATGCAATTTCTGTGTTTCATCGTCAATAAGAAGGTCCAAGGGATACAGTAAACATGAAGTGAAGCATCGGAATCTAAAACTGGACTCACAGGAGATATTCAAACCATAGAAAGTTAGAGTGTCAGTTCTCTTGTACTTAAGTCTGCATTGTGACTTTTGTATTATATTCGGATGCAATGTCTGTGTTTCATCGTCAATAAGAACGTCGAAGGGATACAGGAAACCTGAAGTGAAGCATCGTAATCTAAAACGGGACTCACAGGAGAGGCTCAAATCATAGAAAGTTAGAGTTTCAGTCCTCTTGTTCTTAAGTCGGCATTGAGACTTTTGTATTAAATTCGGATGCAATTTGTGTGTTTCATCGTTAATAAGATGGTCCAAGGGATACAGTAAATCTGAAGTGAAGCATCGCAATCTAAAACTGGACTCACAGGACAGGTTCAAATCATAGAAAGTTAGAGTTTCAGTCCTCTTGTACTTAAGTCGGTATGAGACTTTTGTATTAAATTCGGATGCAGTTTCTGTGTTTCATCGTTAATAAGAAGGTCCAAGGCATACAGTAAACCTGAAGTGAAGCATCGGAATCTAAAGCTGGACTCACAGGAGATATTTAAACCATAGAAAGGTAGAGTGTCTGACCTCTTGTACTTAAGTCGGCGTTGTGCCTTTTGTAATAAATTCGGATGCAATTTGTGTGTTTCATCGTTAACAAGAAGGTCCAAGGGTTCAGTAAATCTGGAGTTAAACATCGGAATCTAGAGCTGGACCCACAGGAGAGGTTCAAATCACAGAAATTTAGAGTGTCAGTCCTCATGTACAAAAGTCGGCATTGTGACTTTTGTATTAAATACGGATGCAATTTCTGTGTTTCATCGTCAATAAGATGGTCCAAGGGATACAGTAAACCTGAAGTGAAGTACCGGAATCTAAAACTGGACTCACAGGAGGGGTTTAAATCATAAAAATTAGAGTGTCAGTTCTCTTGTACTTAAGTCGGCATTGTGACTTTTGTATTAAATTCGGATACAATTTCTGTGTTTCATCGTCAATAAGAAGGTCCAAGGGATACAGTAAACCTGAATTGAAGCATCGGAATCTAAAACTGGACTCACAGGAGAGGTTCAAATCATAGAAAGTTAGAGTGTCAGTCCTCTTGTACTTAAGTCGGTAATGAGACTTTTGTATTAAATTCGGGTGCAATTTCTGTGTTTAATCGTCAATAAGAAGGTCCAAGGAATACAGTATACCTGAAGTGAAGCATCGGAATCAAAAACTGGATTCACAGGAGAGGTTCAAATCATAAAAAGTTAGAGTTTCAGTCCACTTGTACTTAAGTCGGCATTGTGACTTTTGTATTAAATTCGGAAGCAATTTCTGTGTTTCATCGTTAATAGGAAGGTCCAAGGGATACAGTAAACCTGATGTGAAGCATTGGAATCTAAAACAGGACTCACAGGAGAGGTTCAAATCATAGCAAGTTAGAGTGTCAGTCCTCTTGTACTTAAGTCGGCATTGTGACTTTTGTATTAAATTCGGATGCAATTTCTGTGTTTCATCGTCAATAAGAAGGTCCAAGGCATACAGTAAACCTGAAGTGAAGCATCGGAATCTATAACTGGAGTCACAGGAGAGGTTCAAATCATAGAAAGCTAGATTGTCAGTCCTCTTGTACTTAAGTCGGCATTGTGACTTTTGTATTAAATTCGGATGCAATTTCTGTGTTTCATCGTCAAAAAGAAGGTCCAAGGAATACAGTAAACGTGAAGTGAAGTATCGGAATCTAAAACTGGACTCACAGGAGGGGATCAAATCATAGAAAGTTAGAGTGTCAGTTCTCTTGTACTTAAATCGGCATTGTGACTTTTGTATTAAATTCGGATGCATTTTCTGTGATTCATCGTTAATACGAAGGTCCAAGGGATACAGTAAACCTGCAGTGAAGCATCGGAATCTAAGACTGGACTCACAGAGATGGTTCAAATCATAGAAAGTTAGAGTGTCAGTCCTCTTGTACTTAAGTCGGCAATGAGACTTTTCTATTAAATTCGGATGCAATTTCTGTGTTTTATCGCCAATAAGAAGGTCCAAGGGATACAGTAAACCTGAAGTGAAGCATCGGAATCTAAAACTGGACTCACAGGAGATATTCAAACCATAGATAGTTAGGGTTTCAGTCCTCTTGTACTTAAGTCGGCATTGTGACTTTTGTATTAAATTCGGATGCAATTTCTGTGTTTCATGGTTAATAAGAAGGTCCAAGGGATACAGTAAACTTGAAGTGAAATATCGGAATCTAAAACTGGACTCACAGGAGAGGTTCAAATCATAGAAAGTTAGAGTGTCAGTCCTCTTGTACATAAGTCGGCATTGTGACTTTTGTATTAAATTCGGATGCAATTTCTGTGTTTCATCGTCCATAAGAAGGTACAAGGGATACAGTGAACCTGTTTGAAGTATCCGAATCTACAACTGGACTCACAGGAGGGGTTCAAATCATAGAAAGTTAGAGTGTCAGTTCTCTTGTACTTATGTCGGCATTGTGACTTTTGTATTAAGTTCGGATGCAATTTCTGTGTTTCATCGTCAATAAGACTATCCAAGGGATACAGTAAACCTGAAGTGAAACATCGGAATCTATAACTGGACTCACAGGAGAGGTTCAAATCACAGAAATTTAGAGTGTCAGTCCTCTTGTACTTATGTAGGCATTGAGACTTTTGTATTACATTCGGATGCAATTTCTGTGTTTCATCGTCAATAAGAAGGTCCAAGGGATACAGCAAACATGAAGTGAAGCATCGGAATCTAAAACTGGACTCACAGGAGATATTCAAACCATAGAAAGTTAGAGTGTCAGTCCTCTTGTACTTAAGTCGGCATTGTGCCTTTTGTATTAAATTCGGATGCAATTTGTGAGTTTCATCGTTAATAAGAAGGTCCAAGGGATACAGTAAATCTGAAGTGAAGCATCGGAATCTACAACTGGACTCACAGGAGGGGTTCAAATCATAGAAAGTTAGAGTGTCAGTTCTCTTGTACTTATGTCGTCATTGTGACTTTTGTATTAAGTTCGGATGCAATTTCTGTGTTTCATCGTCAATAAGAAGGTCCAAGGGATACAGTAAACCTGAAGTGAAGCATAGGAATCTAAAACTGGACTCACAGGAAAGGTTCAAATCATAGAAATTTAGAGTGTCAGTCCTCTTGTGCTTAAGTCGGCATTGAGACTTTTGTATTAAATTCGGATGCAATTTCTGTGTTTCATCGACAATAAGAAGGTCCAAGGGATACAGTAAACATGAAGTGAAGCATCGGAATCAGAAACTGGACTCACAGGAGATATTTAAACCATAGAAAGTTAGATTGTCAGTCCTCTTGTACTTATGTCGTCATTGTGACTTTTGTATTAAGTTCGGATGCAATTTCTGTGTTTCATCGTCAATAAGAAGGTCCAAGGGATACAGTAAACCTGAAGTGAAGCATAGGAATCTAAAACTAGACTCACAGGAAAGGTTCAAATCGTAGAAATTTAGAGTGTCAGTCCTCTTGTGCTTAAGTCGGCATTGAGACTTTTGTATTAAATTCGGATGCAATTTCTGTGTTTCATCGTCAATAAGAAGGTCCAAGGGATACAGTAAACGTGAAGTGAAGCATCGGAATCGAAAACTCTACTCACAGGAGACGATCAAATCATAGAAAGTGAGAGGGTCAGTCCGCTTGTACTTAAGTCGGCATTGTGACTTTTGTATTAAATTCGGATGCAATTTCTGTGTTTCATCGTCAATGAGAAGGTCCAAGGCATACAGTAAACCTGAAGTGAAGCATCGGAATCTAAAGCTGGACTCACAGGAGATATTCAAACCATAGAAAGGTAGAGTGTCTGACCTCTTGTACTTACGTCGGCATTGTGCCTTTTGTAATAAATTGGGATGCAATTTGTGTGTTTCACCGTTAATAAGAAGGTCCAAGGGTTCAGTAAATCTGGAGTGAAGCATCAGAATCTAAAACTGGACTCACAGGACAGGTTCAAATCATAGAAAGTTAGAGTTTCAGTCCTCTTGTACTTAAGTCGGCATTGTGACTTTTGTATTAAATTCGGATGCTAATTCTGTGTTTCATCGTCAATAAGAAGGTCCAAGGGATACAGTAAACCTGTTTGAAGTATCCGAATCTACAACTGGACTCACAGGAGGGGTTCAAATCATAGAAAGTTAGAGTGTCAGTTCTCTTGTACTTATGTCGGCATTGTGACTTTTGTATTAAGTTCGGATGCAATTTCTGTGTTTCATCGTCAATAAGAAGATCCAATTGATACAGTAAACCTGAAGTGAAGCATCGGAATCTAAACCTGGACCCACAGGAGAGGTTCAAATCACAGAAATTTAGAGTGTCAGTCCTCTTGTACTTAAGTCGGCATTGAGACTTTTGTATTACAAATCGGATGCAATGTCTGTGTTTCATTGTCAATAAGAAGGTCCAAGGGATACAGTAAACATGAAGTGAAGCATCGGAATCTAACACTGGACTCACAGGAGATATTCAAACCATAGAAAGTTAGAGTGTCAGTCCTCTTGTACTTAAGTCGGCATTGTGCCTTTTGTATTAAATTCGGATTCAATTTGTGTGTCTCATCGTTAATAAGAAGGTCCAAGGGATACCGTAAATCTGAAGTGAAGCATCGGAATCTAAAACTGGACTCACAGGAGAGGTTCAAATCATAGAAAGTTAGAGTGTCAGTCCTCTTGTACTTAAGTCGGTAATGAGACTTTTGTATTAAATTCGGGTGCAATTTCTGTGTTTAATCGTCAATAAGAAGGTCCAAGGAATACAGTATACCTGAAGTGAAGCATCGGAATCAAAAACTGGATTCACAGGAGAGGTTCAAATCATAAAAAGTTAGAGTTTCAGTCCTCTTGTACTTAAGTCGGCATTGTGACTTTTGTATTAAATTCGGAAGCAATTTCTGTGTTTCATCGTTAATAAGAAGGTCCAAGGGATACAGTAAACCTGATGTGAAGCATTGGAATCTAAAACAGGACTCACAGGAGAGGTTCAAATCATAGCAAGTTAGAGTGTCAGTCCTCTTGTACTTAAGTCGGCATTGTGACTTTTGTATTAAATTCGGATGCAATTTCTGTGTTTCATCGTCAATAAGAAGGTCCAAGGCATACAGTAAACCTGAAGTGAAGCATCGGAATCTATAACTGGAGTCACAGGAGAGGTTCAAATCATAGAGAGCTAGATTGTCAGTCCTCTTGTACTTAAGTCGGCATTGTGACCTTTGTATTAAATTCGGATGCAATTTCTGTGTTTCATCGTCAAAAAGAAGGTCCAAGGAATACAGTAAACGTGAAGTGAAGTATCGGAATCTAAAACTGGACTCACAGGAGGGGATCAAATCATAGAAAGTTAGAGTGTCAGTTCTCTTGTACTTAAATCGGCATTGTGACTTTTGTATTAAATTCGGATGCATTTTCTGTGATTCATCGTTAACACGAAGGTCCAAGGGATACAGTAAACCTGCAGTGAAGCATCGGAATCTAAGACTGGACTCACAGAGATGGTTCAAATCATAGAAAGTTAGAGTGTCAGTCCTCTTGTACTTAAGTCGGCAATGAGACTTTTCTATTAAATTCGGATGCAATTTCTGTGTTTTATCGCCAATAAGAAGGTCCAAGGGATACAGTAAACCTGAAGTGAAGCATCGGAATCTAAAACTGGACTCACAGGAGATATTCAAACCATAGATAGTTAGGGTTTCAGTCCTCTTGTACTTAAGTCGGCATTGTGACTTTTGTATTAAATTCGGATGCAATTTCTGTGTTTCATGGTTAATAAGAAGGTCCAAGGGATACAGTAAACTTGAAGTGAAATATCGGAATCTAAAACTGGACTCACAGGAGAGGTTCAAATCATAGAAAGTTAGAGTGTCAGTCCTCTTGTACATAAGTCGGCATTGTGACTTTTGTATTAAATTCGGATGCAATTTCTGTGTTTCATCGTCCATAAGAAGGTACAAGGGATACAGTAAACCTGTTTGAAGTATCCGAATCTACAACTGGACTCACAGGAGGGGTTCAAATCATAGAAAGTTAGAGTGTCAGTTCTCTTGTACTTATGTCGGCATTGTGACTTTTGTATTAAGTTCGGATGCAATTTCTGTGTTTCATCGTCAATAAGACTATCCAAGGGATACAGTAAACCTGAAGTGAAGCATCGGAATCTATAACTGGACTCACAGGAGAGGTTCAAATCACAGAAATTTAGAGTGTCAGTCCTCTTGTACTTATGTTGGCATTGAGACTTTTGTATTACATTCAGATGCAATTTCTGTGTTTCATCGTCAATAAGAAGGTCCAAGGGATACAGCAAACATGAAGTGAAGCATCGGAATCTAAAACTGGACTCACAGGAGATATTCAAACCATAGAAAGTTAGAGTGTCAGTCCTCTTGTACTTAAGTCGGCATTGTGCCTTTTGTATTAAATTCGGATGCAATTTGTGAGTTTCATCGTTAATAAGAAGGTCCAAGGGATACAGTAAATCTGAAGTGAAGCATCGGAATCTACAACTGGACTCACAGGAGCGTTCAAATCATAGAAAGTTAGAGTGTCAGTTCTCTTGTACTTATGTCGTCATTGTGACTTTTGTATTAAGTTCGGATGCAATTTCTGTGTTTCATCGTCAATAAGAAGGTCCAAGGGATACAGTAAACCTGAAGTGAAGCATAGGAATCTAAAACTGGACTCACAGGAAAGGTTCAAATCATAGAAATTTAGAGTGTCAGTCCTCTTGTGCTTAAGTCGGCATTGAGACTTTTGTATTAAATTCGGATGCAATTTCTGTGTTTCATCGACAATAAGAAGGTCCAAGGGATACAGTAAACATGAAGTGAAGCATCGGAATCAGAAACTGGACTCACAGGAGATATATAAACCATAGAAAGTTAGATTCTCAGTCCTCTTGTACTTATGTCGTCATTGTGACTTTTGTATTAAGTTCGGATGCAATTTCTGTGTTTCATCGTCAATAAGAAGGTCCAAGGGATACAGTAAACCTGAAGTGAAGCATAGGAATCTAAAACTGGACTCACAGGAAAGGTTCAAATCGTAGAAATTTAGAGTGTCAGTCCTCTTGTGCTTAAGTCGGCATTGAGACTTTTGTATTAAATTCGGATGCAATTTCTGTGTTTCATCGTCAATAAGAAGGTCCAAGGGATACAGTAAACGTGAAGTGAAGCATCGGAATCGAAAACTCTACTCACAGGAGACGATCAAATCATAGAAAGTGAGAGGGTCAGTCCGCTTGTACTTAAGTCGGCATTGTGACTTTTGTATTAAATTCGGATGCAATTTCTGTGTTTCATCGTCAATGAGAAGGTCCAAGGCATACAGTAAACCTGAAGTGAAGCATCGGAATCTAAAGCTGGACTCACAGGAGATATTCAAACCATAGAAAGGTAGAGTGTCTGACCTCTTGTACTTACGTCGGCATTGTGCCTTTTGTAATAAATTGGGATGCAATTTGTGTGTTTCACCGTTAATAAGAAGGTCCAAGGGTTCAGTAAATCTGGAGTGAAGCATCAGAATCTAAAACTGGACTCACAGGACAGGTTCAAATCATAGAAAGTTAGAGTTTCAGTCCTCTTGTACTTAAGTCGGCATTGTGACTTTTGTATTAAATTCGGATGCTAATTCTGTGTTTCATCGTCAATAAGAAGGTCCAAGGGATACAGTAAACCTGTTTGAAGTATCCGAATCTACAACTGGACTCACAGGAGGGGTTCAAATCATAGAAAGTTAGAATGTCAGTTCTCTTGTACTTATGTCGGCATTGTGACTTTTGTATTAAGTTCGGATGCAATTTCTGTGTTTCATCGTCAATAAGAAGATCCAATTGATACAGTAAACCTGAAGTGAAGCATCGGAATCTAAACCTGGACCCACAGGAGAGGTTCAAATCACAGAAATTTAGAGTGTCAGTCCTCTTGTACTTAAGTCGGCATTGAGACTTTTGTATTACAAATCGGATGCAATGTCTGTGTTTCATTGTCAATAAGAAGGTCCAAGGGATACAGTAAACATGAAGTGAAGCATCGGAATCTAAAACTGGACTCACAGGAGATATTCAAACCATAGAAAGTTAGAGTGTCAGTCCTCTTGTACTTAAGTCGGCATTGTGCCTTTTGTATTAAATTCGGATTCAATTTGTGTGTCTCATCGTTAATAAGAAGGTCCAAGGGATACCGTAAATCTGAAGTGAAGCATCGGAATCTAAAACTGGACTCACAGGACAGGTTCAAATCATACAAAGTTAGAGTTTCAGTCGTCTTATACTTCAGTCGGCATTGGGACTTTTGTATTAAATTCGGATGCAATTTCTGTGTTTAATCGTTAATAAGAAGGTCCAAGGGATACAGTAAACCTGAAGTGAATCATCGGAATCTAACACTGGACTCACAGGAGAGGTTCAAATCGTGGAAAGTTAGAGTGTCAGTACTTTTGTACTTAAGTCGGCATTGTGACTTTTGTATTAAATTCGGATGCAATTTCTGTGTTTCATCGCCAATAAGAAGGTCCAAGGGATACAGTAAACCTGAAGTGAAGTATCCGAATCTACAACTGGACTCACAGGAGGGGTTCAAATCATAGAAAGTTAGAGCGTCAGTTCTCTTGTACTTAAGTCTGCATTGTGACTTTTGTATTATATTCGGATGCAATGTCTGTGTTTCATCGTCAATAAGAAGGTCGAAGGGATACAGGAAACCTGAAGTGAAGCATCGTAATCTAAAACGGGACTCACAGGAGAGGCTCAAAACACAGAAATTTAGAGTGTCAGTCCTCTTGTTCTTAAGTCGGCATTGAGACTTTTGTATTAAATTCGGATGCAATTTCTGTGTTTCATAGTCAATAAGAAGGTCCAAGGCATACAGTAAACCTGAAGTGAAGTATCGGAATCTAAAGCTGGACTCACAGGAGATATTCAAACCCTAGAAAGTTAGAGTGTCTGTCCTCTTGTTCTTAAGTCGGCATTGTGACTTTTGTATTAAATTCGGATGCAATTTGTGTGTTTCATCGTTAATAAGAAGGTCCAAGGGATACAGTAAATCTGAAGTGAAGCATCGCAATCTAAAACTGGACTCACAGGACAGGTTCAAATCATAGAAAGTTAGAGTTTCAGTCCTCTTGTACTTAAGTCGGTATGAGACTTTTGTATTAAATTCGGATGCAATTTCTGTGTTTCATCGTCAATAAGAAGGTCCAAGGGAGACAGTAAAATTGAAGTGAAGCATCGGAATCAAAAACTGGACTCACAGGAGATATTCAAACCATAGAAAGTTAGAGTGTCAGTCCTCTTGTACTTAAGTCGGCATTGTGCCTTTTGTATTAAATTCGGATGCAATTTGTGTGTTTCATCGTTAATAAGAAGGTCCAAGGGATACAGTAAATCTGAAGTGAAGCATCGGAATCGAAAACTCTACTCACAGGAGACGTTCAAATCATAGAAAGTGAGAGTGTCAGTCCGCTTGTACTAAAGTCGCCATTGTGACCATTGTATTAAATTCGGATGCAGTTTCTGTGTTTCATCGCCAATAAGAAGGACCAAGGGATACAGTAAATCTGAAGTGAAGCATCGGAATCTAAAACTGGACTCACAGGACAGGTTCAAATCATAGAAAGTTAGAAATTCAGTCCTCTTGTACTTAAGTCGACATTGTGATTTTTGTATTAGATTCGGATGCAAATTCTGTGTTTCATCGTCAATAAGAAGGTCAAGGGATACAGTAAACCTGTTTGAAGTATCCGAATCTACAACTGGACTCACAGGAGGGGTTCAAATCACAGAAATTTAGAGTGACAGTTCTCTTGTACTTATGTCGGCATTGTGCCTTTTGTATTAAATTCGGATGCAATTTGTGTGTTTCATCGTTAATAAGAAGGTCCAAGGGATACAGTAAATCTGAAGTGAAGCATCGGAATCTAAAACTGGACTCACAGGACAGGATCAAATCATACATAGTTAGAGTTTCAGTCCTCTTGTACTTAAGTCGGCATTGGGACTTTTGTATTAAATTCAGATGCAATTTTTGTGTTTCATCGCTAATAAGAAGGTCCAAGGGATACAGTAAACCTGAAGTGAAGCATCGGAATCTTAAACTGGACTCACAGGAGAGGTTCAAATCATGGAAAGTTAGAGTGTCAGTCCTCTTGTATTTAAGTCGTATTTGTGACTTTTGCATTAATTTCGGATGCAATTTCTGTGTTTCATCGTCAATAAGAAGGTCCAAGGGATACAGTAAACCTGAAGTGAAGCATCGGAATCTAAAACTGGACTCACAAGAGTGGTTAAAATCATAGAAAGTTAGTGTGCCAGTCTTCTTGTACTTCAGTCGGCATTGTGCCTTTTGTATTAAATTCGGATGCAATTTCTGTGTTTCATCGTCAATAAGAAGGTCCAAGGGATACAGTAAACCTGAAGTGAAGCATCGGAATCTAAAACTGGACTCACAGGAGAGGTTCAAATCATAGAAAGTGAGAGTGTCAGTCCACTTGTACTTAAGTCGGCATTGTGACTATTGTATTAAATTCGGATGCAATTTCTGTGTTTCATCGCCAGTAAGAAGGTCCAAGGGATACAGTAAACCTGAAGAGAAGCGTGGGAATCGAAAACTGGACTCACAGTAGAGGTTCAAATCACAGAAAGTTAGAGTGTGAGTCCTCTTGTACTTAAGTCGGCATGTTGACTTTTGTATTAAATTCGGATGCAATTTCTGTGCTGCATCGTCAATAAGAAGGTCAAGGGATACAGTAAACCTGTTTGAAGTATCCGAATATACAACTGGACTCACAGGAGGCGTTCAAATCATAGAAAGTTGGTGTGTCAGTTCTCTTGTACTTATGTCGGCATTGTGACTTTCGTATTAAGTTCGGATGCAATTTCTGTGTTTCATCGTCAATAAGAAGGTCCAAGGGATACAGTAAACCTGAAGTGAAGCATCGGAATCTAAAACTGGACTCACAGGAGAGGTTCAAATCATAGAAATTTAGAGTGTCAGTCCTCTTGTACTTAAGTCGGCATTGAGACTTTTGTATTAAATTCGGATCCAATTTCTGTGTTTCATCGTCAATAAGAAGGTCCAAGGGATACAGTAAACATGAAGTGAAGCATCGGAATCTAAAACTGGACTCACAGGAGATATTCAAACCATAGAAAGTTAGAGTGTCGGTCCTCTTGTACTTAAGTCGGCATTGTGCGTTTTGTATTAAATTCGGATGCAATTTGTGTGTTTCATCGTTAATAAGAAGGTCCAAGGGATACAATAAATCAGAAGTGAAGCATCGGAATCTAAAACTGGACTCACAGGACAGGTTCAAATCATACAAAGTTAAAGCTTCAGTCCTCTTGCACTTAAGTCGGCATAGTGACTTTTGTATTAAATTCGGATGCAATTTCTGTGTTTCATCGTTAATAAGAAGGTCCAAGGGATACAGTAAATCTGAAGTGAAGCATCGGAATCTAAAACTGGACTCACAGGCCAGGATCAAATCATACAAAGTTAGAGTTTCAGTCGTCTTGTACTTAAGTCGGCATTGGGACTTTTGTATTACATTCGGATGCAATTTGTGTGTTTCATGGTTAATAAGAAGGTCCAAGGGATACAGTAAACCCGAAGTGAATCATCGGAATCTAAAACTGGACTCACAGGAGAGGTTCAAATCATGGAAAGTAAGAGTGTCAGTCCTCTTGTACTTAAGTCGGCATTGTGACTTTTGTATCAAATTCGGATGCAATTTCTGTGTTTCATCGTCAATAAGAAGGTCCAAGGGATACAGTAAACCTGAAGTGAAGTATCCGAATCTACAACAGGACTCACAGGAGGGGTTCAAATCATAGAAAGTTAGAGTGTCAGTTCTCTTGTACTTAAGTCTGCATTGTGACTTTTGTATTATATTCGGATGCAATCTCTGTGTTTCATCGTCAATTAGAAGGTCCAAGGGATACAGGAAACCTGAAGTGAAGCATCTAAATCTAAAACGGGACTCACAGGAGAGGCTCAAAACACAGAGATTTAGAGTGTCAGTCCTCTTGTACTTAGGTCGGCATTGAGACTTTTGTATTAAATTCGGATGCAATTTCTGTGTTTCATCGTCAATAAGAAGGTCCAAGGCATACAGTAAACCTGAAGTGAAGTATCGGAATCTAAAGCTGGACTCACAGGAGATATTCAAACCATAGAAAGTTAGAGTGTCTGTCCTCTTGTACTTAAGTCGGCATGGTGACTTTTGTATTAAATTCGGATGCAAGTTGTGTGTTTCATCGTTAATAAGATGGTCCAAGGGATACAGTAAATCTGAAGTGAAGCATCGGAATCTAAAACTGGACTCACAGGAGAGATTCAAATCATAGAAATTTAGAGTGATAGTCCTCATGTACTTAATTCGGCATTGAGACTTTTGTATTAAATTCGGATGCAATTTCAGTGTTTCTTCGTCAATAAGAAGGTCCAAGGGATACAGTAAACCTGAAGTGAAGCATCGGAATCGAAAACTGGATTCACAGGAGAGGTTAAAATCATAGAAAGTGAGAGTGTCAGTCCACTTGTACTTAAGTCGGCATTGTGACTATTGTATTAAATTCGGATGCAATTTCTGTGTTTCATCGCCAATAAGAAGGTCCAACGGATACAGTAAACCTGAAGAGAAGCATGGGAATCGAAAACTGGACTCACAGTAGAGGTTCAAATCACAGAAAGTTAGAGTGTGAGTCCTCTTGTACTTAAGTCGGCATGTTGTCTTTTGTATTAAATTCGGATGCAATTTCTGTGCTTCATCGTCAATAAGATGGTCTAAGGGATACAGTAAACCTGAAGTGAAGCATCGGAATCTAAAACTGGACTCACAGGAGAGGTTCATATCATAGAAAGTTGGAGTGTCAGTCCTCTTGTACTCATGTCGGCTATGTGACTTTTGTATTAAATTCGGATGCAATTTCTGTGTTTCATCGTCAATAAGAAGGTCCAAGGGATACAGCAAACCTGAAGTGAAGCATCGGAATCTAATACTGGACTCACAGGAGAGGTTCAAATCATGGACAGTGAGAGTGTCAGTCCGCTTGTACTTAAGTCGGCATTATGACTTTTGTATTAAATTCGGATGCAATTTCTGTGTTTCATCGTCAAAAAGAAGATCTAAGGGATACAGTAAAACTTAAGTTAAGCATCGGAATCTAAAACTGGACTCACAGGAGGGGCTCAAAACACAGAAATTAAAAGTGTCAGTCCTCTTGTACTTAAGTCGGCATTGAGACTTTTGTATTACATTCGGATGCAATTTCTGTGTTTGATCGTCAATAAGAAGGTCCAAGGCATACAGTAAACCTGAAGTGAAGCATCGGAATCTAAAGCTGGACTCACAGGAGATATTCAAACCATAGAAAGTTAGAGTGTCTGTCCTCTTGTACTTAAGCCGGCATTGTGCCTTTTGTAATAAATTCGGATGCAATTTGTGTGTTTCATCGTTAATAAGAAGGTCCAAGGGATACAGTAAATCTGAAGTGAAGCATCGGAATCTAAAACTGGACTCACAGGACAGGTTCAAATCATAGAAAGTTAGAGTTACAGTCCTCTTGTACTTAAGTAGGCATTGTAACTTTTGTATTAAATTCGGATGCAATTTCTGTGTTTCATCGTCAATAAGAAGGTCCAAGGGATACAGTAAACCTGTTTGAAGTATCCGAATATACAACTGGACTCACAGGAGGCGTTCAAATCATAGAAAGTTGGTGTGTCAGTTCTCTTGTACTTATGTCGGCATTGTGACTTTTGTATTAAATTCGGATGCAATTTCTGTGTTTCATCGTCAATAAGAAAGTCCAAGGGATACAGTTAACCTGA
The DNA here is from genome assembly GCF_021461395.2 of Schistocerca americana. Taxonomy (NCBI): domain Eukaryota; kingdom Metazoa; phylum Arthropoda; class Insecta; order Orthoptera; family Acrididae; genus Schistocerca; species Schistocerca americana. The sequence goes on along the minus strand of NC_060128.1, from coordinate 78,319,430 downwards.
AGTGAAGCATTGGAATCTAAAACTGGACTCACAAGAGAGGTTAAAATCATAGAAAGTTAGTGTGCCAGTCTTCTTGTACTTCAGTCGGCATTGTGCCTTTTGTATTAAATTCGAATGCAATTTCTGTGTTTCATCGTCAATAAAAAGGTCCAAGGGATACAGTAAACATGAAGTGAAGCATCGGAATCTAAAACTGGACTCACAGGAGAGTTTCAAATCATAGAAAGTGAGAGTGTCAGTCCACTTGTACTTAAGTCGGCATTGTGACTATTGTATTAAATTCGGATGCAATTTCTGTGTTTCATCGCCAGTAAGAAGGTCCAAGGGATACAGTAAACCTGAAGAGAAGCGTGGGAATCGAAAACTGGACTCACAGTAGAGGTTCAAATCATAGAAAGTTAGAGTGTGAGTCCTCTTGTACTTAAGTCGGCATGTTGACTTTTGTATTAAATTCGGATGCAATTTCTGTGCTGCATCGACAATCAGAAGGTCCAAGGGATACAGTAAACCTGAAGTGAAGCAACGGAATCTAAAACTGGACTCACAGGAGAGGTTCATAACATAGAAAGTTAGAGTGTTAGACCTTTTGTACTCATGTCGGCTATGTGACTTTTGTATTAAATTAGGATGCAATTTCTGTGTTTCATCGTCAATAAGAAGGTCCAAGGGATACAGTAAACCTGAAGTGAAGCATCGGAATCAAATACTGGACTCACAGGAGAGGTTCAAATCATGGACAGTGAGAGTGTCAGTCCGCTTGTACCTAAGTCGGCATTATGACTTTTGTATTAAAATCGGATGCAATTTCTGTTTTTCATCGTCAAAAAGAAGATCTAAGGGATACAGTAAAACTTAAGTTAAGCATCGGAATCTAAAACTGGACTCACAGGAGAGGCTCAAAACACAGAAATTTAAAATGTCAGTCCTCTTGTACTTAAGTCGGCGTTGAGACTTTTGTATTAAATTCGGATGCAATTTCTGTGTTTCATCGTCAATAAGAAGGTCCAAGGCATACAGTAAACCTGAAGTGAAGCATCGGAATCTAAAGCTGGACTCACAGGAGATATTCAAACCATAGAAAGTTAGAGTGTCTGTCCTCTTGTACTTAAGTCGGCATTGTGCCTTTTGTAATAAATTCGGATGCAATTTGTGTGTTTCATCGTTAATAAGAAGGTCCAAAGGATACAGTAAATCTGAAGTGAAGCATCGGAATCTAAAAGTGGACTCACAGGACAGGATCAAATCATAGAAAGTTAGAGTTTCAGTCCTCTTGTACTTAAGTCGGTATTGTGACTTTTGTATTAAATTCGGATGCAATTTCTGTGTTTCATCGTCAATAAGAAGGTCCAAGGGATACAGTACACCTGTTTGAAGTATCCGAATATACAACTGGACTTACAGGAGGCGTTCAAATCATAGAAAGTTAGTGTGTCAGTTCTCTTGTACTTATGTCGGCATTGTGACTTTCGTATTAAGTTCGGATGCAATTTCTGTGTTTCATCGTCAATAAGAAGGTCCAAGAGATACAGTAAACCTGAAGTGAAGCATCGGAATCTAAAACTGGACTCACAGGAGAGGTTCAAATCATAGAAATTTAGAGTGTCAGTCCTCTTGTACTTAAGTCGGCATTGAGACTTTTGTATTAATTTCGGATGCAATTTCTGTGTTTCATCGTCAATAAGAAGGTCCTAGGGATACAGTAAACATGAAGTGAAGCATCGGAATCTAAAACTGGACTCACAGGAGATATTCAAACCATAGAAAGTTAGAGTGTCGGTCCTCTTGTACTTAAGTCGGCATTGTGCGTTTTGTATTAAATTCGGATGCAATTTGTGTGTTTCATCGTTAATAAGAAGGTCCAAGGGATACAATAAATCTGAAGTGAAGCATCGGAATCTAAAACTGGACTCACAGGACAGGTTCAAATCATACAAAGTTAGAGTTTCAGTCGTCTTGTACTTAAGTCGGCATTGGGACTTTTGTATTAAATTCGGATGAAATTTGTGTGTTTCATGGTTAATAAGAAGGTCCAAGGGATACAGTAAACCTGAAGTGAATCATCGGAATCTAAAACTGGACTCACAGGAGAGGTTCAAATCATGGAAAGTAAGAGTGTCAGTCCTCTTGTACTTAAGTCGGATTGTGACTTTTGTATTAAATTCGGATGCAATTTCTGTGTTTCATCGTCAATAAGAATGTCCAAGGGATACAGTAAACCTGATGTGAAGTATCCGAATCTACAACTGGACTCACAGGAGGGGTTCAAATCATAGAAAGTTAGAGTGTCAGTTCTCTTGTACTTAAGTCTGCATTGTGACTTTTGTATTATATTCGGATGCAATCTCTGTGTTTCATCGTCAATAAGAAGGTCCAAGGGATACAGGAAACCTGAAGTGAAGCATCTTAATCCAAAATGGGACTCACAGGAGAGGCTCAAAACACAGAGATTTAGAGTGTCAGTCCTCTTGTACTTAAGTCGGCATTGAGACTTTTGTATTAAATTCGGATGCAATTTCTGTGTTTCATCGTCAATAAGAAGGTCCAAGGCATACAGTAAACCTGAAGTGAAGTATCGGAATCTAAAGCTGGACTCACAGGAGATATTCAAACCATAGAAAGTTAGAGTGTCTGTCCTCTTGTACTTAAGTCGGCATTGTGACTTTTGTATTAAATTCGGATGCAAGTAGTGTGTTTCATCGTTAATAAGATGGTCCAAGGGATACAGTAAATCTGAAGTGAAGCATCGGAATCTAAAACTGGACTCACAGGATAGATTCAAATCATAGAAATTTAGAGTGATAGTCCTCTTGTACTTAATTCGGCATTGAGACTTTTGTATTAAATTCGGATGCAATTTCTGTGTTTCTTCGTCAATAAGAAGGTCCAAGGGATACAGTAAACCTGAAGTGAAGCATCGGAATCCAACACTCGACTCACAGGAGAGGTTCAAATCATGGAAAGTTAGAGTGTCAGTCCTCTTGTACTTAAGTCGGCATTGAGACTTTTGTATTACATTCGGATGCAATTTCTGTGTTTCATCGTCAATAAGAAGGTCCAAGGGATACAGTAAACATGAAGTGAAGCATCGGAATCTAAAACTGGACTCACAGGAGATATTCAAACCATAGAAAGTTAGAGTGTCAGTCCTCTTGTACTTATGTCGGCATTGTCCCTTTTGTATTAAATTCGGATGCAATTTGTGTGTTTCATCGTTAATAAGAAGGTCCAAGGGATACAGTAAATCTGAAGTGAAGCATCGGAATCTAAAACTGGACTCAAAGGACAGGATCAAATCATACAAAGTTAGAGTTTCAGTCCTCTTGTACTTAAGTCGGCATTGGGACTTTTGTATTAAATTCAGATGCAATTTCTGTGTTTCATCGCTAATAAGAAGGTCCAAGGGATACAGTAAACCTGAAGTGAAGCATCGGAATCTTAAACTGGACTCACAGGAGAGGTTCAAATCATGGAAAGTTAAAGTGTCAGTCCTCTTGTATTTAAGTCGTATTTGTGACTTTTGCATTAATTTCGGATGCAATTTCTGTGTTTCATCGTCAATAAGAAGGTCCAAGGGATACAGTAAACCTGAAGAGAAGCGTGGGAATCGAAAACTGGACTCACAGTAGAGGTTCAAATCACAGAAAGTTAGAGTGTGAGTCCTCTTGTACTTAAGTCGGCATGTTGACTTTTGTATTAAATTCGGATGCAATTTCTGTGCTGCATCGACAATAAGAAGGTCCAAGGGATACAGTAAACCTGAAGTGAAGCAACGGAATCTAAAACTGGACTCACAGGAGAGGTTCATATCATAGAAAGTTAGAGTGTCAGTCCTTTTGTACTCATGTCGGCTATGTGACTTTTGTATTAAATTAGGATGCAATTTCTGTGTTTCATCGTCAATAAGAATGTCCAAGGGATACAGTAAACCTGAAGTCAAGCATCGGAATCAAATACTGGACTAACAGGAGGGGTTCAAATCATGGACAGTGAGAGTGTCAGTCCGCTTGTACCTAAGTCGGCATTATGACTTTTGTATTAAAATCGGATGCAATTTCTGTGTTTCATCGTCAAAAAGAAGATCTAAGGGATACAGTAAAACTTAAGTTACGCATCGGAATCTAAAACTGGACTCACAGGAGAGGCTCAAAACACAGAAATTTAAAATGTCAGTCCTCTTGTACTTAAGTCGGCGTTGAGACTTTTGTATTAAATTCGGATGCAATTTCTGTGTTTCATCGTCAATAAGAAGGTCCAAGGCATACAGTAAACCTGAAGTGAAGCATCGGAATCTAAAGCTGGACTCACAGGAGATATTCAAACCATAGAAAGTTAGAGTGTTTGTCCTCTTGTACTTAAGTCGGCATTGTGCCTTTTGTAATAAATTCGGATGCAATTTGTGTGTTTCATCGTTAATAAGAAGGTCCAAAGGATACAGTAAATCTGAAGTGAAGCATCGGAATCTAAAAGTGGACTCACAGGACAGGATCTAATCATAGAAAGTTAGAGTTTCAGTCCTCTTGTACTTAAGTCGGTATTGTGACTTTTGTATTAAATTCGGATGCAATTTCTGTGTTTCATCGTCAATAAGAAGGTCCAAGGGATACAGTACACCTGTTTGAAGTATCCGAATATACAACTGGACTCACAGGAGGCGTTCAAATCATAGAAAGTTAGTGTGTCAGTTCTCTTGTACTTATGTCGGCATTGTGACTTTCGTATTAAGTTCGGATGCAATTTCTGTGTTTCATCGTCAATAAGAAGGTCCAAGGGATACAGTAAACCTGAAGTGAAGCATCGGAATCTAAAACTGGACTCACAGGAGAGGTTCAAATCATAGAAATTTAGAGTGTCAGTCCTCTTGTACTTAAGTCGGCATTGAGACTTTCGTATTAATTTCGGATGCAATTTCTGTGTTTCATCGTCAATAAGAAGGTCCAAGGGATACAGTAAACATGAAGTGAAGCATCGGAATCTAAAACTGGACTCACAGGAGATATTCAAACCATAGAAAGTTAGAGTGTCGGTCCTCTTGTACTTAAGTCGGCATTGTGCGTTTTGTATTAAATTCGGATGCAATTTGTGTGTTTCATCGTTAATAAGAAGGTCCAAGGGATACAATAAATCTGAAGTGAAGCATCGAAATCTAAAACTGGACTCACAGGACAGGTTCAAATCATACAAATGTAGAGTTTCAGTCGTCTTGTACTTAAGTCGGCATTGGGACTTTTGTATTAAATTCGGATGCAATTTGTGTGTTTCATGGTTAATAAGAAGGTCCAAGGGATACAGTAAACCTGAAGTGAATCATCGGAATCTAAAATTGGACTCACAGGAGAGGTTCAAATCATGGAAAGTAAGAGTGTCAGTCCTCTTGTACTTAAGTCGGATTGTGACTTTTGTATTAAATTCGGATGCAATTTCTGTGTTTCATCGTCAATAAGAATGTCCAAGGGATACAGTAAACCTGATGTGAAGTATCCGAATCTACAACTGGACTCACAGGAGGGGTTCAAATCATAGAAAGTTAGAGTGTCAGTTCTCTTGTACTTAAGTCTGCATTGTGACTTTTGTATTATATTCGGATGCAATCTCTGTGTTTCATCGTCAATAAGAAGGTCCAAGGGATACAGGAAACCTGAAGTGAAGCATCTTCATCTAAAACGGGACTCACAGGAGAGGCTCAAAACACAGAGATTTAGAGTGTCAGTCCTCTTGTACTTAAGTCGGCATTGACACTTTTGTATTAAATTCGGATGCAATTTCTGTGTTTCATCGTCAATAAGAAGGTCCAAGGCATACAGTAAACCTGAAGTGAAGTATCGGAATCTAATGCTGGACTCACAGAAGATATTCAAACCATAGAAAGTTAGAGTGTCTGTCCTCTTGTACTTAAGTCGGCATTGTGACTTTTGTATTAAATTCGGATGCAAGTTGTGTGTTTCATCGTTAATAAGATGGTCCAAGGGATACAGTAAATCTGAAGTGAAGCATCGGAATCTAAAACTGGACTCACAGGATAGATTCAAATCATAGAAATTTAGAGTGATAGTCCTCTTGTACTTAATTCGGCATTGAGACTTTTGTATTAAATTAGGATGCAATTTCTGTGTTTCTTCGTCAATAAGAAGGTCCAAGGGATACAGTAAACCTGAAGTGAAGCATCGGAATCCAAAACTCGACTCACAGGAGAGGTTCAAATCATGGAAAGTTAGAGTGTCAGTCCTCTTGTATTTAAGTCGGATTTGTGACTTTTGCATTAATTTCGGATGCAATTTCTGTGTTTCATCGTCAATAAGAAGGTCCAAGGGATACAGTAAACCTGAAGTGAAGCATTGGAATCTAAAACTGGACTCACAAGAGAGGTTAAAGTCATAGAAAGTTAGTGTGCCAGTCTTCTTGTACTTCAGTCGGCATTGTGCCTTTTGTATTGATTTCGGATGCAATTTCTGTGTTTCATCGTCAATAAGAAGGTCCAAGGGATACAGTAAACCTGAAGTGAAGCATCGGAATCGAAAACTGGACTCACAGGAGAGGTTCAAATCATAGAAAGTGAGAGTGTCAGTCCACTTGTACTTAAGTCGGCATTGTTACTATTGTATTAAATTCGGATGCAATTTCTGTGTTTCATCGCCAATAAGAAGGTCCAAGGATACAGTAAACCTGAAGAGAAGCATCGGAATCGAAAACTGGACTCACAGTAGAGGTTCAAATCACAGAAAGTTAGAGTGTGAGTCCTCTTGTACTTAAGTCGGCATGTTGACTTTTGTATTAAATTCGGATGCAATTTCTGTGCTTCATCGTCAATAAGAAGGTCTAAGGGATACAGTAAACCTGAAGTGAAGCATCGGAATCTAAAACTGGACTCACAGGAGAGGTTCATATCATAGAAAGTTGGAGTGTCAGTCCTCTTGTACTCATGTCGGCTATATGACTTTTGTATTAAATTCGGATGCAATTTCTGTGTTTCATCGTCAATAAGAAGGTCCAAGGGATACAGTAAACCTGAAGTGAAGCATCGGAATCTAATACTGGACTCACAGGAGAGGTTCAAATCATGGACAGTGAGAGTGTCAGTCCGCTTGTACTTAAGTCGGCATTATGACTTTTGTATTAAATTCGGATGCAATTTCTGTGTTTCATCGTCAAAAAGAAGATCTAAGGGATACAGTAAAACTTAAGTTAAGCATCGGAATCTAAAACTGGACTCACAGGAGGGGCTCAAAACACAGAAATTTAAAGTGTCAGTCCTCTTGTACTTAAGTCTGCATTGTGACTTTTGTATTATATTCGGATGGAATCTCTGTGTTTCATCGTCAATAAGAAGGTCCAAGGGATACAGGAAACCTGAAGTGAAGTATCGGAATCTAAAGCTGGAATCACAGGAGATATTTAAACCATAGAAAGATAGAGTGTCTGTCCTCTTGTACTTAAGTCGGCATTGTGACTTTTGTGTTAAATTCGGATGCAATTTGTGTGTTTCATCGTTAATAAGAAGGTCCAAGGGATACAGTAAATTTGAAGTGAAGCATCGGAATCTAAAACTGGACTCACAGGACAGGTTCAAATCATAGAAAGTTAGAGTTTTAGTCCTCTTGTACTTAAGTCGGCATTGAGACTTTTGTATTAAATTCGGATGCAATTTCTGTGTTTCATCGTCAATAAGAAGGTCAAAGGGAGACAGTAAACATGAAGTGAAGCATCGGAATCAAAAACTGGACTCACAGGAGATATTCAAACCATAGAAAGTTAGAGTGTCAGTCCTCTTGTACTTACGTCGGCATTGTGCCTTTTGTATTAAATTCGGATGCAATTTGTGTGTTTCATCGTTAATAAGAAGGTCCAAGGGATACAGTAAATCTGAAGTGAAGCATCGGAATCTAAAACTGGACTCACAGGACAGGTTCAAATCACACAAAGTTAAAGCTTCAGTCCTCTTGCACTTAAGTCGGCATAGTGACTTTTGTATTAAATTCGGATGCAATTTCTGTGTTTAATCGTTAATAAGAAGGTCCAAGGCATACAGTAAATCTGAAGTGAAGCATCGGAATCTAAAACTGGACTCACAGGACAGGTTCAAATCATACAAAGTTAGAGTTTCAGTCGTCTTGTACTTAAGTCGGCATTGGGACTTTTGTATTAAATTCGGATGCAATTTCTGTGTTTCATCGTTAATAAGAAGGTCCAAGGGATACAGTAAACCTGAAGTGAATCATCGGAATCTAAAACTGGACACACAGGAGAGGCTGAAATCATGGAAATTAAAAGTGTCAGTCCTCTTGTACTTAAGTCGGCATTGTGACTTTTGTATAAAATTCGGATGCAATTTCTGTGTTTCATCGTCAATAAGAAGGTACAAGGGATACAGTAAACCTGAAGTGAAGTATCCGAATCTACAACTGGACTCACAGGAGGGGTTCAAATCATAGAAAGTTAGAGTGTCAGTTCTCTTGTACTTAAGTCTGCATTGTGACTTTTATAATATATTCGGATGGAATCTCTGTGTTTCATCGTCAATAAGAAGGTCCAAGGGATACAGGAAACCTGAAGTGAAGTATCGGAATCTAAAGCTGGAATCACAGGAGATATTTAAACCATAGAAAGATAGAGTGTCTGTCCTCTTGTACTTAAGTCGGCATTGTGACTTTTGTGTTAAATTCGGATGCAATTTGTGTGTTTCATCGTTAATAAGAAGGTCCAAGGGATACAGTAAATCTGAAGTGAAGCATCGGAATCTAAAACTGGACTCACAGGACAGGTTCAAATCATAGAAAGTTAGAGTTTTAGTCCTCTTGTACTTAAGTCGGCATTGAGACTTTTGTATTAAATTCGGATGCAATTTCTGTGTTTCATCGTCAATAAGAAGGTCCAAGGGAGACAGTAAACATGAAGTGAAGCATCGGAATCAAAAACTGGACTCACAGGAGATATTCAAACCATAGAAAGTTAGAGTGTCAGTCGTCTTGTACTTAAGTCGGCATTGTGCCTTTTGTATTAAATTCGGATGCAATTTGTGTGTTTCATCGTTAATAAGAAGGTCCAAGGGATACAGTAAATCTGAAGTGAAGCATCGGAATCTAAAACTGGACTCACAGGACAGGTTCAAATCATAGAAAGTTAGAGTTTCAGTCCTCTTGTACTTAAGTCGGCATTGTGATTTTTGTATTAAATTCGGATGCAATTTCTGTGTTTCATCATTAATACGAAGGTCCACTGGATACAGTAAACCTGAAGTGAATCATCGGAATCTAAAACTGGAGTCACAGGAGAGGTTCAAATCATAGAAAGTTAGAGTGTCAGTTCTCTTGTACTTATGTCGGCATTGTGACTTTTGTATTAAGTTCGGATGCAATTTCTGTGTTTCATCGTCAATAAGAAGGTCCAAGGGATACAGTTAATCTGAAGTGAAGCATCGGAATCGAAAACTCTACTCACAGGAGACGTTCAAATCATAGAAAGTGAGAGTGTCAGTCCGCTTGTACTAAAGTCGCCATTGTGACTATTGTATTAAATTCGGGTGCAGTTTCTGTGTTTCATCGCCAATAAGAATGTCCAAGGGATACAGTAAACCTGAAGTTAAGCATCGGAATCTAAAACTGGACTCACAGGTGAGGCTCAAAACACAGAAATTTAAAGTGTCAGTCCTCTTGTACTTAAGTCGGCATTGAGGCTGTTGTATTAAATTCGGATGCAATTTCTGTGTTTCATCGTCAATAAGAAGGTCCGAGGCATACAGTAAACCTGAAGTGAAGCATCGGAATCTCAAGCTGGACTCACAGGAGATATTCAAACCATAGAAAGTTAGAGTGTCTGTCCACTTGTACTTAAGTCGGCATTGTGCCTTTTGTAATAAATTCGGATGCAATTTGTGTGTTTCATCGTTAATAAGAAGGTCCAATTGATACAGTAAATCTGAAGCGAAGCATCGGAATCTAAAACTGGACTCACAGGACAGGTTCAAATCATAGAAAGTTAGGGTTTCAGTCCTCTTGTACTTAAGTCGACATTGTGACTTTTGTATTAGATTCGGATGCAAATTCTGTGTTTCACCGTCAATAAGAAGGTCCAAGGGATACAGTAAACCTGTTTGAAGTATCCGAATCTACAACTGGACTCACAGGAGGGGTTCAAATCATAGAAATTTATAGTGTCAGTTCTCTTGTACTTATGTCGGCATTGTGACTTTTGTATTAAGTTCGGATGCAATTTCTGTGTTTCATCGTCAATAAGAAGGTCCAGGGGATACAGTAAACCTGAAGTGAAGCATCGGAATCTAAAACTGGACTTACAGGAGAGGTTCAAATCATAGAAATTTAGAGTGTCAGTCCTCTTGTACTTAAGTCGGCATTGAGACTTTTGTATTGAATTCGGATGCAATTTCTGGGTTTCATCGTCAATAAGAAGGTCCAAGGGTTACAGTAAACGTAAAGTGAAGGATCGGAATCTAAAACTGGACTCACAGGAGATATTCAAACCATAGAAAGTTTAGAGTGTCAGACCTCTTGTACTTAAGCCGGCATTGTGCCTTTTGTATTCAATTCGGATGCAATTTGTATGTTTCATCGTTAATAAGAAGGTCCAAGGGATACAGTAAATCTGAAGTGAAGAATCGATATCTAAAACTGGACTCACAGGACAGGTTCAAATCATACAAAGTTAGAGTTTCAGTCCTCATGTACTTAAGTCGGCATTGGGACTTTTGTATTAAATTCGGATGCAATTTCTGTGTTTCATCGATAATAAGAAGGTCCAAGGGATACAGTAAACCGGAAGTGAATCATCGGAATCTAAAACTGGACTCACAGGAGAGGTTCAAATCATAGAAAGTTAGAGTGTCAGTCCTCTTGTACTTAAGTCGGCATTGTCACTTTTTTATTAAATTCCGATGCAATTTCTGTGTTTCATCGTCAATAAGAAAGTCCAAGGGATACAGTAAACCTCAAGTGAAGAGTCCGAATCTACAACTGGACTCACAGGAGGGGTTCAAATCGTAGAAAGTTAGAGTGTCATTTCTCTTGTACTTAAGTCTGCATTGTGACTTTTGTATTATATTCGGATGCAATCTCTGTGTTTCATCGTCAATAAGAAGGTCCAAGGGATACAGTAAACCTGAAGTGAAGTATCCGAATCTACAACTGGACTCACAGGAGGGGTTCAAATCATAGAAAATTAGAGTGTCAGTCCGCTTGTACTTAAGTCGGCTTTGTGAATTTTGTATTAATTCGGATGCAATTTCTGTGTTTCATCGTCAATAAGAAGATCCAAGGGATACAGTAAACCTGAAGTGAAGCATCGGAATCGAAAACAGGACTCACAGGAGGGGTTCAAATCATAGAATGTTAGAGTGTCAGTTCCCTTGTACTTAAGTCGGCATTGTGACTTTTGTATTAAATTCGGATGCAATTTCTGTGTTTCATCGTCAATAAGAAGGTCCAAGGGATACAGTAAACCTGAAGTGAGGTATCCGAATCTACAACTGGACTCACAGGAGGGGTTCAAATCATAGAAAGTGAGAGTGTCAGTCCACTTGTACTTAAGTCGGCATTGTGACTATTGTATTAAATTCGGATGCAATTTCTGTGTTTCATCGCCAATAAGAACGTCCAAGGGATACAGTAAACCTGAAGAGAAGCATGGGAATCGAAAACTGGACTCACAGTAGAGGTTCAAATCACAGAAAGTTAGAGTGTGAGTCCTCTTGTACTTAAGTCGGCATGTTGACTTTTGTATTAAATTCGGATGCAATTTCTGTGCTTCATCGTCAATAAGAAGGTCCAAGGGATACAGTAAACCTGAAGTGAAGCATCGGAATCTAAAACTGGACTCACGGGAGAGGTTCATATCATAGAAATTTAGAGTGTCAGTCCTCTTCTACTCATGTCGGCTATGTGACTTTTGTATTAAATTCGGATGCAATTTCTGTGTTTTATCGTCAATAAGAAGGTCCAAGGGATACAGTAAACCTGAAGTGAAGCATCGGAATGTAATACTGGACTCACAGGAGAGGTTCAAATCATGGACCGTGAGAGTGTCAGTCCGCTTGTACTTAAGTCGGCATTATGAGTTTTGTTTTAAATTCGGATGCAATTTCTGTGTTTCATCGTCAAAAAGAAGATCTAAGGGATACAGTAAAACTTAAGTTAAGCATCGGAATCTAAAACTGGACTCACAGTTGAGGCTCAAAACACAGAAATTTAAAGTGTCAGTCCTCTTGTACTTAAGTCGGCATTGTGACTTTTGTATTAAATTCGGATGCAATTTCTGTGTTTCATCGTCAATAAGAAGGTCCAAGGGATACAGTAAACCTGTTTGAAGTATCCGAATATACAACTGGACTCACAGGAGGCGTTCAAATCATAGAAAGTTAGTGTGTCAGTTCTCTTGTACTTATGTCGGCATTGTGACTTTTGTATTAAGTTTGGATGCAATTTCTGTGTTTCATCGTCAATAAGAAGGTCCAAGGGATACAGTAAACCTGAAGTGAAGCATCGGAATCTAATACTGGACTCACAGGAGGGGTTCAAATCATAGAAAGTGAGAGTGTCAGTCCACTTGTACTTAAGTCGGCATTGTGACTATTGTATTAAATTCGGATGCAATTTCTGTGTTTCATCGCCAATAAGAACGTCCAAGGGATACAGTAAACCTGAAGAGAAGCATGGGAATCGAAAACTGGACTCACGGTAGAGGTTCAAATCACAGAAAGTTAGAGTGTGAGTCCTCTTGTACTTAAGTCGGCATGTTGACTTTTGTATTAAATTCGGATGCAATTTCTGTGCTTCATCGTCAATAAGAATTTCCAAGGGATACAGTAAACCTGAAGTGAAGCATCGGAATCTAAAACTGGACTCACGGGAGAGGTTCATATCATAGAAATTTAGAGTGTCAGTCCTCTTGTACTCATGTCGGCTATGTGACTTTTGTATTAAATTCGGATGCAATTTCTGTGTTTTATCGTCAATAAGAAGGTCCAAGGGATACAGTAAACCTGAAGTGAAGCATCGGAATCTAATACTGGACTCACAGGAGAGGTTGAAATCATGGACAGTGAGAGTGTCAGTCCGCTTGTACTTAAGTCGGCATTATGAGTTTTGTTTTAAATTCGGATGCAATTTCTGTGTTTCATCGTCAAAAAGAAGATCTAAGGGATACAGTAAAACTTAAGTTAAGCATCGGAATCTAAAACTGGACTCACAGGGGAGGCTCAAAACACAGAAATTTAAAGTGTCAGTCCTCTTGTACTTAAGTCGGCATTGTGACTTTTGTATTAAATTCGGATGCAATTTCTGTGTTTCATCGTCAATAAGAAGGTCCAAGGGATACAGTAAACCTGTTTGAAGTATCCGAATATACAACTGGACTCACAGGAGGCGTTCAAATCATAGAAAGTTGGTGTGTCAGTTCTCTTGTACTTATGTCGGCATTGTGACTTTTGTATTAAGTTTGGATGCAATTTCTGTGTTTCATCGTCAATAAGAAGGTCCAAGGGATACAGTAAACCTGAAGTGAAGCATCGGAATCTAATACTGGACTCACAGGAGGGGTTCAAATCATAGAAAGTGAGAGTGTCAGTCCACTTGTACTTAAGTCGGCATTGTGACTATTGTATTAAATTCGGATGCAATTTCTGTGTTTCATCGCCAATAAGAACGTCCAAGGGATACAGTAAACCTGAAGAGAAGCATGGGAATCGAAAACTGGACTCACAGTAGAGGTTCAAATCACAGAAAGTTAGAGTGTGAGTCCTCTTGTACTTAAGTCGGCATGTTGACTTTTGTATTAAATTCGGATGCAATTTCTGTGCTTCATCGTCAATAAGAAGGTCCAAGGGATACAGTAAACCTGAAGTGAAGCATCGGAATCTAAAACTGGACTCACGGGAGAGGTTCATATCATAGAAATTTAGAGTGTCAGTCCTCTTGTACTCATGTCGGCTATGTGACTTTTGTATTAAATTCGGATGCAATTTCTGTGTTTTATCGTCAATAAGAAGGTCCAAGGGATACAGTAAACCTGAAGTGAAGCATCGGAATCTAATACTGGACTCACAGGAGAGGTTGAAATCATGGACAGTGAGAGTGACAGTCCGCTTGTACTTAAGTCGGCATTGTGCCTTTTGTAATAAATTCGGATGCAATTTGTGTGTTTCATCGTTAATAAGAAGGTCCAAGGGATACAGTAAATCTTAAGTGAAGCATCGGAATCTAAAACTGGACTCACAGGACAGGTTCAAATCATAGAAAGTTAGAGTTTCAGTCCTCTTGTACATAAGTCGGCATTGTGACTTTTGTATTAAATTCGGATGCAATTTCTGTGTTTCATCGTCAATAAGAAGGTCCAAGGGATACAGTAAACCTGTTTGAAGTATCCGAATATACAACTGGACTCACAGGAGGCGTTCAAATCATAGAAAGTTAGTGTGTCAGTTCTCTTGTACTTATGTCGGCATTGTGACTTTTGTATTAAGTTTGGATGCAATTTCTGTGTTTCATCGTCAATAAGAAGGTCCAAGGGATACAGTAAACCTGAAGTGAAGCATCGGAATCTAATACTGGACTCACAGGAGAGGTTCAAATCATAGAAATTTAGAGTGTCAGGCCTCTTGTACTGAAGGCGGCATTGAGACTTTTGTATTAAATTCGGATGCAATTTCTGTGTTTTATCGTCAATAAGAATGTCCAAGGGATACAGTAAACATGAAGTGAAGCATCGGAATCTAAAACTGGACTCACAGGAGATATTCAAACCATAGAAAGTTAGAGTGTCAGTCCTCTTGTACTTAAGTCGGCATTGTGCCTTTTGTATTAAATTCGGATGCAATTTGTGTGTTTCATCGTTAATAAGAAGGTCCAAGGGATACAATTAACCTGAAGTGAAGCATCGGAATCTAAAACTGGACTCACAGGACAGGTTCAAATCATACAAAGTTAAAGCTTCAGTCCTCTTGCACTTAAGTCGGCATAGTGACTTTTGTATTAAATTCAGATGCAATTTCTGTGTTTCATCGCTAATAAGAAGGTCCAAGGGATACAGTAAACTTGAAGTGAAGTATCCGAATCTACAACTGGACACACAGGAGGGGTTCAAATCGTAGAAAGTTAGAGTGTCAGTTCTCTTGTACTTAAGTCTGCATTGTGACTTTTGTTTTATATTCGGATGCAATCTCTGTGTTTCATCGTCAATAAGAAGGTCCAAGGGATACAGTAAACCTGAAGTGAAGTATCCGAATCTACAACTGGACTCACAGGAGGGGTTCAAATTATAGAAAGTTAGAGTGTCAGTCCGCTTGTACTTAAGTCGGCATTGTGAATTTTGTATTAATTCGGATGCAATTTCAGTGTTTCATCGTCAATAAGAAGATCCAAGGGATACAGTAAACCTGAAGTGAAGCATCGGAATCGAAAACAGGACTCACAGGAGGGGTTCAAATCATAGAATGTTAGAGTGTCAGTACTCTTGTACTTAAGTCGGCATTGTGACTTTTGTATTAAATACTGATGCAATTTCTGTGTTTCATCGTCAATAAGAAGGTCCAAGGGATACAGTAAACCTGAAGTGAAGTATCCGAATCTACAACTGGACTCACAGGAGGGGTTCAAATCATAGAAAGTTAGAGTGTCAGTCCTCTTGTACTTAAGTCGGCATTGTGACTTTTGTATTAAATACTGATGCAATTTCTGTGTTTCATCGTCAATAAGAAGGTCCAAGGGATACAGTAAACCTGAAGTGAAGTATCCGAATCTACAACTGGACTCACAGGAGGGGTTCAAATCATAGAAAGTTAGAGTGTCAGTTCTGTTGTACTTAAGTCGGCATTGTGACTTTTGTATTAAATTCGGATGCAATTTCTGTGTTTCATCGTCAATAAGAGGGTCCAAGGGATACAGTAAACCTGAAGAGAAGCTAGGGAATCGAAAACTGGACTCACAGGAGAGATTCAAATCACAGAAAGTTAGAGTGTGAGTCCTCTTGTACTTAAGTCGGCATGTTGACTTTTGTATTAAATTCGGATGCAATTTCTGTGCTTCATCGTCAATAAGAGGGTCCAAGGGATACAGTAAACCTGAAGCGAAGCATCGGAATCTAAAACTGGACTCACAGGAGAGGTTCAAATCATAGAAAGTCAGAGTGTCAGTCCTCTTGTACTCAAGTCGGCTATGTGACTTTTGTATTAAATTCGGATGCAATTTCTGTGCTTCATCGTCAATAAGAAGATCTAAGGGATACAGTAAAACTTAAGTTAAGCTTCGGAATCTAAAACTGGACTCACAGGAGAGGCTCAATACACAGAAATTTAAAGTGTCAGTCCTCTTGTACTTACGTCGGCATTGAGACTTTTGTATTAAATTCGGATTCAATTTCTGTGTTTCATCGTCAATAAGAAGGTCCAAGGCATACAGTAAACCTGAAGTGAAGCATCGGAATCTAAAGCTGGACTCACAGGAGATATTCAAACCATAGAAAGTTAGAGTCTCTGTCCACTTGTACTTAAGTCGGCATTGTGCCTTTTGTAATAAGTTCGGATGCAATTTGTGTGTTTCATCGTTAATAAGAAGGTCCAAGGGATACAGTAAATCTGAAGTGAAGCATCGGAATCTAAAACTGGACTCACAGGACAGGTTCAAATCATAGAAAGTTAGAGTTTCACTCCTCTTGTACTTAAGTCGGCATTGTAACTTTTGTATTAAATTCGGATGCAAATTCTGTGTTTCATCGTCAGTAAGAAGGTCCAAGGGATACAGTAAACCTGTTTGAAATATCCGAATCTACAACTGGACTCACAGGAGGGGTTCAAATCATAGAAAGTTAGAGTGTCAGTCCTCTTGTACTTAAGTCGGCATTGTGACTTTTGTATTAAATACTGATGCAATTTCTGTGTTTCATCGTCAATAAGAAGGTCCAAGGGATACAGTAAACCTGAAGTGAAGTATCCGAATCTACAACTGGACTCACAGGAGGGGTTCAAATCATAGAAAGTTAGAGAGTCAGTTCTGTTGTACTTAAGTCGGCATTGTGACTTTTGTATTAAATTCGGATGCAATTTCTGTGTTTCATCGTCAATAAGAGGGTCCAAGGGATACAGTAAACCTGAAGAGAAGCTAGGGAATCGAAAACTGGACTCACAGGAGAGATTCAAATCACAGAAAGTTAGAGTGTGAGTCCTCTTGTACTTAAGTCGGCATGTTGACTTTAAGCATCGGAATCTAAAACTGGACTCACAGGAGAGGTTCATATCATAGAAAGTCAGAGTGTCAGTCCTCTTGTACTCAAGTCGGCTATGTGACTTTTGTACTAAATTCGGATGCAATTTCTGTGTTTCATCGTCAATAAGAAGGTCCAAGGGATACAGTAAGCCTGAAGTGAAGCATCGGAATCTAAAACTGGACTCGCAGGAGAGGTTCAAATCATGGAAAGTGAGAGTGTCAGTCCGCTTGTACTTAAGACGGCATTGTGACTTTTGTATTAAATTCGGATGCAATTTCTGTGTTTCATCGTCAATAAGAAGATCAAAGGGATACAGTAAAACTTAAGTTGAGCATTCGAATCTAAAACTGGACTCAGAGGAGAGGCTCAAAACACAGAAATTTAAAGTGTCAGTCCTCTAGTACTTATGTCGGCATTGAGTTTTGTATTAAATTCGGATGCAATTTCTGTGTTTCGTCGTCAATAAGAAGGTCCAAGGCATACAGTAAACCTGAAGTAAAGCATCGGAATCTAAAGCTGGACTCACAGGAGATATTCAAACCATAGAAAGTTAGAGTGTCAGTCCTCTTGTACTTAAGTCGGCATTGTGCCTTTTGTAATAAATTCGGATGCAATTTGTGTGTTTCATCGTCAATAAGAAGGCCAAGGGTTACAGTAAACATAAAGTGAAGCATCGGAATCTTTAACTGGACTCACAGGAGATATTCAAACCATAGAAAGTTAGAGTGTCAGTCCTCTTGTACTCAAGCCGGCATTGTGCCTTTTGTATTACATTCGGATGCAATTTGTGTGTTTCATCCTTATTAAGAAGGTCCAAGGGATACACTAAATATGAAGTGAAGCATCGGAATCTAAAACTGGACTCACAGGAGAGGTTCAAATCATGGAAAGTGAGAGTGTCAGTCCGCTTGTACTTAAGTCGGCATTGTGACTTTTGTATTAAATTCGGATGCAATTTCTGTGTTTCATCGTCAATAAGAAGATCTAAGGGATACAGTAAAACTTAAGTTAAGCTTCGGAATCTAAAACTGGACTCACAGGAGAGGCTCAAAACACAGAAATTTAAAGTGTCAGTCCTCTTGTACTTAAGTCGGCATTGAGACTTTTGTATTAAATTCGGATTCAATTTCTGTGTTTCATCGTCAATAAGTAGGTCCAAATCATACAGTAAACCTGCAATGAAGCATCGGAATCTAAAGCTGGACTCACAGGAGATATTCAAACCATAGAATGTTAGAGTGTCTGTCCTCTTGTACTTAAGTCGGCATTGTGCCTTTTGTAATAAATTCGGATGCAATTTGTGTATTTCATCGTTATTAAGAAGGTCCAAGGGATACAGTAAATCTAAAGTGAATCATCGGAATCTAAAACTGGACTCACAGGAGAGGTTCAAATCATAGAAATTCAGAGTGTCAGTCCTCTTGTACTTAAGTCGGCATTGAGACTTTTGTATTAAATTCGGATGCAATTTTGTGTGTTTCATCGTCAATAAGAAGGTCCAAGGGATACAGTAAACATGAAGTGAAGCATCGGAATCGAAAACTGGACTCACAGGCGAGGTTCAAATCACAGAAAATTAGAGTGTGAGTCCTCTTGTACTTAAGTCGGCATTGTGACTTTTGTATTGAATTTGGATGCAATTTCTGTGCTTCATCGTCAATAAGAAGGTCCATGGGATACAGTAAACCTGAAGTGAAGCATCGGAATCTAAAACTGGACTCACAGGAGCGGTTCATATCATAGAAAGTTATAGTGTCAGTCCTCTTGTACTCAAGTCGGCTATGTGACTTTTGTATTAAATTCGGATGCAATTTCTGTGGTTCATCGTCAATAAGAAAATATAAGGGATACAGTAAAACTTAAGTTAAGCATCGGAATCTAAAACTGGACTCACAGGAGAGGCTCAAAACACAGAAATTTAAAGTGTCAGTCCTCTTGTACTTAAGTCGGCATTGAGACTTTTGTATTAAATTCGGATGCAATTTCTGTGTTTCATCGTCAATAAGAAGGTCCAAGGAATACAGTTAACCTGAAGTGAAGCATCGGAATCTAAAGCTGGACTCACAGGAGATATTGAAACCATAGAAAGTTAGAGTGTCTGTCCTCTTGTACTTAAGTCGGCTTTGTGCCTTTTGTAATAAATTCGGATGCAATTTGTGTGTTTCATCGTTAATAAGAAGGTCCAAGGGATACAGTAAATCTGAAGTGAAGCATCGGAATCTAAAACTGGACTCACAGGAGAGGTTAAAATCATTGAAAGTTAGTGTGCCAGTCTTCTTGTACTTCAGTCGGCATTGTGCCTTTTGTATTAAATTCGGATGCAATTTCTGTGTTTCATCGTCAATACGAAGGTCCATGGGATACAGTAAACCTGAAGTGAAGCATAGGAATCGAAAACTGGACTCACAGGAGAGGTTCAAATCATAGAAAGTGAGAGTGTCAGTCCGCTTGTACTTATGTCGGCATTGTGACTATTGTATTAAATTCGGATGCAATTTCTGTGTTTCATCGCCAATAAGAAGGTCCAAGGTATACAGTAAACCTGAAGAGAAGCATGGGAATCGAAAACTGGACTCACAGGAGAGGTTCAAATCACAGAAAGTTAGAGTGCGAGTCCTCTTGTACTTAAGTCCGCATTGTGACTTTTGTATTAAATTTGGATGCAATTTCTGTGCTTCATCGTCAATAAGAAGGTCCAAGGGATACGGTAAACCCGAAGTGAAGCATCGGAATCTAAAACTGGGCTCACAGGAGAGGTTCATATCATAGAAAGTTAGAGTGTCAGTCCTCTTGTACGCAAGTCGGCTTTGTGACTTTTGTATTAAATTCGGATGCAATTTCTGTGTTTCACAGTCAATAAGAAGGTCCAAGGGATACAGTAAACCTGAAGTGAAGCATCGGAATCTAAAACTGGACTCACAGGAGAGTTTCAAATCTTAAATGGTGGGAGTGTCAGTCCGCTTGTACTTAAGTCGGCATTGTGAAATTTGTATTAATTCGGATGCAATTTCAGTGTTTCATCGTCAATAAGAAGATCCAAGGGATACAGTAAACCTGAAGTGAAGCATCGGAATCGAAAACAGGACTCACAGGAGGGGTTCAAATCATAGAAAGTTAGAGTGTCAGTTCTCTTATACTTAAGTCGGCATTGTGACTTTTGTATTAAATTCGGATGCAATATCTGAGTTTCATCGTCAATAAGAAGGTCCAAGGGATACGGTAAACCTGAAGTGAAGTATCCGAATCTACAACTGGACTCACAGGAGGGCTTCAAATCATAGAAAGTTTGAGTGTCAGTTCTCTTGTACATAAGTCGGCATTGTGACTTTTGTATTAAATTCGGATGCAATTTCTGTGCCTCATCGTCGATAAGAAGGTCCAAGGGATACAGTAAACCTGAAGAGGAGCATGGGAATCGAAAACTGGACTCACAGGAGAGGTTCAAATCACAGAAAGTTAGAGAGTGAGTCCTCTTGTACTTAAGTCGGCATGTTGACTTTTGTATTAAATTCGGATGCAATTTCTGTGCTTTATCGTCAATAAGAAGGTCCAAGGGATACAGTAAACCGGAAGGGAAGCATCGGAATCTAAAACTGTACTCACAGGAGAGGTTCATATCATAGAATGTTATAGTGTCAGTCCTCTTGTACTCAAGTCGGCTATGTGACTTTTGTATTAAATTCGGATGCAATTTCTGTGTTTCATCGTCAATAAGAAGATATAAGGGATACAGTAAAACTTAAGTTAAGCATCGGAATCTAAAACTGGACTCACAGGAGAGGCTCAAAACACAGAAATTTAAAGTGTCAGTCCTCTTGTACTTAGGTCGGCATTGAGACTTTTATATTAAATTCGGATGCAAATTCTGTGTTTCATCGTCAATAAGAAGGTCCAAGGCATACAGTTAACCTGAAGTGAAGCATCGGAATCTAAAGCTGGACTCACAGGAGATATTGAAACCATAGAAAGTTTGAGTGTCTGTCCTCTTGTACTTAAGTCGGCTTTGTGCCTTTTGTAATAAATTCGGATGCAATTTGTGTGTTTCATCGTTAATAAGAAGGTCCAAGGGATACAGTAAATCTGAAGTGAAGCATCGGAATCTAAAACTGGACCCACAGGACAGGTTCAAATCATAGAAAGTTAGAGTGTCAGTCCTCTTGTACTTAAGTCGGCATTGTGACTTTTGCATTAATTTCGGATGCAATTTCTGTGTTTCATCGTCAATAAGAACGTCCATGGGATACAGTAAACCTGAAGTGAAGCATCGGAATCGAAAACTGGACTCACAGGAGAGGTTAAAATCATTGAAAGTTAGTGTCCAAGTCTTCTTGTACTTCAGTCGGCATTGTGCCTTTTGTATTAAATTCGGATGCAATTTCTGTGTTTCATCGTCAATACGAAGGTCCATGGGATACAGTAAACCTGAAGTGAAGCATCGGAATCGAAAACTGGACTCACAGGAGAGGTTCAAATCATAGAAAGTGAGAGTGTCAGTCCGCTTGTACTTAAGTCGGCATTGTGACTATTGTATTAAATTCGGATGCAATTTCTGTGTTTCATCGCCAATAAGAAGGTCCAAGGGATACAGTAAACCTGAAGAGAAGCATGGGAATCGAAAACTGGACTCACAGGAGAGGTTCAAATCACAGAAAGTTAGAGAGCGAGTCTTCTTGTACTTAAGTCCGCATTGTGACTTTTGTATTAAATTTGGATGCAATTTCTGTGCTTCATCGTCAATAAGAAGGTCCAAGGGATACAGTAAACCCGAAGTGAAGCATCGGAATCTAAAACTGGGCTCACAGGAGAGGTTCATATCATAGAAAGTTAGAGTGTCAGTCCTCTTGTACGCAAGTCGGCTTTGTGACTTTTGTATTAAATTCGGATGCAATTTCTGTGTTTCACAGTCAATAAGAAGGTCCAAGGGATACAGTAAACCTGAAGTGAAGCATCGGAATCTAAAACTGGACTCACAGGAGAGTTTCAAATCTTAAATGGTGGGAGTGTCAGTCCGCTTGTACTTAAGTCGGCATTGTGAAATTTGTATTAATTCGGATGCAATTTCAGTGTTTCATCGTCAATAAGAAGATCCAAGGGATACAGTAAACCTGAAGTGAAGCATCGGAATCGAAAACAGGACTCACAGGAGGGGTTCAAATCACAGAAAGTTAGAGTGTCAGTTCTCTTGTACTTAAGTCGGCATTGTGACTTTTGTATTAAATTCGGATGCAATATCTGAGTTTCATCGTCAATAAGAAGGTCCAAGGGATACGGTAAACCTGAAGTGAAGTATCCGAATCTACAACTGGACTCACAGGAGGGCTTCAAATCATAGAAAGTTTGAGTGTCAGTTCTCTTGTACATAAGTCGGCATTGTGACTTTTGTATTAAATTCGGATGCAATTTCTGTGCCTCATCGTCGATAAGAAGGTCCAAGGGATACAGTAAACCTGAAGAGGAGCATGGGAATCGAAAACTGGACTCACAGGAGAGGTTCAAATCACAGAAAGTTAGAGAGTGAGTCCTCTTGTACTCAAGTCGGCATGTTGACTTTTGTATTAAATTCGGATGCAATTTCTGTGCTTTATCGTCAATAAGAAGGTCCAAGGGATACAGTAAACCTGAAGGGAAGCATCGGAATCTAAAACTGTACTCACAGGAGAGGTTCATATCATAGAATGTTATAGTGTCAGTCCTCTTGTACTCAAGTCGGCTATGTGACTTTTGTATTAAATTCGGATGCAATTTCTGTGTTTCATCGTCAATAAGAAGATATAAGGGATACAGTAAAACTTAAGTTAAGCATCGGAATCTAAAACTGGACTCACAGGAGATGCTCAAAACACAGAAATTTAAAGTGTCAGTCCTCTTGTACTTAGGTCGGCATTGAGACTTTTGTATTAAATTCGGATGCAAATTCTGTGTTTCATCGTCAATAAGAAGGTCCAACGGATACAGTAAACCTGTTTGAAGTATCCGAATCTACAACTGGACTCACAGGAGGGGTTCAAATCATAGAAAGTTAGAGTGTCAGTTCTCTTGTACTTATGTCGGCATTGTGACTTTTAATTAAGTTCGGATGCAAATTCTGTGTTTCATCGTCAATAAGAAGGTCCAAGGGATACAATAAACCTGAAGTGAAGCATCGGAATATAAAACTGGACTCACAGGAGAGGTTCAAATCATAGAAATTTAGAGTGTCAGTCCTCTTGTACTTAAGTCGGCATTGAGACTTTTGTATTAAATTCGGATGCAATTTCTGTGTTTCATCGTCAATAAGAAGGACCAAGGGATACAGTAAACATGAAGTGAGGCATCGGAATCTAAAACTGGACTCACAGGAGATATTCAAACCATAGAAAGTTAGAGTGTCAGTCCTCTTGTACTTATGTCGGCAATGTGCCTTTTGTATTAAATTCGGATGCAATTTGTGTGTTTCATCGTTAATAAGAAGGTCCAAGGGATACAGTAAATCTGAAGTGAGGCAGCGGAATCTAAAACTGGACTCACAGGACAGTTTCAAATCATACAAAGTTAGAGTTTCAGTCCTCTTGCACTTAAGTCGGCATTGTGACTTTTGTATTAAATTCGGATGCAATTTCTGTGTTTCATCGTTAATAAGAAGGTCCAAGGGATACAGTAAACCTGAAGTGAATCATCGGAATCTAAAACTGGACTCACAGGAGAGGTTCAAATCATAGAAAATTAGAGTGTCAGTTCTCTTGTACTTATGTCGGCATTGTGACTTTTGTATTAAGTTCGGATGCAATTTCTGTGTTTCATCGTCAATAAGAAGGTCCAAGGGATAGAGTAAACCTGAAGTGAAGGATCGGAATCGAAAACTGGACTCACAGGAGAGGTTCAAATCATAGAAAATGAGAGTGTCAGTCCGCTTGTGCTAAAGACGCCATTGTGACTATTGTATTAAATTCGGATGCAGTTTCTGTGTTTCATCGCCAATAAGAAGGTCCAAGGGATAAAGTAAACGTGAAGTTAATCAACGGAATCTAAAACTGGACTCAAAGGAGAGGCTCAAAACACAGATATTTAAAGTGTCAGTCTTCTTGTACTTAAGTCGGCATTGAGACTTTTGTATTAATTTCGGATGCAATTTCTGTGTTTCATCGTCAATAAGAAGGTCCAAGGCATACAGCAAACCTAAAGTGAAGCATCGGAATCTAAAGCTGGACTCGTAGGAGATATTCAAACCATAGAAAGTTAGAGTGTCTGTCCTCTTCTACTTAAGTCGGCATTGTGCCTTTTGTAATAAATTCGGATGCAATTTGTGTGTTTCATCGTTAATAAGAAGGTCCAAGTGATACAGTAAATCTGAAGTGAAGCATCGGAATCTAAAACTGGACTCACAGGACAGGTTCAAATCATAGAAAGTTAGAGTTTCAGTCCTCTTGTACTTAAGTCGGCATTGTGACTTTTGTATTAAATTCGGATGCAAATTCTGTGTTTCATCGTCATTAAGAAGGGCCAAGGGATACAGTAAACCTGTTTGAAGCATCCGAATCTACAACTGGACTCACAGGAGGGTTTCAAATCATAGAAAGTTAGAGTGTCAGTACTCTTGTACTTATGTCGGCATTGTGACTCTTGTATTAAGTTCGGATGCAATTTCTGTGTTTCATCGTCAATAAGAAGGACCAAGGGATACAGTAAACCTGAATTGAAGCATCGGAATCTAAAACTGGACTCACAGGAGAGTTTCAAATCATAGAAATTTAGAGTGTCAGTCCACTTGTACTTAAGTCGGCATTGAGACTTTTGTATTAAATTCGGATGCAATTTCTGTGTTTCATCGTCAATAAGAAGGCCAAAGGGTTACTGTAAACATAAAGTGAAGCATCGGAATCTAAAACTGGACCCACAGGAGATATTCAAACCATAGAAAGTTAGAGTGTCAGTCCTCTTGTACTTAAGTCGGCATTGTGCCTTCTGTATTAAATTCGGATGCAATTTGTGTGTTTCATCGTTAATAAGAAGGTCCAAGGGATACAGTAAATCTGAAGTGAAGCATCGGAATCTAAAACTGGACGCACAGGACAGGTTCAAATCATACAAAGTTAGTGTTTCAGTCCTCTTGTACTTAAGTCGGCATTGGGACTTTTGTATTAAATTCGGATGCAATTTCTGTGTTTCATCGTTAATAAGAAGGTCCAAGGGATACAGTAAACCTGAAGTGAATCATCGGAATCTAAAACTGGAATCACAGGAGAGGTTCAAATCATTGAGAGTTAGAGTGTCAGTCCTCTTGTACGTAAGTCCCCATTAAGATTTTTGTATTAAATTCGGATGCAATTTCTGTGTTTCATCGTCAATATGAAGGTCCAAGGGATACAGTAAAGATGAAGTGAAGTATCCGAATCTACCACTTGGATTCACAGCAGGGGTTCAAATCATAGAAAGTTAGAGCGTCAGTTCCCTTGTACTTAAGGCTGCATTGTGACTTTTGTATTATATTCGGATGCAATCTCTGTGTTTCATCGTCAATAAGAAGGTCCAAGGGATACAGTAAACCTGAAGTGAAGCATCGGAATCGAAAACTGGCCTCACAGGAGAGGTTCAAATCATAGAAAGTGAGAGTGTCAGTCCGCTTGTACTTAAATCGGCATTGTGACTATTGTATTAAATTCGGATGCAATTTCTCTGTTTCATCGCCAATAAGAAGATCCAAGGGATACAGTAAACCTGAAGTGAAGCATCGGAATCGAAACCAGGACTCACAGGAGGGGTTCAAATCATAGAAAGTTAGAGTGTCAGTTCTCTTGTACTTAAGTCGGCATTGTGACTTTTGTATTAAATTCGGATGCAATTTCTGTGTTTCATCGTCAATAAGAAGGTCCAAGGGGTACAGTAAACCTGAAGTGAAGTATCCGAATCTACAACTGGACTCACAGGAGGGGTTCAAATCATAGAAAGTTAGAGTGTAAGTTCTCTTGTACTTAAGTCGGCATTGTGAATTTTGTATTAAATTCGGATGCAATATCTGTGTTTCATCGTTAATAAGAAGGTCCAAGGGATACAGTAAACCTGAAGAGAAGCATGGGGATCGATAACTGGACTCACAGGAGAGGTTCAAATCACAGAAAGTTAGAGTGTGAGTCCTCTTGTACTTAAGTCGGCATGTTGACTTTTGTATTAAATTCGGATGCAATTTCTGTGCTCCATCGTCAACAAGAAGGTCCAAGGGATACAGTAAACCTGAAGTGAAGCATCGGAATCTAAAACTGAACTCACAGGACAGGTTCAAATCATACAAAGTTAGAGTTTCAGTCCTCTTGTACTTAAGTCGGCATTGGGACTTTTGCATTAAATTCGGATGCAATTTCTGTGTTTCATCGTTAATAAGAAGGTCCAAGGGATACAGTAAACCTGCAGTGAATCATCGGAATCTAAAACTGGACTCACAGGAGAGGTTCAAATCATAGAAAGTTAGAGTGTCAGTCCTCTTGTACGTAAGTCGGCATTGTGACTTTTGTATTAAATTCGGATGCAATTTCTGTTTTTCATCGTCAATAAGAAGGTCCAAGGGATACAGTAAACCTGAAGTGAAGTATCCGAATCTACAACTGGACTCACAGGAGGGGTTCAAATCATAGAAAGTTAGAGTGTCAGTCCTCTTGTACTTAAGTCTGCATTGTGACTTTTGTATTGTATTCGGATGCAATCTCTGTGTTTCATCGTCAATAAGAAGGTCCAAGGGATACAGTAAACCTGAAGTGAAGCATCGTAATCTAAAACTGGACTCACAGGAGAGGTTCAAATCATAGAAATTTAGAGTGTCGGACCTCTTCTACTTAAGTCGCCATTGAGACTTTTGTATTAAATTCGGATGCAATTTCTGTATTTCTTCGTCAATAAGAAGGTCCAAGGGATACAGTAAACCTGAAGTGAAGCATCGGAATCCAAAACTGGACTCACAGGAGAGGTTCCTATCATGGAAAGTTAGAGTGTCAGTCCTCTTGTATTTAAGTCGGCATTGTGATTTTTGCATTAATTTCGGATGAGATTTCTGTGTTTCATCGTCAATAAGAAGGTCCAAGGGATACAGTAAACCTGAAGTGAAGCATCGGAATCTAAAACTGGACTCACAGGAGAGGTTAAAATCATAGAAAGTTAGTGTGCCAGTCTTCTTGTACTTCAGTCGGCATTGTGCCTTTTGTATTAAATTCGGATGCAATTTCTGTGTTTCATCGTCAATAAGAAGGTCCAAGGGATACAGTAAACCTGAAGTGAAGCATCGGAATCGAAAACTGGACACACAGGAAAGGTTCAAATCATAGAAAGTGAGAGTGTCAGTCCGCTTGTACTTAAGTCGGCATTGTGACTATTGTATTAAATTCGGATGCAATTTCTGTGTTTCATCGCCAATAAGAAGGTCCAAGGGATACAGTAGACCTGAAGAGAAGCATGGGAATCGAAAACTGGGCTCACAGGAGAGGTTCAAATCACAGAAAGTTAGAGTGTGAGTCCTCTTGTACTTAAGTCGGCATTGTGACTTTTGTATTAAATTTGGATGCAATTTCTGTGCTTCATCGTCAATGAGAAGGTCCAAGGGATACAGTAAACCCGAAGTGAAGCATCGGAATCTAAAACTGGACTCACAGGAGAGGTTCATATCATAGAAAGTTAGAATATCAGTCCTCTTGTACTCAAGTCGGTTTTGTTACTTTTGTATTAAATTCGGATGCAATTTCTGTATTTCATCGTCAATAAGAAGGCCCAAGGGATACAGTAAACCTGAAGTGAACTATCCGAATCTACAACTGGACTCACAGGAGGGGTTCAAATCATAGAAAGTTAGAGTGTCAGTCCTCTTGTACTTAAGTCGGCATTGTGACTTTTGTATTATATTCGGATGCAATTTCTGTGTTTCATCGTCAATAAGAAGGTCCAAGGGATACAGTAAACCTGAAGTGAAGCATCGGAATCTAAAACTGGACTCACAGAAGAGGTTCAATTCATGGAAAGTGAGAGTGTCAGTCCGCATGTTCATAAGTCGGCATTGTGAATTTAGTATTAAATTCGGATGCAATTTCTGTGTTTCATCGTCAATAAGAAGATCCAAGGGATACAGTAAACCTGAAGTGAAGCATCGGAATCGCAAACAGGGCTCACAGGAGAGGTTCAAATCACAGAAAGTTAGAGTGTCATTCCTCTTGGACTTAAGTCGGCATTGTGACTTTTGTATTAAATTCGGATGCAATTTCTGTGCCTCATCGTCAATAAGAAGGTCCAACGCATACAGTAAACCTGAAGTGAATCATCGGAATCTAAAACTGGACTCACAGGAGAGGTTCAAATCATAGAAAGTTAGAGTGTCAGCCCTCTTGTACTTAAGTCGGCATTGTGACTTTTGTATTGAATTCGGATGCAATTTCTGTGTTTCATCGTCAACAAGAAGGTCCAAGGGATACAGTAAACCTGAAGTGACGCATCGGAATCGAAAACGGGACACACAGGAGAGGTTAAAATCATAGAAAGTTAATGTGTCAGTCTTCTAGTACTTCAGTCGGCATTGTGCCTTTTGTATTAAATTTGGCTGCAATTTCTGTGTTTCATCGTCAATAAGAAAGTCCAAGGGATACAGTAAACCTGAAGTGAAGCATCGGAATCGAAAACTGGACTCACAGGAGAGGTTCAAATCATAGAAAGTGAGAATGTCAGTCCGCTTGTACTTAAGTCGGCATTGTGACTATTATATTAAATTCGGATGCAATTTCTGTGTTTCATCGCCAATAAGAAGGTCCAAGGGAGACAGTAAACCTGAAGAGAAGCATCGGAATCGAAAACTGGACTCACAGGAGAGGTTCAAATCACAGAAAGTTAGAGTGTGAGTCCTCTTGTATTTAAGTCGGCATTGTGACTTTTGTATTAAATTCGGATGCAATTTCTGTGCTTCATCGTCAATAAGAAGGTCCAAGGGATACAGTAAACCTGAAGTGAACTATCGGAATCTAAAACTGGACTCACAGGAGAGGTTCAAATCACATAAAGTTAGAGTGTCAGTCCTCTTGTACTCAAGTCGGCTTTGTGACTTTTGTATTAAATTCGGATGCAATTTCTGTGTTTCATCGTCAATAAGAAGGTCCAAGGGATACAGGAAACCTGAAGTGAAGTATCGGAATCTAAAACTGGTCTCACAGGAGAGGTTCAAATCATAGAAAGTTAGAGTGTCAGTCCGCTTGTACTTAAGTCGGCATTGAGACTTTTGTATTAAATTCGGATGCAATTTCTGTGTTTCATCGTCAATAAGAAGGTCTAAGGGATACAGTAAACCTGAAGTGAAGTATCCGAAACTACAACTGGACTCACAGGAGGGGTTCAAATCATAGAAAGTTAGAGTGTCAGTTCTCTTGTACTTAAAACGGCATTGTGACTTTTGTATTAAATTCGGATGCAATTTCTGTGTTTCATCGTCAATAAGAAGGTCCAAGGGATACAGTAAACCTGAAGTGAAGTATCAGAATCTACAACTGGACTCACAGGAGGGGTTAAAATCATTGAAATTTAGAGTGTCAATTCTCTTGTACTTAAGTCGGCATTGTGACTTTTGTATTAAATTCGGATGCAATTTCTGTGTTTCATCGTCAATAAGAAGGTCCAAGGGATACAGTAAACCATAAGTGAAGCATCGGAATCTAAAACTGAACTCACAGGAGAGGTTCAAATCATAGAAATTTAGAGTGTCAGTCCTCTTGTACTTAAGTCGGCATTGAGACTTTTGTATTAAATTCGGATGCAATTTCTGTGTTTCATCGTCAATAGGAAGGTCCAGGGGATACAGTAAACCTGAAGTGAAGCATCGGAATCTAAAACTGGACTCACAGGAGAGGTTCAAATCATGGAAAGTTAGAGTGTCAGTCCTCTTGACTTAAGTCGGCATTGTGAGTTTTTTATTAAATTCGGATGCAATTTCTGTTTTTCATCGTCAATAAGAAGGTGCAAGGGATACAGTAAACCTGAAGTGACGCATCGGAATCGAAAACAGGACTCACAGGAGAGGTTAAAATCATA
Organism: Schistocerca americana; assembly: GCF_021461395.2. Taxonomy (NCBI): domain Eukaryota; kingdom Metazoa; phylum Arthropoda; class Insecta; order Orthoptera; family Acrididae; genus Schistocerca; species Schistocerca americana. Next base: position 78,289,205 of record NC_060128.1, on the reverse strand, counting down.
GAAAGTTAATGTGTCAGTCTTCAAGTACTTCAGTCGGCATTGTGCCTTTTGTATTAAATTCGGCTGCAATTTCTGTGTTTCATCGTCAATAAGAAAGTCCAAGGGATACAGTAAACCTGAAGTGAAGCATCGGAATCGAAAACTGGACTCACAGGAGAGGTTCAAATCACAGAAAGTGAGAGTGTCAGTCCGCTTGTACTTAAGTCGGCATTGTGACTATTATATTAAATTCGGATGCAATTTCTGTGTTTCATCGCCAATGAGAAGGTCCAAGGGATACAGTAAACCAGAAGTGAAGCATCAGAATCGAAAACTGGACTCACAGGAGACGTTAAAAGCATAGAAAGTTAGTGTGTCAGTCTTCTTGTACTTCAGTCGGCTTTGTGCCTTTTGTATTAAATTCGGACGCAATTTCTGTGTTTCATCGCCGATAAGACGGTCCAAGTGATACAGTTAACCTGAAGAGAAGCATCGGAATCGAAAACTGGACTAACAGGAGAGGCTCAAATCACAGAAAGTTAGAGTGTGAGTCCTCTTGTACTTAAGTCGGCATTGTGACTTTTGTATTAAATTCGGATGCAATTTCTGTGCTTCATCGTCAATAAGAAGGTCCAAGGGATACAGTATACCTGAAGTGAAGCATCGGAATCTGAAACTGGACTCACAGGAGAGGTTCAAATCATAGAAAGTGAGAGTGTCAGTCCGCTCGTACTTAAGTTGGCATTGTGAATTTTGTATTAAATTCGGATGCAATTTCTGTGTTTTATCGTCAATAAGAAGGTCCAAGGGATACAGTAAACCTGAAGTCAAGCATCGGAATCGAAAACAGGACTCACAGGAGAGGTTCAAATCACGGAAAGTTAGAGTGTCAGTCCTCTTGTACTTAAGTCGGCATTGTGACTTTTGTATTAAATTCGGATGCAATTTTTGTGCCTCATCGTCAATAAGCAGGTCCATGGGATACAGTAAACCTGAAGTGAAGCATGGGAATCTCAAACTGGACTCACAGGAAAGGTTCAAATCATCGAAAGTTAGAGTGTCAGTCCTCTTGTACTTAAGTCGGCATTGAGACTTTTGTATTAAATTCGGATGCAATTTCTGTGTTTCATCGTCAATAAGAAGGTCCAAAGGATACAGTAAACCTGAAGTGAAGCATCGGAATCTGAAACTGGACACACGAGAGTGGTTCATATCATGGAAAGTTAGAGTGTCAGTCCTCTTGTACTTATGTCGGCATTGTGACTTTTGTATTAAACTCGGATGCAATTTCTGTATTTCATCGTCATTAAGAGGGTCAAGGGATACAGTAAACCTGAAGTGAAGCATCGGAATCTCAAACTGGACTCACAGGAAAGGTTCAAATCATCGAAAGTTAGAGTGTCAGTCCTCTTGTACTTAAGTCGGCATTGAGACTTTTGTATTAAATTCGGATGCAATTTCTGTGTTTCATCGTCAATAAGAAGGACCAAGGGATACAGTAAACCTGAAGTGAAGTATCGGAATCTAAAACTGGACTCACAGGAGAGGTTCAAATCATAGAAAGTTAGAGTGTCAGTCCGCTTGTACTTAAGTCGGCATTGTGAATTTTGTATTAAATTCGGATGCAATTACTGTGATTCATCGTCAATAGGAAGATCCAAGGGAAACAGTAAACCTGAAGTGAAGCATCGGAATCGAAAACAGGGCTCACAGGAGTGGTTCAAATCACAGAAAGTTAGAGTGTCAGTCCTCTTGTACTGAAGTCGGCATTGTGACTTTTGTATTAAATTCGGATGGAATTTCTGTGCCTCATCGTCAATAAGAAGGTCTAAGGGATACAGTAAACCTGAAGTGAAGTATCCGAAACTACAACTGGACTCACAGGAGGGGTTCAAATCATAGAATGTTAGAGTGTCAGTTCTCTTGTACTTAAGTCGGCATTGTGACTTTTGTATTAAATTCGGATGCAATTTCTGTGTTTCATCGTCAATAAGAAGGTCCAAGGGATACAGTAAACCTGAAGTGAAGTATCCGAATCTACAACTGGACTCACAGGAGGGTTTAAAATCATTGAAATTTAGAGTGTCAATTCTCTTGTACTTAAGTCGGCATTGTGACTTTTGTATTAAATTCGGATGCAATTTCTGTGTTTCATCGTCAATAAGAAGGTCCAAGGGATACAGTAAACCAGAAGTGAAGCATCGGAATCTAAAACTGAACTCACAGGAGAGGTTCAAATCATAGAAATTTAGAGTGTCAGTCCTCTTGTACTGAAGTCGGCATTGAGACTTTTGTATTAAATTCGGATGCAATTTCTGTGTTTCATCGTCAATAAGAAGGTCCAGGGGATACAGTAAACCTGAAGTGAAGCATCGGAATCTAAAACTGGACTCACGGGAGAGGTTCAAATAATGGAAAGTTAGAGTGTCAGTCCTCTTGTACTTAAGTCGGCATTGTGAGTTTTTTATTAAATTCGGATGCAATTTCTGTTTTTCATCGTCAATAAGAAGGTCCAAGGGATACAGTAAACCTGAAGTGACGCATCGGAATCGAAAACTGGACTCACAGGAGAGGTTTAAATCATAGAAAGTTAATGTGTCAGTCTTCAAGTACTTCAGTCGGCATTGTGCCTTTTGTATTAAATTCGGCTGCAATTTCTGTGTTTCATCGTCAATAAGAAAGTCCAAGGGATACAGTAAACCTGAAGTGAAGCATCGGAATCGAAAACTGGACTCACAGGAGAGGTTCAAATCACAGAAAGTGAGAGTGTCAGTCCGCTTGTACTTAAGTCGGCATTGTGACTATTATATTAAATTCGGATGCAATTTCTGTGTTTCATCGCCAATAAGAAGGTCCAAGGGATACAGTAAACCTGAAAAGAAGCATCGGAATCGAAAACTGGACTCACAGGAGAAGTTCAAATCACAGAAAGTTAGAGTGTGAGTCCTCTCGTATTTAAGTCGGCATTGTGACTTTTGTATTAAATTCGGATGCAATTTCTGTGCTTCATCGTCAATAAGAAGGTCCAAGGGATACAGTAAACCTGAAGTGAAGCATCGGAATCTAAAACTGGACTCACAGGAGAGGTTCAAATCATATAAAGTTAGAGTGTCAGTCCTCTTGTACTCAAGTCGGCTTTGTGACTTTTTTATTAAATTCGGATGCAATTTTAGTGTTTCATCGTCAATAAGAAGGTCCAAGGGATACAGAAAACCTGAAGTGAAGCATCGGAATCTAAAACTGGACTCACAGGAGGGGTTCAAATCATAGAAATTTAGAGTGTCAGTCCGCTTGTACTTAAGTCGGCATTGTGAATTTTGTGTTAAATTCGGATGCAATTTCTGTGTTTCATCGTCAATAAGAAGATCCAAGGGATACAGTAAACCTGAAGTGAAGCATCGGAATCGAAAACAGGACTCACAGGAGAGGTTCAAATCACCGAAAGTTAGAGTGACAGTCCTCTTGTACTTAAGGCGGCATTGTGACATTTGTATTAAATTCGGATGCAATTTCTGTGCCTCATCGTCAATAAGAAGGTCCAAGGGATACAGTATACCTGAAGTGAAGCATCGGAATATGAAACTGGACTCACAGGAGAGGTTCAAATCACGGAAAGTTAGAGTGTCAGTCCTCTTGTACTTAAGTCGGCATTGTGACTTTTGTATTAAATTCGGATGCAATTTTTGTGCCTCATCGTCAATAAGCAGGTCCATGGGATACAGTAAACCTGAAGTGAAACATCGGAATCTCAAACTGGACTCACAGGAAAGGTTCAAATCATCGAAAGTTAGAGTGTCAGTCCTCTTGTACTTAAGTCAGCATTGAGACTTTTGTATTAAATTCGGATGCAATTTCTGTGTTTCATCGTCAATAAGAAGGTCCAAGGGATACAGTAAACCTGAAGAGAAGCATCGGAATCGAAAACTGGACTCACAGGAGAGGTTCAAATCATAGAAAGTGAGGGTGTCAGTCCGCTTGTACTTAAGTCGGCATTGTGACTATTATAAAAATTCGGATGCAATTTCTGTGTTTCATCGCCAATAAGAAGGTCCAAGGGATACAGTAAACCTGAAGAGAAGCATCGGAATCGAAAACTGGACTCACAGGAGAGGTTCAAATCACAGAATGTTAGAGTGTGAGTCCTCTTGTATTTAAGTCGGCATTGTGACTTTTGTATTAAATTCGGATGCAATTTCTGTGCTTCATCGTCAATAAGAAGGTCCAAGGGATACAGTAAACCTGAAGTGAAGCATCGGAATCTAAAACTGGACTCACAGGAGAGGTTCAAATCATAGAAAGTTAGAGTGTCAGTCCTCTTGTACTCAAGTCGGCTTTGTGACTTTTGTATTAAATTCGGATGCAATTCCTGTGTTTCATCGTCAATAAGAAGGTCCAAGGGATACAGTAAACCTGAAGTGAAGTATCGGAATCTAAAACTGGACTCACAAGAGAGGTTCAAATCATAGAAAGTTAGAGTGTCAGTCCGCTTGTACTTAAGTCGGCATTGTGAATTTTGTATTAAATTCGGATGCAATTTCTGTGTTTCATCGTCAATAAGAAGATCCAAGGGATACAGTAAACCTGAAGTGAAGCATCGGAATCGAAAACAGGGCTCACAGGAGAGGTTCAAATCACAGAAAGTTAGAGTGTCAGTCCTCTTGTACTTAAGTCGGCATTGTGACTTTTGTATTGAATTCGGATGCAATTTCTGTGTTTCATCGTCAATAAGAAGGTCCAAGGGATACAGTAAACCTGAAGTGAAGTATCCGAATCTACAACTGGACTCACAGGAGGGGTTCAAATCATAGAAAGTTAGAGTGTCTGTTCTCTTGTTCTTAAGTCAGCATTGTGATTTGTGTATTAAATTCGGATGCAATTTCTGTGTTTCATCGTCAATAAGAAGGTTCCAAGGGATACAGTAAACCTGAAGTGAAGCATCGGAATCTAAAACTGGACTCACAGGAGAGGTTCAAATCATGGAAAGTTAGAGTGTCAGTCCTCTTGTACTTAAGTCGGCATTGTGAATTTTGTATTAAATTCGGATGCAGTTTCTGTGTTTCATCGTCAATAAGAAGGTCCAAGGGATACAGTAAACCTGAAGTGAAGCATCGGAATCTAAAACTGAACTCACAGGAGAGGTTCAAATCACAGAAATTTAGAGTGCCAGTCCTCTTGTACTTATGTCGGCATTGAGACTTTTGTATTAAATTCGGATGCAATTTCTGTGTTTCATCATCAATAAGAAGGTCCAAGGGATACAGTAAACCTGAAGTGAAGCATCGGAATCTAAAACTGGACTCACAGGAGAGGTTCAAATCATGGAAAGTTAGAGTGTCAGTCCTCTTGTACTTAAGTCGGCATTGTGAATTTTGTATTAAATTCAGATGCAATTACTGTGTTTCATCGTCAATAAGAAGATCCAAGGGATACAGTAAACCTGAAGTGAAGCATCGGAATCGAAAACAGGGCTCACAGGAGAGGTTCAAATCACAGAAAGTTAGAGTGTCAGTCCTCTTGTACTTAAGTCGGCATTGTGACTTTTGTATTGAATTCGGATGCAATGTCTGTGTTTCATCGTCAATAAGAAGATCCAAGGGATACAGTAAACCTGAAGTGAAGCATCGGAATCGAAAATAGGGCTCACAGGAGAGGTTCAAATCACAGAAAGTTAGAGTGTCAGTCCTCTTGTACTTAAGTCGGCATTGTGACTTTTGTATTGAATTCGGATGCAATTTCTGTGTTTCATCGTCAATAAGAAGGTCCAAGGGATACAGTAAACCTGAAGTGAAGTATCCGAAACTACAACTGGACTCACAGGAGGGGTTCAAATCATACAAAGTTAGAGTGTCAGTCCTCTTGTACTTAAGTCGGCATTGTGACTTTTGTATTAAATTCGGATGCAATTTCTGGGTTTCATCGTCAATAAGAAGGTCCAAGGGATAGAGTAAACCTGAAGTGAAGTATCCGAATCTACAACTGGACTCACAGGAGAGGTTCAAATCATAGAAAGTTAGTGTGTCAGTCTTCTTGTACTTCAGTCGGCTTTGTGCCTTTTGTATTAAATTCGGATGCAATTTCTGTGTTTCATCGCCACTAAGAAGGTCCAAGTGATACAGTTAACCTGAAGAGAAGCATCGGAATCGAAAACTGGACTAACAGGAGAGGTTCAAATCACAGAAAGTTAGAGTGTGAGTCCTCTTGTACTTAAGTCGGCATTGTGACTTTTGTATTAAATTCGGATGCAATTTCTGTGCTTCATCGTCAATAAGAAGGTCCAAGGGATACAGTATACCTGAAGTGAAGCATCGGAATCTGAAACTGGACTCACAGGAGAGGTTCAAATCACGGAAAGTTAGAGTGTCAGTCCTCTTGTACTTAAGTCGGCATTGTGACTTTTGTATTAAATTCGGATGCAATTTTTGTGCCTCATCGTCAAGAAGCAGGTCCATGGGATACAGTAAACCTGAAGTGAAGCATCGGAATCTCAAACTGGACTCACAGGAAAGGTTCAAATCATCGAAAGTTAGGGTGTCAGTCCTCTTGTACTTAAGTCAGCATTGAGACTTTTGTATTAAATTCGGATGCAATTTCTGTGTTTCATCGTCAATAAGAAGGTCCAAAGGATACAGTAAACCTGATGTGAAGCATCGGAATCTGAAACTGGACTCACGAGAGTGGTTCATATCATGGAAAGTTAGAGTGTCAGTCCTCTTGTACTTATGTCGGTATTGTGACTTTTGTATTAAACTCGGATGCAATTTCTATATTTCATCGTCATTAAGAGGGTCAAGGGATACAGTAAAACTGATGTGAAGCATCGGAATCTAAAACTGGACCCACAGGAGAGGTTAAAATCATAAAAAGTTAGAGTGTCAGTCCTCTTGTACTTAAGTCGGCATTGTGACTTTGTGTTGAATTCGGATGCAATTTCTGTGTTTCACCGTCAATGAGAAGGTCCAAGGGATACAGTAAACCTGAAGTGAAGCATCGGAATCTAAAACTGGACTCACATGAGAGGTTAAAATCATAGGAAGTTAGTGTGTCAGTCTTCTTGTACATCAGTCGGCATTGTGCCTTTTGTATTAAATTCGGATGCAATTTCTGTGTTTCATCGTCAATAAGAAGATCCAAGGGATACAGTAAACCTGAAGTGAAGCATCGGAATATGAAACTGGACTCACAGGAGAGGTTCAAATCACGGAAAGTTAGAGTGTCAGTCCTCTTGTACTTAAGTCGGCATTGTGACTTTTGTATTAAATTCGGATGCAATTTTTGTGCCTCATCGTCAATAAGCAGGTCCATGGGATACAGTAAACCTGAAGTGAAACATCGGAATCTCAAACTGGACTCACAGGAAAGGTTCAAATCATCGAAAGTTAGAGTGTCAGTCCTCTTGTACTTAAGTCAGCATTGAGACTTTTGTATTAAATTCGGATGCAATTTCTGTGTTTCATCGTCAATAAGAAGGTCCAAGGGATACAGTAAACCTGAAGAGAAGCATCGGAATCGAAAACTGGACTCACAGGAGAGGTTCAAATCATAGAAAGTGAGGGTGTCAGTCCGCTTGTACTTAAGTCGGCATTGTGACTATTATAAAAATTCGGATGCAATTTCTGTGTTTCATCGCCAATAAGAAGGTCCAAGGGATACAGTAAACCTGAAGAGAAGCATCGGAATCGAAAACTGGACTCACAGGAGAGGTTCAAATCACAGAATGTTAGAGTGTGAGTCCTCTTGTATTTAAGTCGGCATTGTGACTTTTGTATTAAATTCGGATGCAATTTCTGTGCTTCATCGTCAATAAGAAGGTCCAAGGGATACAGTAAACCTGAAGTGAAGCATCGGAATCTAAAACTGGACTTACAGGAGAGGTTCAAATCATAGAAAGTTAGAGTGTCAGTCCTCTTGTACTCAAGTCGGCTTTGTGACTTTTGTATTAAATTCGGATGCAATTCCTGTGTTTCATCGTCAATAAGAAGGTCCAAGGGATACAGTAAACCTGAAGTGAAGTATCGGAATCTAAAACTGGACTCACAAGAGAGGTTCAAATCATAGAAAGTTAGAGTGTCAGTCCGCTTGTACTTAAGTCGGCATTGTGAATTTTGTATTAAATTCGGATGCAATTTCTGTGTTTCATCGTCAATAAGAAGATCCAAGGGATACAGTAAACCTGAAGTGAAGCATCGGAATCGAAAACAGGGCTCACAGGAGAGGTTCAAATCACAGAAAGTTAGAGTGTCAGTCCTCTTGTACTTAAGTCGGCATTGTGACTTTTGTATTGAATTCGGATGCAATTTCTGTGTTTCATCGTCAATAAGAAGGTCCAAGGGATACAGTAAACCTGAAGTGAAGTATCCGAATCTACAACTGGACTCACAGGAGGGGTTCAAATCATAGAAAGTTAGAGTGTCTGTTCTCTTGTTCTTAAGTCAGCATTGTGATTTGTGTATTAAATTCGGATGCAATTTCTGTGTTTCATCGTCAATAAGAAGGTTCCAAGGGATACAGTAAACCTGAAGTGAAGCATCGGAATCTAAAACTGGACTCACAGGAGAGGTTCAAATCATGGAAAGTTAGAGTGTCAGTCCTCTTGTACTTAAGTCGGCATTGTGAATTTTGTATTAAATTCGGATGCAGTTTCTGTGTTTCATCGTCAATAAGAAGGTCCAAGGGATACAGTAAACCTGAAGTGAAGCATCGGAAACTAAAACTGAACTCACAGGAGAGGTTCAAATCACAGAAATTTAGAGTGCCAGTCCTCTTGTACTTATGTCGGCATTGAGACTTTTGTATTAAATTCGGATGCAATTTCTGTGTTTCATCATCAATAAGAAGGTCCAAGGGATACAGTAAACCTGAAGTGAAGCATCGGAATCTAAAACTGGACTCACAGGAGAGGTTCAAATCATGGAAAGTTAGAGTGTCAGTCCTCTTGTACTTAAGTCGGCATTGTGAATTTTGTATTAAATTCAGATGCAATTACTGTGTTTCATCGTCAATAAGAAGATCCAAGGGATACAGTAAACCTGAAGTGAAGCATCGGAATCGAAAACAGGGCTCACAGGAGAGGTTCAAATCACAGAAAGTTAGAGTGTCAGTCCTCTTGTACTTAAGTCGGCATTGTGACTTTTGTATTGAATTCGGATGCAATGTCTGTGTTTCATCGTCAATAAGAAGATCCAAGGGATACAGTAAACCTGAAGTGAAGCATCGGAATCGAAAATAGGGCTCACAGGAGAGGTTCAAATCACAGAAAGTTAGAGTGTCAGTCCTCTTGTACTTAAGTCGGCATTGTGACTTTTGTATTGAATTCGGATGCAATTTCTGTGTTTCATCGTCAATAAGAAGGTCCAAGGGATACAGTAAACCTGAAGTGAAGTATCCGAAACTACAACTGGACTCACGGGAGGGGTTCAAATCATACAAAGTTAGAGTGTCAGTCCTCTTGTACTTAAGTCGGCATTGTGACTTTTGTATTAAATTCGGATGCAATTTCTGTGTTTCATCGTCAATAAGAAGGTCCAAGGGATAGAGTAAACCTGAAGTGAAGTATCCGAATCTACAACTGGACTCACAGGAGAGGTTCAAATCATAGAAAGTTAGTGTGTCAGTCTTCTTGTACTTCAGTCGGCTTTGTGCCTTTTGTATTAAATTCGGATGCAATTTCTGTGTTTCATCGCCACTAAGAAGGTCCAAGTGATACAGTTAACCTGAAGAGAAGCATCGGAATCGAAAACTGGACTAACAGGAGAGGTTCAAATCACAGAAAGTTAGAGTGTGAGTCCTCTTGTACTTAAGTCGGCATTGTGACTTTTGTATTAAATTCGGATGCAATTTCTGTGTTTCATCGTCAATAAGAAGGTCCAAAGGATACAGTAAACCTGATGTGAAGCATCGGAATCTGAAACTGGACTCACGAGAGTGGTTCATATCATGGAAAGTTAGAGTGTCAGTCCTCTTGTACTTATGTCGGTATTGTGACTTTTGTATTAAACTCGGATGCAATTTCTATATTTCATCGTCATTAAGAGGGTCAAGGGATACAGTAAAACTGATGTGAAGCATCGGAATCTAAAACTGGACCCACAGGAGAGGTTAAAATCATAAAAAGTTAGAGTGTCAGTCCTCTTGTACTTAAGTCGGCATTGTGACTTTGTGTTGAATTCGGATGCAATTTCTGTGTTTCACCGTCAATGAGAAGGTCCAAGGGATACAGTAAACCTGAAGTGAAGCATCGGAATCTAAAACTGGACTCACAGGAGGGGTTCAAATCATAGAAATTTAGAGTGTCAGTCCGCTTGTACTTAAGTCGGCATTGTGAATTTTGTGTTAAATTCGGATGCAATTTCTGTGTTTCATCGTCAATAAGAAGATCCAAGGGATACAGTAAACCTGAAGTGAAGCATCGGAATCGAAAACAGGACTCACAGGAGAGGTTCAAATCACCGAAAGTTAGAGTGACAGTCCTCTTGTACTTAAGGCGGCATTGTGACATTTGTATTAAATTCGGATGCAATTTCTGTGCCTCATCGTCAATAAGAAGGTCCAAGGGATACAGTATACCTGAAGTGAAGCATCGGAATATGAAACTGGACTCACAGGAGAGGTTCAAATCACGGAAAGTTAGAGTGTCAGTCCTCTTGTACTTAAGTCGGCATTGTGACTTTTGTATTAAATTCGGATGCAATTTTTGTGCCTCATCGTCAATAAGCAGGTCCATGGGATACAGTAAACCTGAAGTGAAACATCGGAATCTCAAACTGGACTCACAGGAAAGGTTCAAATCATCGAAAGTTAGAGTGTCAGTCCTCTTGTACTTAAGTCAGCATTGAGACTTTTGTATTAAATTCGGATGCAATTTCTGTGTTTCATCGTCAATAAGAAGGTCCAAGGGATACAGTAAACCTGAAGAGAAGCATCGGAATCGAAAACTGGACTCACAGGAGAGGTTCAAATCATAGAAAGTGAGGGTGTCAGTCCGCTTGTACTTAAGTCGGCATTGTGACTATTATAAAAATTCGGATGCAATTTCTGTGTTTCATCGCCAATAAGAAGGTCCAAGGGATACAGTAAACCTGAAGAGAAGCATCGGAATCGAAAACTGGACTCACAGGAGAGGTTCAAATCACAGAATGTTAGAGTGTGAGTCCTCTTGTATTTAAGTCGGCATTGTGACTTTTGTATTAAATTCGGATGCAATTTCTGTGCTTCATCGTCAATAAGAAGGTCCAAGGGATACAGTAAACCTGAAGTGAAGCATCGGAATCTAAAACTGGACTCACAGGAGAGGTTCAAATCATAGAAAGTTAGAGTGTCAGTCCTCTTGTACTCAAGTCGGCTTTGTGACTTTTGTATTAAATTCGGATGCAATTCCTGTGTTTCATCGTCAATAAGAAGGTCCAAGGGATACAGTAAACCTGAAGTGAAGTATCGGAATCTAAAACTGGACTCACAAGAGAGGTTCAAATCATAGAAAGTTAGAGTGTCAGTCCGCTTGTACTTAAGTCGGCATTGTGAATTTTGTATTAAATTCGGATGCAATTTCTGTGTTTCATCGTCAATAAGAAGATCCAAGGGATACAGTAAACCTGAAGTGAAGCATCGGAATCGAAAACAGGGCTCACAGGAGAGGTTCAAATCACAGAAAGTTAGAGTGTCAGTCCTCTTGTACTTAAGTCGGCATTGTGACTTTTGTATTGAATTCGGATGCAATTTCTGTGTTTCATCGTCAATAAGAAGGTCCAAGGGATACAGTAAACCTGAAGTGAAGTATCCGAATCTACAACTGGACTCACAGGAGGGGTTCAAATCATAGAAAGTTAGAGTGTCTGTTCTCTTGTTCTTAAGTCAGCATTGTGATTTGTGTATTAAATTCGGATGCAATTTCTGTGTTTCATCGTCAATAAGAAGGTTCCAAGGGATACAGTAAACCTGAAGTGAAGCATCGGAATCTAAAACTGGACTCACAGGAGAGGTTCAAATCATGGAAAGTTAGAGTGTCAGTCCTCTTGTACTTAAGTCGGCATTGTGAATTTTGTATTAAATTCGGATGCAGTTTCTGTGTTTCATCGTCAATAAGAAGGTCCAAGGGATACAGTAAACCTGAAGTGAAGCATCGGAATCTAAAACTGAACTCACAGGAGAGGTTCAAATCACAGAAATTTAGAGTGCCAGTCCTCTTGTACTTATGTCGGCATTGAGACTTTTGTATTAAATTCGGATGCAATTTCTGTGTTTCATCATCAATAAGAAGGTCCAAGGGATACAGTAAACCTGAAGTGAAGCATCGGAATCTAAAACTGGACTCACAGGAGAGGTTCAAATCATGGAAAGTTAGAGTGTCAGTCCTCTTGTACTTAAGTCGGCATTGTGAATTTTGTATTAAATTCAGATGCAATTACTGTGTTTCATCGTCAATAAGAAGATCCAAGGGATACAGTAAACCTGAAGTGAAGCATCGGAATCGAAAACAGGGCTCACAGGAGAGGTTCAAATCACAGAAAGTTAGAGTGTCAGTCCTCTTGTACTTAAGTCGGCATTGTGACTTTTGTATTGAATTCGGATGCAATGTCTGTGTTTCATCGTCAATAAGAAGATCCAAGGGATACAGTAAACCTGAAGTGAAGCATCGGAATCGAAAATAGGGCTCACAGGAGAGGTTCAAATCACAGAAAGTTAGAGTGTCAGTCCTCTTGTACTTAAGTCGGCATTGTGACTTTTGTATTGAATTCGGATGCAATTTCTGTGTTTCATCGTCAATAAGAAGGTCCAAGGGATACAGTAAACCTGAAGTGAAGTATCCGAAACTACAACTGGACTCACAGGAGGGGTTCAAATCATACAAAGTTAGAGTGTCAGTCCTCTTGTACTTAAGTCGGCATTGTGACTTTTGTATTAAATTCGGATGCAATGTCTGTGTTTCATCGTCAATAAGAAGGTCCAAGGGATAGAGTAAACCTGAAGTGAAGTATCCGAATCTACAACTGGACTCACAGGAGAGGTTCAAATCATAGAAAGTTAGTGTGTCAGTCTTCTTGTACTTCAGTCGGCTTTGTGCCTTTTGTATTAAATTCGGATGCAATTTCTGTGTTTCATCGCCACTAAGAAGGTCCAAGTGATACAGTTAACCTGAAGAGAAGCATCGGAATCGAAAACTGGACTAACAGGAGAGGTTCAAATCACAGAAAGTTAGAGTGTGAGTCCTCTTGTACTTAAGTCGGCATTGTGACTTTTGTATTAAATTCGGATGCAATTTCTGTGCTTCATCGTCAATAAGAAGGTCCAAGGGATACAGTATACCTGAAGTGAAGCATCGGAATCTGAAACTGGACTCACAGGAGAGGTTCAAATCACGGAAAGTTAGAGTGTCAGTCCTCTTGTACTTAAGTCGGCATTGTGACTTTTGTATTAAATTCGGATGCAATTTTTGTGCCTCATCGTCAAGAAGCAGGTCCATGGGATACAGTAAACCTGAAGTGAAGCATCGGAATCTCAAACTGGACTCACAGGAAAGGTTCAAATCATCGAAAGTTAGGGTGTCAGTCCTCTTGTACTTAAGTCAGCATTGAGACTTTTGTATTAAATTCGGATGCAATTTCTGTGTTTCATCGTCAATAAGAAGGTCCAAAGGATACAGTAAACCTGATGTGAAGCATCGGAATCTGAAACTGGACTCACGAGAGTGGTTCATATCATGGAAAGTTAGAGTGTCAGTCCTCTTGTACTTATGTCGGTATTGTGACTTTTGTATTAAACTCGGATGCAATTTCTATATTTCATCGTCATTAAGAGGGTCAAGGGATACAGTAAAACTGATGTGAAGCATCGGAATCTAAAACTGGACCCACAGGAGAGGTTAAAATCATAAAAAGTTAGAGTGTCAGTCCTCTTGTACTTAAGTCGGCATTGTGACTTTGTGTTGAATTCGGATGCAATTTCTGTGTTTCACCGTCAATGAGAAGGTCCAAGGGATACAGTAAACCTGAAGTGAAGCATCGGAATCTAAAACTGGACTCACATGAGAGGTTAAAATCATAGGAAGTTAGTGTGTCAGTCTTCTTGTACATCAGTCGGCATTGTGCCTTTTGTATTAAATTCGGATGCAATTTCTGTGTTTCATCGTCAATAAGAAGGTCCAAGGGATACAGTAAACCTGAAGAGAAGCATCGGAATCGAAAACTGGACTCACAGGAGAGGTTCAAATCATAGAAAGTGAGGGTGTCAGTCCGCTTGTACTTAAGTCGGCATTGTGACTATTATAAAAATTCGGATGCAATTTCTGTGTTTCATCGCCAATAAGAAGGTCCAAGGGATACAGTAAACCTGAAGAGAAGCATCGGAATCGAAAACTGGACTCACAGGAGAGGTTCAAATCACAGAATGTTAGAGTGTGAGTCCTCTTGTATTTAAGTCGGCATTGTGACTTTTGTATTAAATTCGGATGCAATTTCTGTGCTTCATCGTCAATAAGAAGGTCCAAGGGATACAGTAAACCTGAAGTGAAGCATCGGAATCTAAAACTGGACTCATATGAGAGGTTCAAATCATAGAAAGTTAGAGTGTCAGTCCTCTTGTACTCAAGTCGGCTTTGTGACTTTTGTATTAAATTCGGATGCAATTCCTGTGTTTCATCGTCAATAAGAAGGTCCAAGGGATACAGTAAACCTGAAGTGAAGTATCGGAATCTAAAACTGGACTCACAGGAGAGGTTCAAATCATAGAAAGTTAGAGTGTCAGTCCGCTTGTACTTAAGTCGCCATTGTGAATTTTGTATTAAATTCGGATGCAATTTCTGTGTTTCATCGTCAATAAGAAGGTCCAAGGGATACAGTAAACCTGAAGTGACGCATCGGAATCGAAAACTGGACACACAGGAGAGGTTAATATCATAGAAAGTTAATGGGTCAGTCTTCTAGTACTTCAGTCGGCATTGTGCCATTTGTATTAAATTCGGCTGCTATTTCTGTGTTTCATCGTCAATAAGAAAGTCCAAGGGATACAGTAAACCTGAAGTGAAGCATCGGAATCTAAAACTGGACTCACAGGAGAGGTTCAAATCACAGAAAGTTAGAGTGTCAGTCCTCTTGTATTTAAGTCGGCATTGTGACTTTTGTATTAAATTCGGATGCAATTTCTGTGCTTCATCGTCAATAAGAAGGTCCAAGGGATACAGTAAACCTGAAGTGAAGCATCGGTATCTAAAACTGGACTCACAGGAGAGGTTCAAATCACAGAAAGTTAGGGTGTGAGTCCTCTTGTATTTAAGTCGGCATTGTGACTTTTGTATTAAATTCGGATGCAATATCTGTGCTTCATCGTCAATAAGAAGGTCCAAGGGATACAGTAAACCTGAAGTGAAGCATCGGAATCTAAAACTGGACTCACAGGAGAGGATCAAATCATAGAAAGTTAGAGTGTCGGTCCTCTTGTACTTAAGTCGGCATTGTGACTTTTGTATTGAATTCGGATGCAATTTCTGTGTTTCATCGTCAATAAGAAGGTCCAAGGGATACAGTAAACCTGAAGTGAAGTATCCGAAACTACAACTGGACTCACAGGAGGGGTTCAAATCATAGAAAGTTAGAGTGTCAGTTCTCTTGTACTTAAGTCGGCATTGTGACTTGTGTATTAAATTCGGATGCAATTTCTGTGTTTCATCGTCAATAAGAAGGTTCCAAGGGATATAGTAAACCTGAAGTGAAGCATCGGAATCTAAAACTGGACTCACAGGAGAGGTTCAAATCATAGAAAGCTAGAGTGTCAGTCCTCTTGAACTGAAGCCGGCATTGTGACTTTTGTATTAAATTCGGATGCAATTTCTGGGTTTCATCGTCAATAAGAATTTCCAAGGGATACAGTAAACCTGAAGTGAAGTATCCGAATCTGCAACTGGACTCACAGGAGGGGTTCAAATCATTGAAATTTAGAGTGTCAGTTCTCTTGTACTTAAGTCGGCATTGTGACTTTTGTATTAAATTCGGATGCAATTTCTGTGTTTCATCGCCAATAAGAAGGTCCAAGGGATACAGTAAACCTGAAGTGATGCATCGGAATCTAAAACTGAACTCACAGGAGAGGTTCAAATCACAGAAATTTAGAGTGCCAGTCCTCTTGTACTTAAGTCGGCATTGAGCCTTTTGTATTAAATTCGGATGCAATTTCTGTGTTTCATCGTCAATAAGAAGGTCCAAGGGATACAGTAAACCTGAAGTGAAGCATCGGAATCTAAAACTGGACTCACAGGAGAGGTTCAAATCATGGAAAGTTAGAGTGTCAGTCCTCTTGTACTTAAGTTGGCATTGTGACTTTTGTATTAAATTCGGATGCAATTTCTGTGTTTCATCGCCAATAAGAAGGTCCAAGGGATACAGTAAACCTGAAGTGACGCATCGGAATCGAAAACTGGACACACAGGAGAGGTTAATATCATAGAAAGTTAATGTGTCAGTCTTCTAGTACTTCAGTCGGCATTGTGCCATTTGTATTAAATTCGGCTGCTATTTCTGTGTTTCATCGTCAATAAGAAAGTCCAAGGGATACAGTAAACCTGAAGTGAAGCATCGGAATCTAAAACTGGACTCACAGGAGAGGTACAAATCACAGAAAGTTAGAGTGTGAGTCCTCATGTATTTAAGTCGGCATTGTGACTTTTGTATTAAATTCGGATGCAATTTCTGTGCTTCATCGTCAATAAGAAGGTCCAAGGGATACAGTAAACCTGAAAAGAAGCATCGGAATCGAAAACTGGACTCACAGGAGAGGTTCAAATCACAGAAAGTGAGAGTGTCAGTCCGCTTGTACTTAAGTCGGCATTGTGACTATTATATTAAATTCGGATGCAATTTCTGTGTTTCATCGCCAATAAGAAGGTCCAAGGGATACAGTAAACCTGAAAAGAAGCATCGGAATCGAAAACTGGACTCACAGGAGAGGTTCAAATCACAGAAAGTTAGAGTGTGAGTCCTCTCGTATTTAAGTCGGCATTGTGACTTTTGTATTAAATTCGGATGCAATTTCTGTGCTTCATCGTCAATAAGAAGGTCCAAGGGATACAGTAAACCTGAAGTGAAGCATCGGAATCTAAAACTGGACTCACAGGAGAGGTTCAAATCATATAAAGTTAGAGTGTCAGTCCTCTTGTACTCAAGTCGGCTTTGTGACTTTTTTATTAAATTCGGATGCAATTTTAGTGTTTCATCGTCAATAAGAAGGTCCAAGGGATACAGAAAACCTGAAGTGAAGCATCGGAATCTAAAACTGGACTCACAGGAGGGGTTCAAATCATAGAAATTTAGAGTGTCAGTCCGCTTGTACTTAAGTCGGCATTGTGAATTTTGTGTTAAATTCGGATGCAATTTCTGTGTTTCATCGTCAATAAGAAGATCCAAGGGATACAGTAAACCTGAAGTGAAGCATCGGAATCGAAAACAGGACTCACAGGAGAGGTTCAAATCACCGAAAGTTAGAGTGACAGTCCTCTTGTACTTAAGGCGGCATTGTGACATTTGTATTAAATTCGGATGCAATTTCTGTGCCTCATCGTCAATAAGAAGGTCCAAGGGATACAGTATACCTGAAGTGAAGCATCGGAATATGAAACTGGACTCACAGGAGAGGTTCAAATCACGGAAAGTTAGAGTGTCAGTCCTCTTGTACTTAAGTCGGCATTGTGACTTTTGTATTAAATTCGGATGCAATTTTTGTGCCTCATCGTCAATAAGCAGGTCCATGGGATACAGTAAACCTGAAGTGAAACATCGGAATCTCAAACTGGACTCACAGGAAAGGTTCAAATCATCGAAAGTTAGAGTGTCAGTCCTCTTGTACTTAAGTCAGCATTGAGACTTTTGTATTAAATTCGGATGCAATTTCTGTGTTTCATCGTCAATAAGAAGGTCCAAGGGATACAGTAAACCTGAAGAGAAGCATCGGAATCGAAAACTGGACTCACAGGAGAGGTTCAAATCATAGAAAGTGAGGGTGTCAGTCCGCTTGTACTTAAGTCGGCATTGTGACTATTATAAAAATTCGGATGCAATTTCTGTGTTTCATCGCCAATAAGAAGGTCCAAGGGATACAGTAAACCTGAAGAGAAGCATCGGAATCGAAAACTGGACTCACAGGAGAGGTTCAAATCACAGAATGTTAGAGTGTGAGTCCTCTTGTATTTAAGTCGGCATTGTGACTTTTGTATTAAATTCGGATGCAATTTCTGTGCTTCATCGTCAATAAGAAGGTCCAAGGGATACAGTAAACCTGAAGTGAAGCATCGGAATCTAAAACTGGACTCACAGGAGAGGTTCAAATCATAGAAAGTTAGAGTGTCAGTCCTCTTGTACTCAAGTCGGCTTTGTGACTTTTGTATTAAATTCGGATGCAATTCCTGTGTTTCATCGTCAATAAGAAGGTCCAAGGGATACAGTAAACCTGAAGTGAAGTATCGGAATCTAAAACTGGACTCACAAGAGAGGTTCAAATCATAGAAAGTTAGAGTGTCAGTCCGCTTGTACTTAAGTCGGCATTGTGAATTTTGTATTAAATTCGGATGCAATTTCTGTGTTTCATCGTCAATAAGAAGATCCAAGGGATACAGTAAACCTGAAGTGAAGCATCGGAATCGAAAACAGGGCTCACAGGAGAGGTTCAAATCACAGAAAGTTAGAGTGTCAGTCCTCTTGTACTTAAGTCGGCATTGTGACTTTTGTATTGAATTCGGATGCAATTTCTGTGTTTCATCGTCAATAAGAAGGTCCAAGGGATACAGTAAACCTGAAGTGAAGTATCCGAATCTACAACTGGACTCACAGGAGGGGTTCAAATCATAGAAAGTTAGAGTGTCTGTTCTCTTGTTCTTAAGTCAGCATTGTGATTTGTGTATTAAATTCGGATGCAATTTCTGTGTTTCATCGTCAATAAGAAGGTTCCAAGGGATACAGTAAACCTGAAGTGAAGCATCGGAATCTAAAACTGGACTCACAGGAGAGGTTCAAATCATAGAAAGTGAGAGTGTCAGTCCTCTTGTACTGAAGCCGGCATTGTGACTTTTGTATTAAATTCGGATGCAATTTCTGGGTTTCATCGTCAATAAGAATTTCCAAGGGATACAGTAAACCTGAAGTGAAGTATCCGAATCTGCAACTGGACTCACAGGAGGGGTTAAAATCATTGAAATTTAGAGTGTCAGTTCTCTTGTACTTAAGTCGGCATTGTGATTTTGTATTAAATTCGGATGCAGTTTCTGTGTTTCATCGTCAATAAGAAGGTCCAAGGGATACAGTAAACCTGAAGTGAAGCATCGGAATCTAAAACTGAACTCACAGGAGAGGTTCAAATCACAGAAATTTAGAGTGCCAGTCCTCTTGTACTTATGTCGGCATTGAGACTTTTGTATTAAATTCGGATGCAATTTCTGTGTTTCATCATCAATAAGACGGTCCAAGGGATACAGTAAACCTGAAGTGAAGCATCGGAATCTAAAACTGGACTCACAGGAGAGGTTCAAATCATGGAAAGTTAGAGTGTCAGTCCTCTTGTACTTAAGTCGGCATTGTGAATTTTGTATTAAATTCAGATGCAATTACTGTGTTTCATCGTCAATAAGAAGATCCAAGGGATACAGTAAAACTGAAGTGAAGCATCGGAATCGAAAACAGGGCTCACAGGAGAGGTTCAAATCACAGAAAGTTAGAGTGTCAGTCCTCTTGTACTTAAGTCGGCATTGTGACTTTTGTATTGAATTCGGATGCAATGTCTGTGTTTCATCGTCAATAAGAAGATCCAAGGGATACAGTAAACCTGAAGTGAAGCATCGGAATCGAAAATAGGGCTCACAGGAGAGGTTCAAATCACAGAAAGTTAGAGTGTCAGTCCTCTTGTACTTAAGTCGGCATTGTGACTTTTGTATTGAATTCGGATGCAATTTCTGTGTTTCATCGTCAATAAGAAGGTCCAAGGGATACAGTAAACCTGAAGTGAAGTATCCGAAACTACAACTGGACTCACAGGAGGGGTTCAAATCATACAAAGTTAGAGTGTCAGTCCTCTTGTACTTAAGTCGGCATTGTGACTTTTGTATTAAATTCGGATGCAATTTCTGTGTTTCATCGTCAATAAGAAGGTCCAAGGGATAGAGTAAACCTGAAGTGAAGTATCCGAATCTACAACTGGACTCACAGGAGAGGTTCAAATCATAGAAAGTTAGTGTGTCAGTCTTCTTGTACTTCAGTCGGCTTTGTGCCTTTTGTATTAAATTCGGATGCAATTTCTGTGTTTCATCGCCACTAAGAAGGTCCAAGTGATACAGTTAACCTGAAGAGAAGCATCGGAATCGAAAACTGGACTAACAGGAGAGGTTCAAATCACAGAAAGTTAGAGTGTGAGTCCTCTTGTACTTAAGTCGGCATTGTGACTTTTGTATTAAATTCGGATGCAATTTCTGTGCTTCATCGTCAATAAGAAGGTCCAAGGGATACAGTATACCTGAAGTGAAGCATCGGAATCTGAAACTGGACTCACAGGAGAGGTTCAAATCACGGAAAGTTAGAGTGTCAGTCCTCTTGTACTTAAGTCGGCATTGTGACTTTTGTATTAAATTCGGATGCAATTTTTGTGCCTCATCGTCAAGAAGCAGGTCCATGGGATACAGTAAACCTGAAGTGAAGCATCGGAATCTCAAACTGGACTCACAGGAAAGGTTCAAATCATCGAAAGTTAGGGTGTCAGTCCTCTTGTACTTAAGTCATCATTGAGACTTTTGTATTAAATTCGGATGCAATTTCTGTGTTTCATCGTCAATAAGAAGGTCCAAAGGATACAGTAAACCTGATGTGAAGCATCGGAATCTGAAACTGGACTCACGAGAGTGGTTCATATCATGGAAAGTTAGAGTGTCAGTCCTCTTGTACTTATGTCGGTATTGTGACTTTTGTATTAAACTCGGATGCAATTTCTATATTTCATCGTCATTAAGAGGGTCAAGGGATACAGTAAAACTGATGTGAAGCATCGGAATCTAAAACTGGACCCACAGGAGAGGTTAAAATCATAAAAAGTTAGAGTGTCAGTCCTCTTGTACTTAAGTCGGCATTGTGACTTTGTTTTGAATTCGGATGCAATTTCTGTGTTTCACCGTCAATGAGAAGGTCCAAGGGATACAGTAAACCTGAAGTGAAGCATCGGAATCTAAAACTGGACTCACATGAGAGGTTAAAATCATAGGAAGTTAGTGTGTCAGTCTTCTTGTACATCAGTCGGCATTGTGCCTTTTGTATTAAATTCGGATGCAATTTCTGTGTTTCATCGTCAATAAGAAGGTCCAAGGGATACAGTAAACCTGAAGAGAAGCATCGGAATCGAAAACTGGACTCACAGGAGAGGTTCAAATCATAGAAAGTGAGGGTGTCAGTCCGCTTGTACTTAAGTCGGCATTGTGACTATTATAAAAATTCGGATGCAATTTCTGTGTTTCATCGCCAATAAGAAGGTCCAAGGGATACAGTAAACCTGAAGAGAAGCATCGGAATCGAAAACTGGACTCACAGGAGAGGTTCAAATCACAGAATGTTAGAGTGTGAGTCCTCTTGTATTTAAGTCGGCATTGTGACTTTTGTATTAAATTCGGATGCAATTTCTGTGCTTCATCGTCAATAAGAAGGTCCAAGGGATACAGTAAACCTGAAGTGAAGCATCGGAATCTAAAACTGGACTCATATGAGAGGTTCAAATCATAGAAAGTTAGAGTGTCAGTCCTCTTGTACTCAAGTCGGCTTTGTGACTTTTGTATTAAATTCGGATGCAATTCCTGTGTTTCATCGTCAATAAGAAGGTCCAAGGGATACAGTAAACCTGAAGTGAAGTATCGGAATCTAAAACTGGACTCACAGGAGAGGTTCAAATCATAGAAAGTTAGAGTGTCAGTCCGCTTGTACTTAAGTCGCCATTGTGAATTTTGTATTAAATTCGGATGCAATTTCTGTGTTTCATCGTCAATAAGAAGGTCCAAGGGATACAGTAAACCTGAAGTGACGCATCGGAATCGAAAACTGGACACACAGGAGAGGTTAATATCATAGAAAGTTAATGGGTCAGTCTTCTAGTACTTCAGTCGGCATTGTGCCATTTGTATTAAATTCGGCTGCTATTTCTGTGTTTCATCGTCAATAAGAAAGTCCAAGGGATACAGTAAACCTGAAGTGAAGCATCGGAATCTAAAACTGGACTCACAGGAGAGGTTCAAATCACAGAAAGTTAGAGTGTGAGTCCTCTTGTATTTAAGTCGGCATTGTGACTTTTGTATTAAATTCGGATGCAATTTCTGTGCTTCATCGTCAATAAGAAGGTCCAAGGGATACAGTAAACCTGAAGTGAAGCATCGGAATCTAAAACTGGACTCACAGGAGAGGTTCAAATCACAGAAAGTTAGGGTGTGAGTCCTCTTGTATTTAAGTCGGCATTGTGACTTTTGTATTAAATTCGGATGCAATATCTGTGCTTCATCGTCAATAAGAAGGTCCAAGGGATACAGTAAACCTGAAGTGAAGCATCGGAATCTAAAACTGGACTCACAGGAGAGGATCAAATCATAGAAAGTTAGAGTGTCGGTCCTCTTGTACTTAAGTCGGCATTGTGACTTTTGTATTGAATTCGGATGCAATTTCTGTGTTTCATCGTCAATAAGAAGGTCCAAGGGATACAGTAAACCTGAAGTGAAGTATCCGAAACTACAACTGGACTCACAGGAGGGGTTCAAATCATAGAAAGTTAGAGTGTCAGTTCTCTTGTACTTAAGTCGGCATTGTGACTTGTGTATTAAATTCGGATGCAATTTCTGTGTTTCATCGTCAATAAGAAGGTTCCAAGGGATATAGTAAACCTGAAGTGAAGCATCGGAATCTAAAACTGGACTCACAGGAGAGGTTCAAATCATAGAAAGTTAGAGTGTCAGTCCTCTTGAACTGAAGCCGGCATTGTGACTTTTGTATTAAATTCGGATGCAATTTCTGGGTTTCATCGTCAATAAGAATTTCCAAGGGATACAGTAAACCTGAAGTGAAGTATCCGAATCTGCAACTGGACTCACAGGAGGGGTTCAAATCATTGAAATGTAGAGTGTCAGTTCTCTTGTACTTAAGTCGGCATTGTGACTTTTGTATTAAATTCGGATGCAATTTCTGTGTTTCATCGTCAATAAGAAGGTCCAAGGGATACAGTAAACCTGAAGTGATGCATCGGAATCTAAAACTGAACTCACAGGAGAGGTTCAAATCACAGAAATTTAGAGTGCCAGTCCTCTTGTACTTAAGTCGGCATTGAGCCTTTTGTATTAGATTCGGATGCAATTTCTGTGTTTCATCGTCAATAAGAAGGTCCAAGGGATACAGTAAACCTGAAGTGAAGCATCGGAATCTAAAACTGGACTCACAGGAGAGGTTCAAATCATGGAAAGTTAGAGTGTCAGTCCTCTTGTACTTAAGTTGGCATTGTGACTTTTGTATTAAATTCGGATGCAATTTCTGTGTTTCATCGCCAATAAGAAGGTCCAAGGGATACAGTAAACCTGAAGTGACGCATCGGAATCGAAAACTGGACACACAGGAGAGGTTAATATCATAGAAAGTTAATGTGTCAGTCTTCTAGTACTTCAGTCGGCATTGTGCCATTTGTATTAAATTCGGCTGCTATTTCTGTGTTTCATCGTCAATAAGAAAGTCCAAGGGATACAGTAAACCTGAAGTGAAGCATCGGAATCTAAAACTGGACTCACAGGAGAGGTACAAATCACAGAAAGTTAGAGTGTGAGTCCTCATGTATTTAAGTCGGCATTGTGACTTTTGTATTAAATTCGGATGCAATTTCTGTGCTTCATCGTCAATAAGAAGGTCCAAGGGATACAGTAAACCTGAAGTGAAGCATCGGAATCTAAAACTGGACTCACAGGAGAGGTTCAAATCACAGAAAGTTAGGGTGTGAGTCCTCTTGTATTTAAGTCGGCATTGTGACTTTTGTATTAAATTCGGATGCAATATCTGTGCTTCATCGTCAATAAGAAGGTCCAAGGGATACAGTAAACCTGAAGTGAAGCATCGGAATCTAAAACTGGACTCACAGGAGAGGTTCAAATCATAGAAAGTTAGAGTGTCAGTCCTCTTGTACTCAAGTCGGCTTTGTGACTTTTTTATTAAATTCGGATGCAATTGCTGTGCCTCATCGTCAATAAGAAGGTCCAAGGGATACAGTAAACCTGAAGTGAAGTATCCGAAACTACAACTGGACTCACAGGAGGGGTTCAAATCATAGAAAGTTAGAGTGTCAGTTCTCTTGTACTTAAGTCGGCATTGTGACTTGTGTTTTAAATTCGGATGCAATTTCTGTGTTTCATCGTCAATAAGAAGGTCCAAGGGATACAGTAAACCTGAAGTGAAGTATCCGAATCTACAACTGGACTCACAGGAGGGGTTCAAATCATTGAAATTTAGAGTGTCAGTTCTCTTGTACTTAAGTTGGCATTGTGACTTTTGTATTAAATTCGGATGCAATTTCTGTGTTTCATCGTCAATAAGAAGGTCCAAGGGATACAGTAAACCTGAAGTGAAGCATCGGAATCTAAAACTGAACTCACAGGAGAGGTTCAAATCACAGAAAGTGAGAGTGTCAGTCCGCTTGTACTTAAGTCGGCATTGTGACTATTATATTAAATTCGGATGCAATTTCTGTGTTTCATCGCCAATAAGAAGGTCCAAGGGATACAGTAAACCTGAAAAGAAGCATCGGAATCGAAAACTGGACTCACAGGAGAGATTCAAATCTCAGAAAGTTAGAGTGTGAGTCCTCTTGTATTTAAGTCGGCATTGTGACTTTTGTATTAAATTGGGATGCAATTTCTGTGCTTCATCGTCAATAAGAAGGTCCAAGGGATACAGTAAACCTGAAGTGAAGCATCGGAATCTAAAACTGGACTCACAGGAGAGGTTCAAATTATATAAAATGAGAGTGTCAGTCCTCTTGTACTCAAGTCGGCTTTGTGACTTTTGTATTAAATTCGGATGCAATTTCTGTGTTTCATCGTCAATAAGAAGGTCCAAGGGATACAGAAAACCTAAAGTGAAGCATCGGAATCTAAAACTGGACTCACAGGAGGGGTTCAAATCATAGAAATTTAGAGTGTCAGTCCGCTTGTACTTAAGTCGGCCTTGTGAATTTTGTATTAAATTCGGATGCAATTTCTGTGTTTCATCGTCAATAAGAATATCCAAGGGATACAGTAAACCTGAAGTGAAGCATCGGAATCGAAAACAGGACTCACAGGAGAGGTTCAAATCACCGAAAGTTAGAGTGTCAGTCCTCTTGTACTTAAGTCGGCATTGTGACTTTTGTATTAAATTCGGATGCAATTTCTGTGCCTCATCGTCAATAAGAAGGTCCAAGGGATACAGTAAACCTGAAGTGAAGTATCGGAATCTAAAACTGGACTCACAGGTGAGGTTCAAATCATAGAAAGTTAGAGTGTCAGTCCTCTTGTACTTAAGTCGGCATTGTGACTTTTGTATTAAATTCGGATGCAATTTCTGTGTTTCATCGTCAATAAGAAGGTCCAAGGGATACAGTAAACCTGAAGTGAAGCATCCGAATCTACAACTGGACTCACAGGAGGTGTTCAAATCATAGAAAGGTAGAGTGTCAGTTCTCTTGGTCTTAAGTCGGCATTGTGACTTTTGTATTAAATTCGGATGCAATTTCTGTGATTCATCGTCAATAAGAAGGTCCAAGGGATACAGTAAACCTGAAGTGAAGCATCGGAATCTGAAACTGGACTCACAGGAGAGGTTCAAATCATAGAAATTTAGAGTGTCAGTCCTCTTGTACTTAAGTCGCCATTGAGACTTTTGTATTAAATTCGGATGCAATGTCTGTGTTTCATCGTCAATAAGAAGGTCGAAGGGATACAGTAAACCTGAAGTGAAGCTTTGGAATCTAAAACTGGACTCACAGGAGAGGTTCAAATCATGGAAAGGTAGTGTGTCAGTCCTCTTGTACTTATGTTGGCATTGTGACTTTTGTGTTAATTTCGGATGCAATTTCTGTGTTTCATCGTCAATAAGAAGGTCCAAGGGATACAGTAAACCAGAAGTGAAGCAACGGAATCTAAAACTGGACTCACAGGAGAGGTTAAAATCATAGAGAGTTAGTGTGTCAGTCTTCTTGTACTTCAGTCGGCAGTGTGCCTTTTGTATTAAATTCGGATGCAATGTCTGTGTTTGATCGCCAATAAGAAGGTCCAAGTGATACAGTTAACCTGAAGAGAAGCATCGGAATCGAAAACTGGACTCACAGGAGAGGTTCAAATCACAGAAAGTTAGAGTGTGAGTCCTCTTGTACTTAAGTCGGCATTGTGACTTGTGTATTACATTCGGATGCAATTTCTGTGTTTCATCGTCAATAAGAAGGTCCAAGGGATACAGTAAACCTGAAGTGAAGCATCTGAATCTAAAACTGGACTCACAGGAGAGGTTCAAATCACAGAAAGTTAGAGTGTCAGTCCTCTTGTACTTAAGTCGGCATTGAGACTTTTGTATTAAATTCGGATGCAATTTCTGTGTTTCATCGTCAATAAGAAGTTCCAAAGGATACAGTAAACCTGAAGTGAAGCATCGGAATCTGAAACTGGACTCACGAGAGTGGTTCATATCATGGAAAGTTAGAGTGTCAGTCCTCTTGTACTTAAGTCGGCATTGTGACTTTTGTATTAAATTCGGATGCAATATCTGTGTTTCATCGTCATTAAGAGGGTCAAGGGATACAGTAAACCTGAAGTGAAGCATCGGAATCTAAAACTGGACCCACATCAGAGGTTAAAATCATAAAAAGTTAGAGTGTCAATCCTCTTG
The DNA here is from genome assembly GCF_021461395.2 of Schistocerca americana. Classification (NCBI taxonomy): domain Eukaryota; kingdom Metazoa; phylum Arthropoda; class Insecta; order Orthoptera; family Acrididae; genus Schistocerca; species Schistocerca americana. The sequence goes on along the minus strand of NC_060128.1, from coordinate 78,262,344 downwards.
TACTTACGTCGGCATTGTGACTTTTGTGTTGAATTCGGATGCAATTTGTGTGTTTCATCGTCAATAAGAAGGTCCAAGGGATACAGTAAACCTGAAGTGAAGCGTCGGAATCTAAAACTGGACTCACAGGAGAGGTTCAAATCACAGAAAGTTAGAGTGTGAGTCCTCTTGTATTTAAGTCGGCATTGTGACTTTTGTATTAAATTCGGATGCAATTTCTGTGCTTCATCGTCAATAAGAAGGTCCAAGGGATACAGTAAACCTGAAGTGAAGCATCGGAATCTAAAACTGGACTCACAGGAGAGGTTCAAATCACAGAAAGTTAGGGTGTGAGTCCTCTTGTATTTAAGTCGGCATTGTGACTTTTGTATTAAATTCGGATGCAATATCTGTGCTTCATCGTCAATAAGAAGGTCCAAGGGATACAGTAAACCTGATGTGAAGCATCGGAATCTAAAACTGGACTCACAGGAGAGGATCAAATCATAGAAAGTTAGAGTGTCGGTCCTCTTGTACTTAAGTCGGCATTGTGACTTTTGTATTGAATTCGGATGCAATTTCTGTGTTTCATCGTCAATAAGAAGGTCCAAGGGATACAGTAAACCTGAAGTGAAGTATCCGAAACTACAACTGGACTCACAGGAGGGGTTCAAATCATAGAAAGTTAGAGTGTCAGTTCTCTTGTACTTAAGTCGGCATTGTGACTTGTGTATTAAATTCGGATGCAATTTCTTTGTTTCATCGTCAATAAGAAGGTTCCAACCGATATAGTAAACCTGAAGTGAAGCATCGGAATCTAAAACTGGACTCACAGGAGAGGTTCAAATCATAGAACGTTAGAGTGTCAGTCCTCTTGAACTGAAGCCGGCATTGTGACTTTTGTATTAAATTCGGATGCAATTTCTGGGTTTCATCGTCAATAAGAATTTCCAAGGGATACAGTAAACCTGAAGTGAAGTATCCGAATCTGCAACTGGACTCACAGGAGGGGTTCAAATCAATGAAATTTAGAGTGTCAGTTCTCTTGTACTTAAGTCGGCATTGTGACTTTTGTATTAAATTCGGATGCAATTTCTGTGTTTCATCGTCAATAAGAAGGTCCAAGGGATACAGTAAACCTGAAGTGAAGCATCGGAATCTAAAACTGAACTCACAGGAGAGGTTCAAATCACAGAAATTTAGAGTGCCAGTCCTCTTGTACTTATGTCGGCATTGAGACTTTTGTATTAAATTCGGATGCAATTTCTGTGTTTCATCGTCAATAAGAAGGTCCAAGGGATACAGTAAACCTGAAGTGACGCATCGGAATCGAAAACTGGACACACAGGAGAGGTTAATATCATAGAAAGTTAATGTGTCAGTCTTCTAGTACTTCAGTCGGCATTGTGCCATTTGTATTAAATTCGGCTGCTATTTCTGTGTTTCATCGTCAACAAGAAAGTCCAAGGGATACAGTAAACCTGAAGTGAAGCATCGGAATCTAAAACTGGACTCACAGGAGAGGTTCAAATCACAGAAAGTTAGAGTGTGAGTCCTCATGTATTTAAGTCGGCATTGTGACTTTTGTATTAAATTCGGATGCAATTTCTGTGCTTCATCGTCAATAAGAAGGTCCAAGGGATACAGTAAACCTGAAGTGAAGCATCGGAATCTAAAACTGGACTCACAGGAGAGGTTCAAATCACAGAAAGTTAGGGTGTGAGTCCTCTTGTATTTAAGTCGGCATTGTGACTTTTGTATTAAATTCGGATGCAATATCTGTGCTTCATCGTCAATAAGAAGGTCCAAGGGATACAGTAAACCTGAAGTGAAGCATCGGAATCTAAAACTGGACTCACAGGAGAGGTTCAAATCATAGAAAGTTAGAGTGTCAGTCCTCTTGTACTCAAGTCGGCTTTGTGACTTTTTTATTAAATTCGGATGCAATTGCTGTGCCTCATCGTCAATAAGAAGGTCCAAGGGATACAGTAAACCTGAAGTGAAGTATCCGTAACTACAACTGGACTCACAGGAGGGGTTCAAATCATAGAAAGTTAGAGTGTCAGTTCTCTTGTACTTAAGTCGGCATTGTGACTTGTGTTTTAAATTCGGATGCAATTTCTGTGTTTCATCGTCAATAAGAAGGTCCAAGGGATACAGTAAACCTGAAGTGAAGCATCGGAATCTAAAACTGAACTCACAGGAGAGGTTCAAATCATAGAAATTTAGAGTGTCAGTCCTCTTGTACTTAAGTCGGCATTGTGACTTTTTTATTAAATTCGGATGCAATTTCTGTTTTTCATCGTCAATAAGAAGGTCCAAGGGATACAGTAAACCTGAAGAGACGCATCGGAATCTAAAACTGGACTCACAGGAGAGGTAAAAATCATAGAAAGTTAATGTGTCAGTCTTCTAGTACTTCAGTCGGCATTGTGCCTTTTGTATTAAATTCGGCTGCAATTTCTGTGTTTCATCGTCAATAAGAAAGTCCAAGGGATACAGTAAACCTGAAGTGAAGCATCGGAATCGAAAACTGGACTCACAGGAGAGGTTCAAATCACAGAAAGTGAGAGTGTCAGTCCGCTTGTACTTAAGTCGGCATTGTGACTATTATATTAAATTCGGATGCAATTTCTGTGTTTCATCGCCAATAAGAAGGTCCAAGGGATACAGTAAACCTGAAAAGAAGCATCGGAATCGAAAACTGGACTCACAGGAGAGATTCAAATCTCAGAAAGTTAGAGTGTGAGTCCTCTTGTATTTAAGTCGGCATTGTGACTTTTGTATTAAATTCGGATGCAATTTCTGTGCTTCATCGTCAATAAGAAGGTCCAAGGGATACAGTAAACCTGAAGTGAAGCATCGGAGTCTAAAACTGGACTCACAGGAGAGGTTCAAATTATATAAAATGAGAGTGTCAGTCCTCTTGTACTCAAGTCGGCTTTGTGACTTTTGTATTAAATTCGGATGCAATTTCTGTGTTTCATCGTCAATAAGAAGGTCCAAGGGATACAGAAAACCTGAAGTGAAGCATCGGAATCTAAAACTGGACTCACAGGAGGGGTTCAAATCATAGAAATTTAGAGTGTCAGTCCGCTTGTACTTAAGTCGGCCTTGTGAATTTTGTATTAAATTCGGATGCAATTTCTGTGTTTCATCGTCAATAAGAATATCCAAGGGATACAGTAAACCTGAAGTGAAGCATCGGAATCGAAAACAGGACTCACAGGAGAGGTTCAAATCACCGAAAGTTAGAGTGTCAGTCCTCTTGTACTTAAGTCGGCATTGTGACTTTTGTATTAAATTCGGATGCAATTTCTGTGCCTCATCGTCAATAAGAAGGTCCAAGGGATACAGTAAACCTGAGGTGAAGTATCGGAATCTAAAACTGGACTCACAGGTGAGGTTCAAATCATAGAAAGTTATAGTGTCAGTCCTCTTGTACTTAAGTCGGCATTGTGACTTTTGTATTAAATTCGGATGCAATTTCTGTGTTTCATCGTCAATAAGAAGGTCCAAGGGATACAGTAAACCTGAAGTGATGCATCCGAATCTACAACTGGACTCACAGGAGGTGTTCAAATCATAGAAAGGTAGAGTGTCAGTTCTCTTGGTCTTAAGTCGGCATTGTGACTTTTGTATTAAATTCGGATGCAATTTCTGTGTTTCATCGTCAATAAGAAGGTCCAAGGGATACAGTAAACCTGAAGTGAAGCATCGGAATCTGAAACTGGACTCACAGGAGAGGTTCAAATCATAGAAATTTAGAGTGTCAGTCCTCTTGTACTTAAGTCGCCATTGAGACTTTTGTATTAAATTCGGATGCAATGTCTGTGTTTCATCGTCAATAAGAAGGTCCAAGGGATACAGTAAACCTGAAGTGAAGCTTTGGAATCTAAAACTGGACTCACAGGAGAGGTTCAAATCATGGAAAGGTAGTGTGTCAGTCCTCTTGTACTTATGTTGGCATTGTGACTTTTGTGTTAATTTCGGATGCAATTTCTGTGTTTCATCGTCAATAAGAAGGTCCAAGGGATACAGTAAACCAGAAGTGAAGCAACGGAATCTAAAACTGGACTCACAGGAGAGGTTAAAATCATAGAAAGTTAGTGTGTCAGTCTTCTTGTACTTCAGTCGGCAGTGTGCCTTTTGTATTAAATTCGGATGCAATGTCTGTGTTTGATCGCCAATAAGAAGGTCCAAGTGATACAGTTAACCTGAAGAGAAGCATCGGAATCGAAAACTGGACTCACAGGAGAGGTTCAAATCACAGAAAGTTAGAGTGTGAGTCCTCTTGTACTTAAGTCGGCATTGTGACTTGTGTATTACATTCGGATGCAATTTCTGTGTTTCATCGTCAATAAGAAGGTCCAAGGGATACAGTAAACCTGAAGTGAAGCATCTGAATCTAAAACTGGACTCACAGGAGAGGTTCAAATCACAGAAAGTTAGAGTGTCAGTCCTCTTGTACTTAAGTCAGCATTGAGACTTTTGTATTAAATTCGGATGCAATTTCTGTGTTTCATCGTCAATAAGAAGTTCCAAAGGATACAGTAAACCTGAAGTGAAGCATCGGAATCTGAAACTGGACTCACGAGAGTGGTTCATATCATGGAAAGTTAGAGTGTCAGTCCTCTTGTACTTAAGTCGGCATTGTGACTTTTGTATTAAATTCGGATGCAATATCTGTGTTTCATCGTCATTAAGAGGGTCAAGGGATACAGTAAACCTGAAGTGAAGCATCGGAATCTAAAACTGGACCCACAGGAGAGGTTAAAATCATAAAAAGTTAGAGTGTCAATCCTCTTGTACTTACGTCGGCATTGTGACTTTTGTGTTGAATTCGGATGCAATTTGTGTGTTTCATCGTCAATAAGAAGGTCCAAGGGATACAGTAAACCTGAAGTGAAGCGTCGGAATCTAAAACTGGACTCACAGGAGAGGTTAAAATCATAGGAAGTTAGTGTGTCAGTCTTCTTGTACATCAGTCGGCATTGTGCCTTTTGTATTAAATTCGGATGCAATTTCTGTGTTTCATCGCCGATAAGAAGGTCCAAGTGATACAGTAAACCTGAAGAGAAGCATCGGAATCGAAAACTGGACTCACAGGAGAGGTTCAAATCACAGAAAGTTAGAGTGTGAGTCCTTTTGTACTTAAGTCGGCATTGTGACTTTTGTATTAATTTCGGATGCAATTTCTGTGCTTCATCGTCAATAAGAAGGTCCAAGGGATACAGTAAACCTGAAGTGCAGCATCGGAATCTAAAACTGGACTCACAGGAGAGGTACAAATCATAGAATGTGAGAGTGTCAGTCCGCTCGTACTTATGGCGGCATTGTGAATTTTGAATTAAATTCGGATTCAATTTCTGTGTTTCATCGTCAATAAGAAGGTCCAAGGGATACAGTAAACCTGAAGTGAAGCATCGGAATCTAAAACTGGACTCACAGGAGAGGTTCAAATCATAGAAATTTAGAGTGTCAGTCCACTTGTACTTAAGTCGGCATTGTGAATTTTGTATCAAATTCGGATGCAATTCCTGTGTTTCATCGTCAATAAGAAGATCCAAGGGATACAGTAAACCTGAAGTGAAGCATCGGAATCGAAAACAGGAGTCACAGGAGAGGTTCAAGTCACAGAAAGTTAGATTGTCAGCCCTCTTGTACTTAAGTCAGCATTGTGACTTTTGTATTAAATTCGGATGCAATTTCTGTGTCTCATCGTCAATAAGGAGGTCCAAGGGATACAGTAAACCTGAAGTGAAGTATCGGAATCTAAAACTGGACTCACAGGAGAGGTTCAAATCATAGAAAGTTAGAGTGTCAGTCCTCTTGTACTTAAGTCGGCATTGTGACTTTTGTATTAAATTCGGATGCAATTTGTGTGCCTCATCGTCAATAAGAAGGTCCATGAGATACAGTAAACCTGAAGTGAAGCATCGGAATCTCAAACTGGACTCACAGGAGAGGTTCAAATCACAGAAAGTTAGAGTGTGAGTCCTCTTGTACTTAAGTCGGCATTGTGACTTTTGTATTAAATTCGGATGCAATTTCTGTGCTTCATCGTCAATAACATGGTCCAAGGGATACAGTAAACCTGAAGTGAAGCATCGGAATCTAAAACTGGACTCACAGGAGAGGTTCAAATCATAGAAAGTGAGAGTGTCAGTCCGCTCGTACTTAAGTCGGATTTGTGAATTTTGTATTACATTCGGATTCAATTTCTGTGTTTCATCATCAATAAGAATTTCCAAGGGATACAGTAAACCTGAAGTGAAGCATCGGAATCTCAAACTGGACTCACAGGAGAGGTTCAAATCATCGAAAGTTAGAGTGTCAGTCCTCCTGTACTTAAGTCGGCATTGACACTTTTGTATTAAATTCGAATGCAATTTCTGTGTTTCATCGTCAATAAGAGGGTCCAAAGGATACAGTAAACCTGAAGTGAAGCATCGGAATCTCAAACTGGACTCACAGGAAAGGTTCAAATTATCGAAAGTTAGAGTGTCAGTCCTCTTGTACATAAGTCGGCATTGAGACTTTTGTATTAAATTCGGATGCAATTTCTGTGTTTCATCGTCAATAAGAAGGTCCAAGGGATACAGTAAACCTGAAGTGAAGCATCGGAATCTAAAACTGGAGTCACAGGAGAGGTTCAAATCATATAAAGTTAGAGTGTCAGTCCTCTTGTACTCAAGTCGGCTTTGTGACTTTTGTATTAAATTCGGATGCAATTTCTGTGTTTCATCGTCAATAAGAAGGTCCAAGGGATACAGAAAACCTGAAGTGAAGCATCGGAATCTAAAACTGGACTCACAGGAGGGGTTCAAATCATAGAAATTTAGAGTGTCAGTCCGCTTGTACTTAAGTCGGCTTTGTGAATTTTGTATTAAATTCGGATGCAATTTCTGTGTTTCATCGTCAATAAGAATATCCAAGGGATACAGTAAACCTGAAGTGAAGCATCGGAATCGAAAACAGGACTCACAGGAGAGGTTCAAATCACCGAAAGTTAGAGTGTCAGTCCTCTTGTACTTAAGACGGCATTGTGACTTTTGTATTAAATTCGGATGCAATTTCTGTGCCTCATCGTCAATAAGAAGGTCCAAGGGATACAGTAAACCTGAAGTGAAGTATCGGAATCTAAAACTGGACTCACAGGTGAGGTTCAAATCATAGAAAGTTAGAGTGTCAGTCCTCTTGTACTTAAGTCGGCATTGTGACTTTTGTATTAAATTCGGATGCAATTTCTGTGTTTCATCGTCAATAAGAAGGTCCAAGGGATACAGTAAACCTGAAGTGAAGCATCCGAATCTACAACTGGACTCACAGGAGGGGTTCAAATCATAGAAAGTTAGAGTGTCAGTTCTCTTGGTCTTAAGTCGGCATTGTGACTTTTGTATTAAATTCGGATGCAATTTCTGTGTTTCATCGTCAATAAGAAGGTCCAAGGGATACAGTAAACCTGAAGTGAAGCATCGGAATCTGAAACTGGACTCACAGGAGAGGTTCAAATCATAGAAATTTAGAGTGTCAGTCCTCTTGTACTTAAGTCGGCATTGAGACTTTTGTATTAAATTCGGATGCAATGTCTGTGTTTCATCGTCAATAAGAAGGTCCAAGGGATACAGTAAACCTGAAGTGAAGCTTTGGAATCTAAAACTGGACTCACAGGAGAGGTTCAAATCATGGAAAGTTAGTGTGTTAGTCCTCTTGTACTTATGTCGGCATTGTGACTTTTGTGTTAATTTCGGATGCAATTTCTGTGTTTCATCGTCAATAAGAAGGTCCAAGGGATACAGTAAACAAGAAGTGAAGCATCGGAATCTAAAACTGGACTCACAGGAGAGGTTAAAATCATAGAAGGTTAGTGTGTCAGTCTTCTTGTACTTCAGTCGGCATTGCGCCTTTTGTATTAAATTCGGATGCAATGTCTGTGTTTGATCGCCAATAAGAAGGTCCAAGTGATACAGTTAACCTGAAGAGAAGCATCGGAATCGAAAACTAGACTCACAAGAGAGGTTCAAATCACAGAAAGTTAGAGTGTGAGTCCTCTTGTACTTAAGTCGGCATTGTGACTTGTGTATTACATTCGGATGCAATTTCTGTGCTTCATCGTCAATAAGAAGGTCCAAGGGATACAGTAAACCTGAAGTGAAGCATCGGAATCTAAAACTGGACTCACAGGAGAGGTTCAAATCACAGAAAGTTAGAGTGTCAGTCCTCTTGTACTTAAGTCGGCATTGAGACTTTTGTATTAAATTCGGATGCAATTTCTGTGTTTCATCGTCAATAAGAAGTTCCAAAGGATACAGTAAACCTGAAGTGAAGCATCGGAATCTGAAACTGGACTCACGAGAGTGGTTCATATCATGGAAAGTTAGAGTGTCAGTCCTCTTGTACTTAAGTCGGCATAGTGACTTTTGTATTAAATTCGGATGCAATATCTGTGTTTCATCGTCATTAAGAGGGTCAAGGGATACAGTAAACCTGAAGTGAAGCATCGGAATCTAAAACTGGACCCACAGGAGAGGTTAAAATCATAAAAAGTTAGAGTGTCAATCCTCTTGTACTTACGTCGGCATTGTGACTTTTGTGTTGAATTCGGACGCAATTAGTGTGTTTCATTGTCAATAAGAAGGTCCAAGGGATACAGTAAACCTGAAGTGAAGCATCGGAATCTAAAACTGGACTCACAGGAGAGGTTAAAATCATAGGAAGTTAGTGTGTCAGTCTTCTTGTACATCAGTCGGCATTGTGCCTTTTGTATTAAATTCGGATGCAATTTCTGTGTTTCATCGCCGATAAGAAGGTCCAAGTGATACAGTAAACCTGAAGAGAAGCATCGGAATCGAAAACTGGACTCACAGGAGAGGTTCAAATCACAGAAAGTTAGAGTGTGAGTCCTCTTGTACTTACGTCGGCATTGTGACTTTTGTATTAAATTCGGATGCAATTTCTGTGCTTCATCGTCAATAAGAAGGTCCAAGGGATACAGTAAACCTGAAGTGCAGCATCGGAATCTAAAACTGGACTCACAGGAGAGGTACAAATCATAGAATGTGAGAGTGTCAGTCCGCTCGTACTTATGGCGGCATTGTGAATTTTGAATTAAATTCGGATTCAATTTCTGTCTTTCATCGTCAATAAGAAGGTCCAAGGGATACAGTAAACCTGAAGTGAAGCATCGGAATCTAAAACTGGACTCACAGGAGAGGTTCAAATCATAGAAATTTAGAGTGTCAGTCCACTTGTACTTAAGTCGGCATTGTGAATTTTGTATCAAATTCGGATGCAATTCCTGTGTTTCATCGTCAATAAGAAGATCCAAGGGATACAGTAAACCTGAAGTGAAGCATCGGAATCGAAAACAGGAGTCACAGGAGAGGTTCAAATCACAGAAAGTAAGAGTGTCAGTCCTCTTGTACTTAAGTCGGCATTGTGACTTCTGTATTAAATTCGGATGCAATTTCTGTGTCTCATCGTCAATAAGGAGGTCCAAGGGATACAGTAAACCTGAAGTGAAGTATCGGAATCTAAAACTGGTCTCACAGGAGGGGTTCAAATCATAGAAAGTTAGAGTGTCAGTTCTCTTGTACTTAAGTCGGCATTGTGACTTTTGTATTAAATTCGGATGCAATTTCTGTGTTTCATCGCCGATAAGAAGGTCCAAGTGATACAGTAAACCTGAAGAGAAGCATCAGAATCGAAAACTGGACTCACAGGAGAGGTTCAAATCACAGAAAGTTAGAGTGTGAGTCCTCTTGTACTTAAGTCGGCATAGTGACTTTTGTATTAAATTCGGATGCAATTTCTGTGCTTCATCGTCAATAAGAAGGTCCAAGGGATACAGTAAACCTGAAGTGCAGCATCGGAATCTAAAACTGGACTCACAGGAGAGGTACAAATCTTAGAAAGTGAGAGTGTCAGTCCGCTCGTACTTATGGCGGCATTATGAATTTTGTATTAAATTCGGATTCAATTTCTGTGTTTCATCGTCAATAAGAAGGTCCAAGGGATACAGTAAACCTGAAGTCAAGCATCGGAATCGAAAACAGGACTCACAGGAGAGGTGCAAATCACAGAAAGTTAGTGTGTCAGTCCTCTTGTACTTAAGTCGGCAATGTGACTTTTGTATTAAATTCGGATGAAATTTCTGTGCCTCATCGTCAATAAGAAGGTCCATGGGATACAGTAAACCTGAAGTGAAGCATCGGAATCTAAAACTGGACTCACAGGAGAGGTTCAAATCATAGAAATTTAGAGTGTCAGTCCTCTTGTACTTAAGTCGGCATTGAGACTTTTGTATTAAATTCGGATGCAATTTCTGTGTTTCATCGTCAATAAGAAGGTCCAAGGGATACAGTAAGCCTGAAGTGAAGCATCGGAATCTAAAACTGGACTCACAGGAGAGGTTCAAATCATCGAAAGTTAGAGTGTCAGTCCTCTTGTACTCAAGTCGGCTTTGTGACTGTTGTATTAAATTCGGTAGCAATTTCTGTGTTTCATCGTCAATAAGAAGGTCCAAGGCATACAGTAAACCTGAAGTGAAGCATCGGAATCTGAAACTGGACTCACAGGACAGGTTCAAATCATAGAAAGTTAGAGTGTCAGTCCACTTGTACTTAAGTCGGCATTGTGACTTTTGTATTAAATTCGGATGCAATTTCTGTGTTTCATCGTCAATAAGAAGGTCCAAGGGATACAGTAAACCTGAAGTGAAGGATCCGAATCTACAAGTGGACTCACAGGATGGGTTCAAATCATAGAAAGTTAGAGTGTCAGTTCTCTTGTACTTAAGTCGGCATTGTGACTTTTGTATTAAATTCGGATGCAATTTCTGTGTTTCATCGTCAGTAAGAATGTCCAAGGGATACAGTAAACCTGAAGTGAAGCATCGGAATCTAAAACTGGACTCACAGGAGAGGTTCAAATCATAGAAATTTAGAGTGTCAGTCCTCTTGTACTTAAGTCGGCATTGAGACTTTTGTATTAAATTCGGATGCAATGTCTGTGTTTCATCGTCAATAAGAAGGTCCAAGGGATACAGTAAACCTGAAGTGAAGCATCGGAATCTAAAACTGGACTCACAGGAGAGGTTCAAATCATGGAAAGTTAGAGTGTCTGTCCTCTTGTACTTAAGTCGGCATTGTGACTTTTGTATTAATTTTGGATGCAATTTCTGTGTTTCATCGTCAATAAGAAGGTCCAAGGGATACAGTAAACCAGAATTGAAGCATCGGAATCTAAAACTGGACTCACAGGAGAGGTTAAAATCATAGGAAGTTAGTGTGTCAGTCGTCTTGTACTTCAGTCGGCATTGTGCCTTTTGTATTAAATTCGGATGCAAATTCTGTGTTTCATCGCCAATAAGAAGGTCCAAGTGATACAGTTAACCTGAAGCGAAGCATCGGAATCGAAAACTGGACTCACAGGAGAGGTTCAAATCACAGAAAGTTAGAGTGTGAGTCCTCTTGTACTTAAGTCGGCATTGTGACTTTTGTATTAAATTCGGATGCAATTTCTGTGCTTCATCGTCAATAAGAAGGTCCAAGGGATACAGTAAACCTGAAGTGAAGCATCGGAATCTAAAACTGGACTCACAGGAGAGGTTCAAATCACAGAAAGTTAGAGTGTGAATCCTCTTGTACTTAAGTCGGCATTGTGACCTTTGTATTAAATTTCGGATGCAATTTCTGTGCTTCATCGTCAATAACATGGTCCAAGGGATACAGTAAACCTGAAGTGAAGCATCGGAATCTAAAACTGGACTCACAGGAGAGGTTCAAATCATAGAAAGTGAGAGTGTCAGTCCGCACGTACTTAAGTCGGATTTGTTAATTTTGTATTAAATTCGGATTCAATTTCTGTGTTTCATCGTCAATAAGAAGGTCCAAAGGATACAGTAAACCTGAAGTGAAGCATCGGAATCTGAAACTGGACTCACGAGAGTGGTTCATATCATGGAAAGTTAGAGTGTCAGTCCTCTAGTACTTAAGTCGGCATTGTGACTTTTGTATTAAATTCGGATGCAATTTCTGTGTTTCATCGTCTTTAAGAAGGACCCAGGGATGCAGTAAACCTAAAGTGAAGCATCGGAATCTAAAACGGGACTCACAGGAGAGGTTCAAAACATTGAAAGTTAGAATGTCAGTCCTCTTGTACTTAAGTCGGCATTGTGACTTTTTTATTATATTCGGATGCAATTTCTGTGTTTCATCGTCAATAAGATGGTCCAAGGGATACAGTAAACCCGAAGTGGAGCATCGGAATCTAAAACTGGACTCACAGGAGAGGTTCAAATCATCGAAAGTTAGAGTGTCAGTCCTCTTGTACATAAGTCGGCATTGAGACTTTTGTATTAAATTCGGATGCAATTTCTGTGTTTCATCGTCAATAAGAAGGTCCAAAGGATACAGTAAACCTGAAGTGAAGCATCGGAATCTAAAACTGGACTCACGAGAGAGGTTTAAATCATAGATAGTTAGAGTGTCAGTCTTCTTGTACTTAAGTCGGCATTGTGACTTTTGTATTAAATTCGGATGCAATTTCAGTGTTTCATCGTCAATAAGAAGGTCCAAGGGATACTGTAAACCTGAAGTGAAGGATTGGAATCGAAAACTGGACTCACAGGAGAGGTTCAGATCATAGAAAGTGAGAGTCTCAGTCCGCTTGTACTTAAGTCGGCATTGTGACTATTGTATTACATTCGGATGCAATTTCTGTGTATCATCGCCAATAAGAAGGTCCAAGGGATACAGCAATCCTGAAGTGAAGCATCGGAATCTAAAACTGGACTCACTGGAGAGGTTCAAATCACAGAAATTTAGAGTGTCGGTCCTTTTGTACTTAAGTAGTCCTTGTGACTTTTGTATTAATTTCGGATGCAAATTCTGTGTTTCATCGTCAATAAGAAGGTCCATGGAATACAATAAACCTGTAATGAAGTATCGGAATCTAAAACTAGACTCACAGGAGGGGTTCAAATCATAGACATTTAGAGTGTCAGTCCTCTTGAACATAAGTCGGCATTGTGCCTTTTGTATTAAATTCGGATGCAATTTGTGTGTTTCATCGTTAATAAGAATGTCCAAGGGATACAGTAAATCAGAAGTGAATCATCGGAATCTAAAACTGGACTCACAGGAGAGGTTCAAATCATAGTAAGTTAGAGTGTCAGTCCTCTTGTACTTAAGTCGGCATTGTGACTTTTGTATTAAATTCGGACGCAATTTCTGTGTTTCATCGTCAATAAGAAGGTCCAAGGGATACAGTAAACTTGAAGTGAAGTATCGGAATCTAAAACTGGACTCACATGAGGGGTTCAAATCATAGAAAGTTAGAGTGTCAGTTCTCTTGTACTTAAGTCGGCATTGTGACTTTTGTATTACATTTGGGTGCAATTTCTGTGTTTCATCGTCAATAAGAAGGTCCAAGGGATACAGTAAACCTGAAGTGAAGCATCGGAATCTAAAATTGGACTCACAGGAGAGGTTCAAATCATAGAAATTTAGAGTGTCAGTGCTCTTGGACTTAAGTCGGCATTGTGACTTTGGTATTAATTTCGGATGCAATTTCTGTGTTTCATCGTCAATACGAAGGTCCAAGGGATACAGTAAACCTGAAGTGAAGCATCTGAATCTAAAACTGGACTCACAGGAGAGGTTAAAATCATAGAAAGTTAGAGTGTCAGTCTTCTTGTACTTCAGTCGGCATTGTGCCTTTTGTATTAAATTCGGATGCAATATCTGTGTTTCAACGTCAATAAGAAGGTCCAAGGGATACAGTAATCCTGAAGTCAAGCATCGGAATCGAAAACAGGACTCACAGGAGAGGTTCAAATCACAGAAAGTTAGAGTGTCAGTCCTCTTGTACTTAAGTCGGCATTGTGACTTTTGTATTAAATTCGGATGCAATTTCTGTGCCTCATCGTCAATAAGAAGGTCCATGGGATACAGTAAACCTGAAGTGAAGCATCGGAATCTCAGACTGGACTCACAGGAGAGGATCAAATCACAGAAAGTTAGAGTGTGAGTCCTCTTGTACTTAAGTCGGCATTGTGACTTTTGTATTAAATTCGGATGCAATTTCTGTGCCTCATCGTCAATAAGAAGGTCCATGGGATACAGTAAACCTGACGTTAAGCATCGGAATCTCAAACTGGACTCACAGGAGAGGTTCAAATAATCGAAAGTTAGAGTGTCAGTCCTCCTGTACTTAAGTCGGGAGTGAGACTTTTGTATTAAATTCGGATGCAATTTCTGTGTTTCATCGTCAATAAGAAGGTCCAAGGGATACAGTAAACCTGATGTGAAGCATCGGGATCTAAAACTGGATTCACAGGAGATATTCATACCATAGAAAGTTAGAGTGTCAGTCCTCTTGTACTTAAGTCGGCATTGTGCTTTTTGTATTAAATTCGGATGCAATTTGTGTGTTTCATCGTTAATAAGAAGGTCCAAGGGATACAGTAAACCTGAAGTGAATCATCGGAATCTAAAACTGGACTCACAGGAGAGGTTCAAATCATCGAAAGTTAGAGTGTCAGTCCTCTTGTACATAAGTCGGCATTGAGACTTTTGTATTAAATTCGGATGCAATTTCAGTGTTTCATCGTCAGTAAGAAGGTCCAAGGGATACAGTAAACCTGAAGTGAAGGATGGGAATCGAAAACTGGACTCACAGGAGAGGTTCAGATCATAGAAAGTGAGAGTGTCAGTCCGCTTGTACTTAAGTCGGCATTGTGACTATTGTATTACATTCGGATGCAATTTCTGTGTTTCATCGCCAATAAGAAGGTCCAAGGGATACAGTAATCCTGAAGTGAAGCATCGGAATCTAAAACTGGTATCACAGGAGAGGTTCAAATAACAGAAATTTAGAGTGACAGCCCTCTTGTACTTAAGTCGGCCTTGAGACTTTTGTATTAGATTCGGATGCAATTTCTGTGTTTCATCGTCAATAAGAAGGTCCATGGAATACAATAAACCTGTAATGAAGTATCGGAATCTAAAACTGGACTCACAGGAGGGGTTCAAATCATAGACAGTTAGAGTGTCAGTCCTCTTGAACTTAAGTCGACATTGTGACTTTTGTATTAAATTCGGACGCAATTTCTGTGTTTCATCGTCAATAAGAAGGTCCAAGGGATACAGTAAACTTGAAGTGAAGTATCGGAATCCAAAACTGGACTCACATGAGGGGTTCAAATCATAGAAAGTTAGAGTGTCAGTCTCTTGTACTTAAGTCGGCATTGTGACTTTTGTATTACATTTGGGTGCAATTTCTGTGTTTCATCGTCACTAAGAAGGTCCAAGGGATACAGTAAACCTGAAGTTAAGCATCAGAATCTAAAACTGGACTCACAGGAGAGGTTCAAATCATAGAAATTTAGAGTGTCAGTGCTCTTGGACTTAAGTCGGCATTGAGACTTTTGTATTAAATTCGGATGCAATTTCTGTCATTCATCGTCAATAAGAGGGTCCAAAGGATACAGTAAACCTGAAGTGCAGCATCGGAATCTAAAAGTGGACTCACAGGAGAGGTTCAAATCATGGAAAGTTAGAGTGTCAGTCCTCTTGTACTTAAGTCGGCATTGTGACTATTGTATTAAATTCGGATGCAATTTGTGTGTTTCATCGTTAATAAGAAGGTCCAAGGGATACAGTAAACCTGAAGTGAATCATCGGAATCTAAAACTGGACTCACAGGAGAGGTTCAAATCATCGAAAGTTAGAGTGCCAGTCCTCTTGTACATAAGTCGGCATTGAGACTTTTGTATTAAATTCGGATGCAATTTCTGTGTTTCATCGTCAATAAGAAGGTCCAAAGGATACAGTAAACCTGAAGTGAAGCATCGGAATCTAAAACTGGACTCACGAGAGAGGTTTAAATCATAGATAGTTAGAGTGTCAGTCTTCTTGTACTGAAGTCGGCATTGTGACTTTTGTATTAAAATCGGATGCAATTTCAGTGTTTCATCGTCAGTAAGAAGGTCCAAGGGATACAGTAAACCTGAAGTGAAGGATGGGAATCGAAAACTGGACTCACAGGAGAGGTTCAGATCATAGAAAGTGAGAGTGTCAGTCCGCTTGTACTTAAGTCGGCATTGTGACTATTGTATTACATTCGGATGCAATTTCTGTGTTTCATCGCCAATAAGAAGGTCCAAGGGATACAGTAATCCTGAAGTGAAGCATCGGAATCTAAAACTGGACTCACAGGAGAGGTTCAAATCACAGAAATTTAGAGTGACAGCCCCTTTGTACTTAAGTCGGCCTTGAGACTTTTGTATTAGATTCGGATGCAATTTCTGTGTTTCATCGTCAATAAGAAGGTCCATGGAATACAATAAACCTGTAATGAAGTATCGGAATCTAAAACTGGACTCACAGGAGGGGTTCAAATCATAGACAGTTAGAGTGTCAGTCCTCTTGAACTTAAGTCGGCATTGTGCCTTTTGTATTAAATTCGGATGCAATTTGTGTGTTTCATCGTTAATAAGAAGGTCCAAGGGAAACAGTAAGCCTGAAGTGAATCATCGGAATCTAAAACTGGACTCACAGGGGAGGTTCAAATCATAGTAAGTTAGAGTGTCAGTCCTCTTGTACTTAAGTCGACATTGTGACTTTTGTATTAAATTCGGACGCAATTTCTGTGTTTCATCGTCAATAAGAAGGTCCAAGGGATACAGTAAACTTGAAGTGAAGTATCGGAATCCAAAACTGGACTCACATGAGGGGTTCAAATCATAGAAAGTTAGAGTGTCAGTTCTCTTGTACTTAAGTCGGCATTGTGACTTTTGTATTACATTTGGGTGCAATTTCTGTGTTTCATCGTCACTAAGAAGGTCCAAGGGATACAGTAAACCTGAAGTTAAGCATCAGAATCTAAAACTGGACTCACAGGAGAGGTTCAAATCATAGAAATTTAGAGTGTCAGTGCTCTTGGACTTAAGTCGGCATTGAGACTTTTGTATTAAATTCGGATGCAATTTGTGTCTTTCATCGTCAACAAGAGGGTCCAAAGGATACAGTAAACCTGAAGTGCAGCATCGGAATCTAAAACTGGACTCACAGGAGAGGTTCAAATCATGGAAAGTTAGAGTGTCAGTCCTCATGTACTTAAGTCGGCATTGTGACTATTGTATTAAATTCGGATGCAATTTCTGTGTTTCATCGCCAATAAGACGGTCCAAGGGATACAGTAATCCTGAAGTGTAGCATCGGAATCTAAAACTGGACTCACAGGAGAGGTTCAAATCACAGAAAGTTAGAGTGTCAGTCCTTTTGTACTTAAGTCGGCCTTGAGACTTTTGTATTAAATTCGGATGCAATTTCTGTGTTTCATCGTCAATAAGAAGGTCCATGGAGTACAATAAACCTGTAGTGAAGTATCGGAATCTAAAACTGGACTCACAGGAGAGGTTCAAATCATAGTAAGTTAGAGTGTCAGTCCTCTTGTACTTAAGTCGGCATTGTGACTTTTGTATTAAATTCGCACGCAATATCTGTGTTTCATCGTCAATAAGAAGGTCCAAGGGATACAGTAAACTTGAAGTGAAGTATCGGAATCTAAAACTGGACTCACATGAGGGGTTCAAATCATAGGAAGTTAGGGTGTCAATTCTCTTGTACTTAAGTCGGCATTGTGACTTTTGTATTACATTTGGATGCAATTTCTGTGCTTCATCGTCAATAAGAAGGTCCAAGGGATACAGTAAACCTGAAGTGAAGCATCGGAATCTAAAACTGGACTCACAGGAGAGGTTCAAATCATAGAAAGTTAGTGTCAGTCCTCTTGTACTAAGGTCGGCATTGTGACTTTCGAATTACATTCGAATGTAATTTCTGAGCTACATCGTCAATACGAAGGTCCAAGGGATACAGTAAACCTGAAGTGAAGCATCGGAATCTAAAACTGGACTCACAGGAGAGGTTCAAAACATAGAAAGTTAGAGTGTCAGTCCTCTTGTACTTAAGTCGGCATTGTGACTTTTGTATTAAATTCGGATGCAATTTCTGTGTTTCATCGTCAATAAGAAGGTCCATGGAATACAATAAACCTGTAATGAAGTATCGGAATCTAAAACTGGACTCACAGGAGGGGTTCAAATCATAGATAGTTAGAGTGTCAGTCTTCTTGTACTTAAGTCGGCATTGTGCTTTTTGTATTAAATTCGGATGCAATTTCAGTGTTTCATCGTCAATAAGAAGGTCCAAGGGATACAGTAAACCTGAAGTGAAGCATCGGAATCGAAAACTGGACTCACAGGAGGGGTTCAAATCATAGAAAGTGAGAGTGTCAGTCCGCTTGTACTTAAGTCGGCATTACGACTATTGTATTAAATTCGGATGCAATTTCTGTGTTTCATCGCCAATAAGAAGGTCCAAGGGATACATTAATCCTGAAGTGAAGCATCGGAATCTAAAACTGGACTCCCAGGAGTGGTTCAAATCATAGAAAGTTAGAGTGTCAGTTCTCTTGTACCTAAGTCGGCATTGTGACTTTTGTATTACATTTGGATGCAATTTCTGTGTTTCATCGTCAATAAGAAGGTCCAAGGGATACAGTATACCTGAAGTGCAGCATCGGAATCTAAAACTGGACTCACAGGAGAGGTTCAAATCATGGAAAGTTAGAGTGTCAGTCTTCTTGTACTCAAGTCGGCATTGTGACTTTTGTATTAAATTCGGATGCAATTTCTGTGTTTCATCGTCAATAAGAAGGTCCAAGGGATGCAGTAAACCTGAAGTGAAGCAACGGAATCTAAAACTGGACTCACAGGAGAGGTTCAAAACATAGAAAGTTAGAGTGTCAGTCCTCTTATACTTAAGTCGGCATTGTGACTTTTTTATTATACTCGGATGCAATTTCTGTGTTTCATCGTCAATAAGAAGGTCCAAGGGATACAGTAAACCTGAAGTGTATCATCGGAATCTAAAACTGGTCTCACCGGAGATAATCAAATCATAGAAAGTTAGAGGGTCACTCCTCTTGTACTTAAGTCGGCATTGTGCCTTTTGTATTAAATTCGGATGCAATATCTGTGTTTCATCGTTAATAAGAAGGTCCAAGGGATACAGTAAATCTTAAGTGAAGCATCGGAATCTAAAACTGGACTCACGGGAGGGGTTCAAATCATAGATAGTTAGAGTGTCAGTCTTCTTGTACTTAAGTCGGCATTGTGCCTTTTGTATTAAATTCGGATGCAATTTCAGTGTTTCATCGTCAATAAGAAGGTCCAAGGCATACAGTAAACCTGAAGTGAAGCATCGGAATCGAAAACTGCGCTCACAGGAAGGGTTCAAATCATAGAAAGTGAGAGTGTCAGTCCGCTTGTACTTAAGTCGGCATTGTGACTATTGTATTAAATTCGGATGCAATTTCTGTGTTTCATCGCCAATAGGAAGGTCCAAGGGGTACAGTAATCCTGAAGTGAAGCATCGGAATCTAAAACTTTACTCACAGGAGAGGTTCAAATCAGAGAAATTTAGAGTGTCAGTCCTCTTGTACTTAAGTCAGCTTTGAGACTTTTGTATTATATTCGGATGCAATTTCTGTGTTTCATCGTCAATAAGAAGGTCCAAGGAATACAGTAAACCTGTAGTGAAGTAACGGAATCTAAAACTGGACTCACAGGAGAGGTTCAAATCATAGTAAGTTAGAGTGTCAGTCCTCTTGTACTTAAGTCGGCATTGTGACTTTTGTATTAAATTCGGACGCAATTTCTGTGTTTCATCGTCAATAAGAAGGTCCAAGGGATACAGTAAACTTGAAGTGAAGTATCGGAATCTAAAACTGGACTCACATGATGGGTTCAAATCATAGAAAGTTAGAGTGTCAGTTCTCTTGTACTTAAGTCGGCATTGTGACTTTTGTATTACATTTGGGTGCAATTTCTGTGTTTCATCGTCAATAAGAAGGTCCAAGGGATACTGTAAACCTGAAGTGAAGCATCGGAATCTAAAATTGGACTCACAGGAGAGGTTCAAATCATAGAAATTTAGAGTGTCAGTGCTCTTGGACTTAAGTCGGCATTGTGACTTTGGTATTAATTTCGCATGCAATTTCTGTGTTTCATCGTCAATACGAAGGTCCAAGGGATACAGTAAACCTGAAGTGAAGCATCTGAATCTAAAACTGGACTCACAGGAGAGGTTAAAATCATAAAAAGTTAGAGTGTCAGTCTTCTTGTACTTCAGTCGGCATTGTGCCTTTTGTATTAAATTCGGATGCAATATCTGTGTTTCATCGTCAATTAGAAGGTCCAAGGGATACAGTAAACCTGAAGTCAAGCATCGGAATCGAAAACAGGACTCACAGGACAGGTTCAAATCACAGAAAGTTAGAGTGTCAGTCCTCTTGTACTTAAGTCGGCATTGTGACTTTTGTATTAAATTCGGATGCAATTTCTGTGCCTCATCGTCAATAAGAAGGTCCATGGGATACAGTAAACCTGAAGTGAAGCATCGGAATCTCAGACTAGACTCACAGGAGAGGATCAAATCACAGAAAGTTAGAGTGTGAGTCCTCTTGTACTTAAGTCGGCATTGTGACTTTTGTATTAAATTCGGATGCAATTTCTGTGCCTCATCGTCAATAAGAAGGTCCATGGGATACAGTAAACCTGACGTTAAGCATCGGAATCTCAAACTGGACTCACAGGAGAGGTTCAAATCATCGAAAGTTAGAGTGTCAGTCCTCCTGTACCTAAGTCGGCAGTGAGACTTTTGTATTAAATTCGGATGCAATATCTGTGTTTCATCGTCAATAAGAAGGTCCAAGGGATACAGTAAGCCTCATGTGAAGCATCGGGATCTAAAACTGGATTCACAGGAGATATTCAAACCATAGAAAGTTAGAGTGTCAGTCCTCTTGTACTTAAGTCGGCATTGTGCCTTTTGTATTAAATTCAGATGCAATTTGTGTGTTTCATCGTTAATAAGAAGGTCCAAGGGATACAGTAAACCTGAAGTGAATCATCGGAATCTAAAACTGGACTCACAGGAGAGGTTCAAATCATCGAAAGTTAGAGTGTCAGTCCTCTTGTACATAAGTCGGCATTGAGACTTTTGTATTAAATTCGGATGCAATTTCTGTGTTTCATCGTCAATAAGAAGGTCCAAAGGATACAGTAAACCTGAAGCATCGGAATCTAAAACTGGACTCACGAGAGAGGTTTAAATCATAGATAGTTACAGTGTCAGTCTTCTTGTACTTAAGTCGGCATTGTGACTTTTGTATTAAGTTCGGATGCAATTTCAGTGTTTCATCGTCAGTAAGAAGGTCCAAGGGAAACAGTAAACCTGAAGTGAAGGATGGGAATCGAAAACTGGACTCACAGGAGAGGTTCAGATCATAGAAAGTGAGAGTGTCAGTCCGCTTGTACTTAAGTCGGCATTGTGACTATTGTATTACATTCGGATGCAATTTCTGTGTTTCATCGCCAATAAGAAGGTCCAAGAAATACAGTAATCCTGAAGTGAAGCATCGGAATCTAAAACTGGACTCACAGGAGAGGTTCAAATCACAGAAATTTAGAGTGACAGTCCTTTTGTACTTAAGTCGGCCTAGAGACTTTTGTATTAGATTCGGATGCAATTTGTGTGTTTCATCGTTAATAAGAAGGTCCAAGGAAACAGTAAGCCTGAAGTGAATCATCGGAATCTAAAACTGGACTCACAGGAGAGGTTCAAATCATAGTAAGTTAGAGTGTCAGTCCTCTTGTACTTAAGTCGACATTGTGACTTTTGTATTAAATTCGGACGCAATTTCTGTGTTTCATCGTCAATAAGAAGGTCCAAGGGATACAGTAAACTTGAAGTGAAGTATCGGAATCCAAGACTGGACTCACATGAGGGGTTCAAATCATGGAAAGTTAGAGTGTCAGTTCTCTTGTACTTAAGTCGGCATTGTGACTTTTGTATTACATTTGGGTGCAATTTGTGTGTTTCATCGTCACTAAGAAGGTCCAAGGGATACAGTAAACCTGAAGTGAAGCATCAGAATCTAAAACTGGACTCACAGGAGAGGTTCAAATCATAGAAATTTAGAGTGTCAGTGTTCTTGGACTTAAGTCGGCATTGAGACTTTTGTATTAAATTCGGATGCAATTTCTGTCTTTCATCGTCAATAAGAGGGTCCAAAGGATACAGTAAACCTGAACTGAAGCATCGGAATCTAAAACTGGACTCACAGGAGGGGTTCAAATCATAGATAGTTAGAGTGTCAGTCTTCTTGTACTTAAGTCGGCATTGTGCTTTTTGTATTAAATTCGGATGCAATTTCAGTGTTTCATCGTCAATAAGAAGGTCCAAGGGATACAGTAAACCTGAAGTGAAGCATCGGAATCGAAAACTGGACTCACAGGAGGGGTTCAAATCATAGAACGTGAGAGTGTCAGTCCGCTTGTACTTAAGTCGGCATTATGACTATTGTATTAAATTCGGATGCAATTTCTGTGTTTCATCGCCAATAAGAAGGTCCAAGGGATACAGTAATTCTGAAGTGAAGCATCGGAATCTAAAACTGGACTCCCAGGAGAGGTTCAAATCATAGAAAGTTAGAGTGTCAGTTCTCTTGTACCTAAGTCGGCATTGTGACTTTTGTATTACATTTGGATGCAATTTCTGTGTTTCATCGTCAATAAGAAGGTCCAAGGGATACAGTATACCTGAAGTGCAGCATCGGAATCTAAAACTGGACTCACAGGAGAGGTTCAAATCATGGAAAGTTAGAGTGTCAGTCTTCTTGTACTTCAGTCGGCATTGTGCCTTTTGTATTAAATTCGGATGCAATATCTGTGTTTCATCGTCAATAAGAAGGTCCAAGGGATACAGTAAACCTGAAGTCAAGCATCGGAATCGAAAACAGGACTCACAGGAGAGGTTCAAATCACAGAATGTTAGAGTGTCAGTCCTCTTGTACTTAAGTCGGCATTGTGACTTTTGCATTAATTTCGGATGCAATTTCTGTGCCTCATCGTCAATAAGAAGGTCCAAGAGATACAGTAAACCTGAAGAGAAGCATCGGAATCTAAAACTGGACTCACAGGAGAGGTTCAAATCATAAAAAGTTAGAGTGTCAGTCCTCTTGTACTCAAGTCGGCATTGTGACTTTTGTATTAAATTCGGATGCAATTTCTGTGTTTCATCGTCAATAAGAAGGTCCAAGGGATGCAGTAAACCTGAAGTGAAGCAACGGAATCTAAAACTGGACTCACAGGAGAGGTTCAAAACATAGAAAGTTAGAGTGTCAGTCCTCTTGTACTTAAGTCGGCATTGTGACTTTTTTATTATACTCGGATGCAATTTCTGTGTTTCATCGTCAATAAGAAGGTCCAAGGGATACAGTAAACCTGAAGTGTATCATCGGAATCTAAAACTGGTCTCACAGGAGATAATCAAATCATAGAAAGTTAGAGGGTCACTCCTCTTGTACTTAAGTCGGCATTGTGCCTTTTGTATTAAATTCGGATGCAATATCTGTGTTTCATCGTTAATAAGAAGGTCCAAGGGATACAGTAAATCTTAAGTGAAGCATCGGAATCTAAAACTGGACTCACGGGAGGGGTTCAAATCATAGATAGTTAGAGTGTCAGTCTTCTTGTACTTAAGTCGGCATTGTGCCTTTTGTATTAAATTCGGATGCAATATCAGTGTTTCATCGTCAATAAGAAGGTCCAAGGGATACAGTAAACCTGAAGTGAAGCATCGGAATCGAAAACTGCGCTCACAGGAGGGGTTCAAATCATAGAAAGTGAGAGTGTCAGTCCGCTTGTACTTAAGTCGGCATTGTGACTATTGTATTAAATTCGGATGCAATTTCTGTGTTTCATCGCCAATAGGAAGGTCCAAGGGGTACAGTAATCCTGAAGTGAAGCATCGGAATCTAAAACTTTACTCACAGGAGAGGTTCAAATCAGAGAAATTTAGAGTGTCAGTCCTCTTGTACTTAAGTCGGCTTTGAGACTTTTGTATTAAATTCGGATGCAATTTCTGTGTTTCATCGTCAATGAGAAGGTCCAAGGAATACAGTAAACCTGTAGTGAAGTATCGGAATCTAAAACTGAACTCACAGGAGAGGTTCAAATCATAGAAAGTTAGAGTGTCAGTTCTCTTGTACTTAAGTCAGCATTGTGACATTTGTATTAAATTCGGATGCAATTTATGTGTTTCATCGTTAATAATAAGGTCCAAGGGATACAGTAAACCTGAAGTGAAGCATCGGAATCAAAAACTGGACTCACAGAGAAGGATCAAATCATAGAAAGTTAGAGTGTCAGTCCTCTTGTACTTAAGTCGGCAGTGAGACCTTTGTAATAAATTCGGATGCAATTTCTGTGTTTCATCGTCAATAAGAAGGTCCAAGGGATACAGTAAACCTGATGTGAAGCATCGGGATCTAAAACTGGACTCACAGGAGATATTCAAACCATAGAAAGTTAGAGTGTCAGTCCTCTTGTACTTAAGTCGGCATTGTGCCTTTTGTATTAAATTCGGATGCAATTAGTGTGTTTCATCGTTAATAAGAAGGTCCAAGGGATACAGTAAACCTGAAGTGAATCATCGGAATCTAAAACTGGACTCACAGGAGAGGTTCAAATCATAGAAAGTTAGAGTGTCAGTCCTCTTGTACTTAAGTCGGCACTGTGACTTTTGTATTAAATTGGGATGCAATTTCTGTGTTTCATCGTCAATAAGAAGGTCCAAGGGATACAGTAAACTTGAAGTGAAGTATAGGAATCTACAACTGGACTCACATGAGGGGTTCAAATCATAGAAAGTTAGAGTGTCAGTTCTCTTGTACCTAAGTCGGCATTTTGACCGTTGTATTAAAATTTGGATGCAATTTCCGTGTTTCACCGGCGATAAGAAAGTCCATGGGATACAGTAAACCTGAAGTGAAGCTTCGGAATCTAAAACTGGACTCACAGGAGAGGTTCAAATCATAAAAATTTAGAGTGTCAGTCCTCTTGGACTTAAGTCGGCATTGAGACTTTTGTATTAAATTCGGATGCAATTTCTGTGTTTCATCGTCAATAAGAAGGTCCAAAGGATACAGTAAACCTGAAGTGAAGCATCGGAATCTAAAACTGGACTCACAGGAGAGGTTCAAATCATGGAAAGTTTGAGTGTCAGTCCTCTTGTACTTAAGTCGGCATTGTGACCTTTGTATTAATTTCGGATGCAATTTCTGTGTTTCATCGTCAATAAGAAGGTCCAAGGGATACAGTAAACCTGAAGTGAAGCATCGGAATCTAAAACTGGACTCACAGGAGAGGTTAAAATCATAGAAAGTTAGAGTGTCAGTCCGCTTGTACTTAAGTCGGCGTTGTGACTATTGTATTAAATTCGGATGCAATTTCTCTGTTTCATCGCCAATAAGAAGGTCCAAGAAATACAGTAAACCTGAAGTGAAGCATCGGAATCGAAAACTGGACTCACAGGAGAGGTTCAAATCAAAGAAAGTTAGAGTGTCAGTCCTCCTGTACTTAAATCATCATTGTGACTTTTGTATTAAATTCGGATGCAATTTCTATGCTTCATCGTCAATAAGAAGGTCCAAGGGATACAGTAAACCTGAAGTGAAGCATCGGAATCTAAAAGTGCACTCGTAGGAGAGGTTCATATCATAGAAAGTTAGAGTGTCAGTCCTCTTGTACTCAAGTTGGCTTAGTGATTTTTGTAATAAATACGGATGCAATTTCTGTGTTTCATCGTCAATAAGAAGGTCCAAGGGATACAGTAAACCTGTAGTGAAGTGTCGGAATCAAAAACTGGACTCACAGGAGGGGTTCAAATCATAGAAAGATAGAGTGTCAGTTCTCTTGTACTTTAGTCGGCAATGGGACTTTTGTATTAAATTCGGTTGCAATTGCTGTGTTTCATCGTCAATAAGAAGGTCCAAGAGATACAGTAAACCTGAAGTGGAGCATCGGAATCTAAAACTGGACTCACAGGAGAAGTTAAAATCATAGAAAGTTAGAGTGTCAGTCCTCTAGTACTAAGATTGGCATTGTGACTTTTGTATTACATTCGTATGCAATTTCTGTGTTTCATCGTCAATAAGAAGGTCCAAGGGATACAGTAAACCTGAAGTGAAGCATCGGAATCTAAAACTGGTTTCACAGGAGAGTTTAAAACCATAGAAAGTTAGAGTGTCAGTCTTCTTGTACTTAAGTCGGCATTGTGCCTTTTGTATTAAATTCGGATGCAATTTCTGTGTTTCATCGTCATTAAGAAGGTCCAAGAGATGCAGTAAAATTAAAGTGAAGCATCAGAATCTAAAACTGGACTCACAGGAGAGGTTAAAATCATAGAAAGTTAGTGTGTCAGTCTTCTTGTACTTAAGTCGGCATTGTGCCTTTTGTATTAAATTCGGATGCAATTTCTGTGTTTCATCGTCAATAAGAAGGTCCAAGGGATACAGTAAACCTGAAGTGAAGCATCGGAATCTAAAACTGGACTCACAGGAGAGGTTCAAATCATAGGAGGTTAGAGTTTCAGTCCTCTTGTACTTAAGTCGGCATTGTGACATTTGTATTACATTCGTATGCAATTTCTGTGTTTCATCGTCAATAACAAGGTCCGAGGGATACAGTAAACTTGAAGTGAAGCATCGGAACCTAATACTGGACTCACAGGAGAGGTTCAAATCATAGAAAGTTAGAGGGTCGCTCCTCTTGTACTTAAGTCGGCATTGTGCCTTTTGTATTAAATTCGGATGCAATTTCTGTGTTTCATCGTTAATAAGAAGGTCCAAGGGATACAGTAATTCTGAAGTGAAGCATCGGAATCTAAAACTGGACTCACAGGAGAGGTTAAAATCATAGATAGTTAGAGTGTCAGTCTTCTTGTACTTAAGTCGGGATTGTGCCTGTTGTATTAAATTCGGATGCAATTTCAGTGGTCCATCGTCAATAAGAAGGTCCAAGGGATACAGTAAACCTGAAGTGAAGCATCGGAATAGAAAACTGGACTCACAGGAAAGGTTCAAATCATAGAAAGTGAGAGTGTCAGTCCGCTTGTACTTAAGTCGGCATTGTGACTATTGTATTAAATTCGGATGCAATTTCTGTGTTTCATCGCCAATAAGAAGGTCCAAGGGATACAGTAAACCTGAACTGAAGCATCGGAATCTAAAACTGGACTCACAGGAGAGGTTGAAATCACAGAAATTTAGAGTGTCAGTCCCCTTGTACTTCAGTCGGCTTTGAGACTTTTGTATTAAATTCGGATGCAATTTCTGTGTTTCATCGTCAACAAGAAGGTCCAAGGAATACAGTGAACCTGTAGTAAAGTATCGGAATCTAAAACTGGACTCACAGGAGGGGTTCAAATCAAAGAAAGTTAGAGTGTCAGTTCTCTTGTTCTTAAGTCGGCATTGTGACATTTGTATTAAATTCGGATGCAATTTCTGTGTTTCATCGTTAATAAGAAGGTCCAAGGGATACAGTAAACCTGAAGTGAAGCATCGGAATCTAAAACTGGACTCACAGAGAAGGATCAAATCATAGAAAGTTAGAGTGTCAGTCCACTTGTACTTAAGTCGGCAGTGAGACTATTGTATTAAATTCGGATGCAATTTCTGTGTTTCATCGTCAATAAGAAGGTCCCAGGGATACAGTAAACCTGAAGTGAAGCATCGGGATCTAAAACTGGACTCACAGGAGATATTCAAACCATAGAAAGTTAGAGTGTCAGTCCTCTTGTACTTAAGTCGGCATTGTGACTTTTGTATTAAATTCGGATGCAATTTGTGTGTTTCATCGTTAATAAGAAGGTCCAAGGGATACAGTAAACCTGAAGTTTATCATCGGAATCTAAAACTGGACTCACAGAAGAGGTTCAAATCATAGAAAGTTAGTGTCAGTCCTCTTGACCTCAAGTCGGCTTTGTGACTTTTGTAATAAATTCGGATGCAATTTCTGTGTTTCATCGTCAATACGAAGGGCCAAGGGATACAGTAAACCTAAAGTGATGCATCGGGATCTAAAACTGGTCTCACAGGAGATATTCAAACCATAGAAATTTAGAGTGTCAGTCCTCTTGTACTTAAGTCGGCTTTGAGACTTTTGTATTAAATTCGGATGCAATTTCTGTGTTTCATCGTCAATAAGAAGGTCCAAGGGATACAGTAAACCTGAAGTGAAGCATCGGAATCTAATAGTGGACTCACAGGAGAGGTTCATATCATAGAAAGTTAGTGTCAGTCCTCTTGACCTCATGTCGGCTTTGTGACTTTTGTAATAAATTCGGATGCAATTTCTGTGTTTCATCGTCAATACGAAGGTCCAAGGGATACAGTAAACCTAAAGTGATGCATCGGAATCTAAAACTGGACTCACAGGAGAGGTTCAAATCATAGAAACTTAGAGTGTCAGTCCTCTTGTACTTAAGTTAGCATTGTGGCCTTTGTATTAAATACGGATGCAATTTCTGTGTTTCTTCGTCAATAAGAAGGTCCAAGGGATACAGTAAACCGGAAGTGAAGCATCGGAAACTAAAACTGGAATCACAGGAGAGGTTCAAATCATAGAAAGTTAGAGTGTCAGTCCTCTTGTACTTAAGACGGCATTGTGACTTTTTTTATTAAATTTGGATGCAATTTCTGTGTTTCATCGTCAATAAGAAGGTCCAAGGGATACAGTAAACCTGAAGTGAAGCATCGGAATCTAAAACTGGACTCACAGGAGAGGTTCAAATCATAGGAGGTTAGACTTTCAGTCCTCTTGTACTTAAGTCGGCATTGTGACTTTTGTATTACATTCGTATGCAATTTCTGTGTTTCATCGTCAATAACAATGTCCAAGGGATACAGTAAACTTGAAGTGAAGCATCGGAACCTAAAACTGGACTCACAGGAGAGGTTCAAATCATAGAAAGTTAGAGGGTCACTCCTCTTGTACTTATGTCGGCATTGTGCCTTTTGTATTAAATTCGGATGCAATTTCTGTGTTTCATCGTTAATAAGAAGGTCCAAGGGATACAGTAATTCTGAAGTGAAGCATGAGAATCTAAAACTGGACTCACAGGAGAGGTTAAAATCATAGATAGTTAGAGTGTCAGTCTTCTTGTACTTAAGTCGGGATTGTGCCTGTTGTATTAAATTCGGATGCAATTTCAGTGTTTCATCGTAAATAAGACGGTCCAAGGGATACAGTAAACCTGAAGTGAAGCATCGGAATCGAAAACTGGACTCACAGGAGAGGTTCAAATTAAAGAAAGTGAGAGTGTCAGTCCGCTTGTACTTAAGTCGGCATTGTGACTATTGTATTAAATTCGGATGCAATTTCTGTGTTTCATCTCCAATAAGATGGTCCAAAGGATACAGTAATCCTGAAGTGAAGCATCGGAATCTAAAACTGGACTCACAGGAGAGGTTGAAATCACAGAAATTTAGAGTGTCAGTCCTCTTGTACTTAAGTCGGCTTTGAGACTTTTGTATTAAATTCGGATGCAATTTCTGTGTTTCATCGTCAACAAGAAGGTCCAAGGAATACAGTGAACCTGTAGTAAAGTATCGGAATCTAAAACTGGACTCACAGGAGGGGTTCAAATCAAAGAAAGTTAGAGTGTCAGTTCTCTTGTTCTTAAGTCGGCATTGTGACATTTGTATTAAATTCGGATGCAATTTCTGTGCATCATCGTCAATAAGAAGGTCCAAGGGATACAGTAAACCTGAAGTGAAGCATCGGAATCTAAAAGTGGACTCACAGGAGAGGTTCATATGATAGAAAGTTAGTGTCAGTCCTCTTGACCTCAAGTCGGCTTTGTGACTTTTGTAATAAATTCGGATGCAATTTCTGTGTTTCATCGTCAATACGAAGGTCCAAGGGATACAGTAAACCTAAAGTGATGCATCGGAATCTAAAACTGGACTAACAGGAGAAGTTCAAATCATAGAAACTTAGAGTTTCAGTCCTCTTGTACTTAAGTTAGCATTGTGGCTTTTGTATTAAATACGGATGCAATTTCTGTGTTTTTTCGTCAATAAGAAGGTCCAAGGGATACAGTAAACCGGAAGAGAAGCATCGGAATCTAAAACTGGAATCACAGGAGAGGTTCAAATCATAGAAAGTTAGAGTGTCAGTCCTCTTGTACTTAAGTCGGCATTGAGAGTTTTGTATTAAATTCGGATGCAATTTCTGTGTTTCATCGTCAATAACAATGTCCAAAGGATACAGTAAACCTGAAGTGAAGCATCGGAATCTAAAACTGGACTCACGGGAGAGGTTCATATCATGGAAAGTTAGAGTGTCAGTCCTCTTGTACTTAAGTCGGCATTGTGACTTTTGTATTAAATTCGGATGCAATTTCTGTGCATCATCGTCAATAAGAAGGTCCAAGGGATACAGTAAACCTGAACTGAAGCATCGGAATCTAAAACTGGACTCACAGGAGAGGTTAAAATCATAGAACGTTAGAGTTTTTAGTCTTCTTGTACTTAAGTCGGCATTGTGCCTTTTGTATTAAATTCGGATGCAATTTCTGTGTTTCATCGTTAATAAGAAGGTCCAAGGGATACAGTAAATCTGAAGTGAAGCATCGGAATCTAAAACTGGACTCACTGGAGAAGTTAAAATCATAGAAAGTTAGAGTGTTAGTCCTCTAGTACTAAGGTTGGCATTGTGACTTTTGTATTACATTCGTATGCAATTTCTGTGTTTCGTCGTCAATAAGAAGGTTCAAGGGATACAGTAAACCTGAAGTGAAGCATCGGAATCTAAAACTGGTTTCACAGGAGAGGTTAAAATCATAGAAAGATAGAGTGTCAGTCTTCTT
This sequence comes from Schistocerca americana, assembly GCF_021461395.2. Lineage (NCBI taxonomy): Eukaryota > Metazoa > Arthropoda > Insecta > Orthoptera > Acrididae > Schistocerca > Schistocerca americana. Next base: position 78,231,577 of record NC_060128.1, on the reverse strand, counting down.
GTACTTAAGTCGGCATTGTGCCATTTGTATTAAATGCGGATGCAATTTCTGTGTTTCATCGTCAATAAGAAGGTCCAAGGGATACAGTAAACCTGAAGTGAAGCATCGGAAACTAAAACTGGACTCACAGGAGAGGTTCAAATCATAGAAAGTTAGAGTGTCAGTCCTCTTGTATTTAAGTCGGCAGTGAGACTTTTGTATTAAATTCGGATGCAATTTCTGTGTTTCATCGTCAATAAGAAGGTCCAAGGGATACAGTAAACCTGAAGTGAAGCATCGGGATCTAAAACTGGACTCACAGGAGATATTCAAACCATAGAAAGTTACAGTGTCAGTCCTCTTGTACTCAAGTCGGCTTTGTGACTTTTGTAATAAATTCGGATGCAATATCTGTGTTTCATCGTCAATACGAAGGTCCAAGGGATACAGTAAACCTAAAGTGTAGCTTCGGAATCTAAAACTGGACTCACAGGAGAGGTCCAAATCATAGAAAGTTAGACTGTCAGTCCTCTTGTACTTAAGTTAGCATTGTGGCTTTTGTATTAAATTTGGATGCAATTTCTGTGTTTCATCGTCAATAAGAAGGTCCAAGGGATACAGTAAACCTGAAGTGAAGTGTCGGAATCAAAAACAGGACTCACAGGAGGGGTTCAAATCATAGAAAGTTAGGGTGTCAGTTCTCTTGCACTTAAGTCGGCATTGTGACTTTTGTATTAAATTCGGATGCAATTGCTGTGTTTCATCGTCAATAAGAAGGTCCAAGGGATACAGTAAACCTGAAGTGGAGCATCGGAATCTAAATCTTGTCTCACAGGAGAGGTTCAAATCATAGAAAGTTAGAGTGTCATTCCTTTGTACTTAAGTCGGCATTGAGAATTTTGTATTAAATTCGGATGCAACTTCAGTGTTTCATCGTCAATAACAATGTCCAAAGGATACAGTAAACCTGAAGTGAAGCATTGGAATCTAAAACTGGACTCACGGGAGAGCTTCATATCATGGAAATTTAGAGTGTCAGTCCTCTTGTACTTAATTCGGCATTGTGACTTTTGTATTAAATTGAGATGCAATTTCTGTGTTTCATCGTCATTAAGATGGTCCAAGGGATACAGTAAACCTGAACTGAAGCATCGGAATCTAAAACTGGACTCACAGGAGAGGTTCAAATCGTAGAAAGTTAGAGTGTCAGTCCTTTTGTACTTAAGTCTGCATTGTGCCTTTTGTATATAATTCGGATGCAATATCAGTGTTTCATCGTCAATAAGAAGATCCAAGGGATACAGTAAATCTGAAGTGAAGCATCGGAATCTAAAAGTGGACTCACAGGAGAGGTTAAAATCATAGAAAATTAGAGTGTCAGTCTTCTTGTACTTAAGTCAGCATTGTGCCTTTTGTATTAAATTCGGATGCAATTTCTGTGTTTCATCGTTAATAAGAAGGTCCAAGGGATACAGTAAACCTGAAGTGAAGCATCGGGATCTAAAACTGGACTCACAGGAGATATTCAAACCATAGAAAGTTAGAGTGTCAGTCCTCTTGTACTTAAGTCGGCATTGTGCCTTTTGTATTAAATTCGGATGCAAATTGTGTGTTTCATCGTTAATAAGAAGGTCCAAGGGATACAGTAAACCTGAAGTGAATCATCGGAATCTAAAACTGGACTCACAGGAGAGGTTCAAATCATAGAAAGTTAGAGTGTCAGTCATCCTGTACTTAAGTCGGCATTGTGACTTTTGTATTAAATTCGGATGCAATTTATTTGTTTCATCGTTAATAAGAAGGTCCAAGGGATACAGTAAACCTGAAGTGAATCATCGGAATCTAAAACAGGACTCACAGGAGAGGTTCAAATCATAGAAAGTTAGAGTGTCAGTCCTCTTGTACTTAAGTTAGCATTGTGGCTTTTGTATTAAATACGGATGCAATTTCTGTGTTTCTTCGTCAATAGGAAGGTCCAAGGGATACAGTAAACCTGAAGTGAAGCATCGGAATCTAAAACTGGAATCACAGGAGAGGTTCAAATCATAGAAAGTTAGAGTGTCAGTCCTCTTGTACTTAAGACGGCATTGTGACTTTTTTATTAAATTTGGATGCAATTTCTGTGTTTCATCGTCAATAAGAAGGTCCAAGGGATACAGTAAACCTGAAGTGAAGTGTCGGAATCAAAAACTGGACTCACAGGAGGGGTTCAAATCATAGAAATTTAGGGTGTCAGTTCTCTTGTACTTAAGTCGGCATTGTGACTTTTGTATTAAATTCGGATGCAATTGCTGTGTTTCATCGTCAACAAGAAGGTCCAAGGGATACAGTAAACCTGAAGTGGAGCATCGGAATGTAAAACTTGACTCACAGGAGAGGTTCAAATCATAGAAAGTTAGAGTGTCAGTCCTCTTGTACTTAAGTCGGCATTGAGAATTTTGTATTAAATGCTAATGCAATTTCTGTGTTTCATCGTCAATAACAATGTCCAAAGGATACAGTAAACCTGAAGTGAAGCATCGGAATCTAAAACTGGACTCACGGGAGAGGTTCATATCATGGAAAGTTAGAGTGTCAGTCCTCTTGTACTTAAGTCGGCGTTGTGACTTTTGTATTAAATTCGGATGCAATTTCTGTGTTTCATCGTCATTAAGATGGTCCAAGGGATACAGTAAACCTGAACTGAAGCATCGGAATCTAAAACTGGACTCACAGGAGAGGTTAAAATCATAGAACGTTAGAGTGTCAGTCTTCTTGTACTTAAGTCGGCATTGTGCCTTTTGTATTAAATTCGGATGCAATTTCTGTGTTTCATCGTTAATAAGAAGGTCCAAGGGATACAGTAAATCTGTAGTGAAGCATCGGAATCTAAAACTGGACTCACAGGAGAAGTTAAAATCATAGAAAGTTAGAGTGTCAGTCCTCTAGTACTAAGGTTGGCATTGTGACTTTTGTATTACATTCGTATGCAATTTCTGTGTTTCATCGTCAATAAGAAGGTCCAAGGGATACAGTAAACCTGAAGTGAAGCATCGGAATCTAAAACTGGTTTCACAGGAGACGTTAAAATCATAGAAAGTTAGAGTGTCAGTCCTCTTGTACTTAAGTCGGCATTGTGCCATTTCTATTAAATGCGGATGTAATTTCTGTGTTTCATCGTCAATAAGAAGGTCCAAGGGATGCAGTAATTCTGAAAGGAAGCTTCAGGATTAAAAACTGGACTCACAGGAGAGGTACAAGTCATTGAAAGTAAGAGTGTCAGTCCTTCTGTACTTAAGTCGGCATTGTGCCTTTTGTATTAAATTGAGATGCAATTTCTGTGCTTCATCGTCAATAAGATGGTCCAAAGTATACAGTAAACCTGAAGTGAAGCATCGGAATCTAAAAGTGGACTCACAGGAGAGGTTCAAATCGTAGAAAGTTAGAGTGTCAGTCCTTTTGTACTTAAGTCTGCATTGTGCCTTTTGTATATAATTCGGATGCAATATCAGTGTTTCATCGTCAATATGAAGATCCAAGGGATACAGTAAATCTGAAGTGAAGCATCGGAATCTAACACTGGACTCACAGGAGAGGTTAAAATCATAGAAAATTACAGTGTCAGTCTTCTTGTACTTAAGTCAGCATTGTGCCTTTTGTATTAAATTCGGATGCAATTTCTGTGTTTCATCGTTAATAAGAAGGTCCAAGGGATACAGTAAACCTGAAGTGAAGCATCGGGATCTAAAACTGGACTCACAGGAGATATTCAAACCATAGAAAGTTAGAGTGTCAGTCCTCTTGTACTTAAGTCGGCGTTGTGCCTTTTGTATTAAATTCGGATGCAATTTGTGTGTTTCATCGTTAATAAGAAGGTCCAAGGGATACAGTAAACCCGAAGTGAATCATCGGAATCTAAAACTGGACTCACAGGAGAGGTTCAAATCATAGAAAGTTATAGTGTCAGTCATCCTGTACTTAAGTCGGCATTGTGACTTTTGTATTAAATTCGGATGCAATTTGTGTGTTTCATCGTTAATAAGAAGGTCCAAGGGATACAGTAAACCTAAAGTGAAGCATCGGAATCTAAAACTGGACTCACAGGAGAGGTTCAAATCATAGAAAGTTAGAGTGTCAGTCCTCTTGTACTTAAGTCGGCATTGTGACTTTTGTATTAAATTCGGATGCAATTGCTGTGTTTCATCGTCAATAAGAAGGTCCAAGGGATACAGTAAACCTGAAGTGGAGCATCGGAATCTAAAACTGGACTCACAGGAGAGGTTCAAATCTTAGAAAGTTAGAGTGTCAGACCTCTTGTACTTAAGTCGGCATTGAGAATTTCGTATTAAATTCTAATGCAATATCTGTGTTTCATCGTCATTAACAATGTCCAAAGGATACACTAAACCTGAAGTGAAGCATCGGAATCTAAAACTGGACTCACGGGAGAGGTTCATATCATGGAAAGTTAGAGTGTCAGTCCTCTTGTACTTAAGTCGGCATTGTGACTTTTGTATTAAATTCGGATGCAATTTCTGTGTTTCATCGTCATTAAGATGGTCCAAGGGATACAGTAAACCTGAACTGAAGCATCGGAATCTAAAACTGGACTCACAGGAGAGGTTAAAATCATAGAACGTTAGAGTGTCACTCTTCTTGTACTTAAGTCGACATTGTGCCTTTTGTATTAAATTCGGATGCAATTTCTGTGTTTCATCGTTAATAAGAAGGTCCAAGGGATACAGTAAATCTGTAGTGAAGCATCGGAATCTAAAACTGGACTCCCAGGAGAAGTTGAAATCATAGAAAGTTAGAGTGTCAGTCCTCTAGTACTAAGGTTGGCATTGTGACTTTTGTATTACATTCGTATACAATTTCTGTGTTTCATCGTCAATAAGAAGGTCCAAGGGATACAGTAAACCTGAAGTGAAGCATCGGAATCTAAAACTGGTTTCACAGGAGACGTTAAAATCATAGAAAGTTAGAGTGTCAGTCCTCTTGTTGTTAAGTCGGCATTGTGCCATTTGTATTAAATGCGGATGCAATTTCTGTGTTTCATCGTCAATAAGAAGGTCCAAGGGATACAGTAAACCTGAAAGGAAGCATCGGAATCAAAAACTGGACTCACAGGAGAGGTACAAGTCATTGAAAGTAAGAGTGTCAGTCCTCTTGTACTTAAGTCGGCATTCTGCCTTTTGTATTAAATTGAGATGCAATTTCTGTGCTTCATCGTCAATAAGATGGTCCAAGGTATACAGTAAACCTGAAGTGAAGCATCGGAATCTAAAACTGGACTCACAGGAGAGGTTCAAATCGTAGAAAGTTAGAGTGTCAGTCCTTTTGTACTTAAGTCAGCATTGTGCCTTTTGTATTAAATTCGGATGCGATTTCTGTGTTTCATCGTTAATAAGAAGGTCCAAGGCATACAGTAAACCTGAAGTGAAGCATCAGGATCTAAAACTGGACTCACAGGAGATATTCAAACCATAGAAAGTTAGAGTGTCAGTCCTCTTGTACTTAAGTCGGCATTGTGCCTTTTGTATTAAATTCGGATGCAATTTGTGTGCTTCATCGTTAATAAGAAGGTCCAAGGGATACAGTAAACCTGAAGTGAATCATCGGAATCTAAAACTGTACTCACAGGAGAAGTTCAAATCATAGAAAGTTAGAGTGTCAGTCATTCTGTACTTAAGTCGGCATTGTGACTTTTGTATTAAATTCGGATGCAATTTGTGTGTTTCATCGTTAATAAGAAGGTCCAAGGGACACAGTAAACCTGAAGTGAATCATCGGAATCTAAAACTGGACTCACAGGAGAGGTTGAAATCATAGAAAGTTAGAGTGTCAGTCATCCTGTACTTAAGTCGGCATTGTGACTTTTGTATTAAATACGGATGCAATTTCTCTGCATCATCGTCAATAAGAAGGTCCAAGGGATACAGTAAACCTGAAGTGAAGCATCGGAATCTAAACGTGGACTCACAGGAGAGGTTCATATTATAGAAAGTTAGAGTGTCAGTCCTCTTGTACTCAAGTCCGCTTTGTGACTTTTGTAATAAATTCGGATACAATTTCTGTGTTTCATCGTCAATACGAAAGTCCAAGGGATACAGTAAACCTAAAGTGAAGCATCGGAATCTAAAACTGGACTCACAGGAGAGGTTCAAATCACAGAAAGTTAGAGTGTCAGTCCTCTTGTACTTAAGTTAGCATTGTGGCTTTTGTATTAAATACGGATGCAATTTCTGTGTTTCTTCGTCAATAAGAAGGTCCAAGGAATACAGTAAACCTGAAGTGAAGCATCGGAATCAAAAACTGGACTCACAGGAGAGGTACAAGTCATTGAAAGTAAGAGTGTCAGTCCTCTTGTACTTATGTCGGCATTGTGACTTTTGTAATAAATTCGGATGCAATTTCCGTGTTTCATCGTCAATAAGAAGGTCCAAGGGATACAGTAAACCTGAAGTGAAGCATCGTAATCTAAAACTGGATTCACAGGAGAGGTTCAAATCATAGAAAGTTAGAGTGTCAGTCCTCTTGTACTTAAGTCGGCATTGAGAATTTTGTATTAAATTCTAATGCAATTTCTGTGTTACATCGTCAATAACAATGTCCAAAGGATACAGTAAACCTGAACTGAAGCATCGGAATGTAAAACTGGACTCACGGGAGAGATTCATATCATGGAAAGTTAGAGTGTCAGTCATCTTGTACTTAAGTCGGCATTGTGACTTTTGTATTAAATTCGGATGCAATTTCTGTGTTTCATCGTCATTAAGATGGTCCAAGGGATACAGTAAACCTGAACTGAAGCGTCGGAATCTAAAACTGGACTCACAGGAGAATTTAAAATCATAGAACGTTAGAGTGTCAGTCTTCTTGTACTTAAGTCGGCATTGTGCCTTTTGTATTAAATTCGGATGCAATTTCTGTGTTTCATCGTTAATAAGAAGGTCCAAGGGATACAGTAAACCTGAAGTGTAGCATCGGAATCTAAAACTGGATTCACAGGAGAGGTTCAAATCATAGAAAGTCAGAGTGTCTGTCCTCTTGTACTTAAGTCGGCATTGTGCCTTTTGTATTAAATTCGGATGCAATTTCTGTGTTTCATCGTCAATAAGAAGGTCCAAGGAATACAGTAAACCTGAAGTGAAGCATCGGAATCAAAAACTGGACTCACAGGAGAGGTACAAGCCATTGAAAGTAAGAGTGTCAGTCCTCATGTACTTATGTCGGCATTGTGACTTTTGTAATAAATTCGGATGCAATTTCTGTGTTTCATCGTCAATAAGAAGGTCCAAGGGATACAGTAAACCTGAAGTGAAGCATCGTAATCTAAAACTGGATTCACAGGAGAGGTTCAAATCATAGAAAGTTAGAGTGTCAGTCCTCTTGTACTTAAGTCGGCATTGTGCCTTTTGTATTAAATTGGGATGCAATTTCTGTGCTTCATCGTCAATAAGATGGTCCAAGGTATACAGTAAACCTGAAGTGAAGCATCGGAATCTAAAACTGGAATCACAGGAGAGGTTCAAATCGTAGAAAGTTAGAGTGTCAGTCCTTTTGTACTTAAGACTGCATTCTGCCTTTTGTATTTAATTCGGATGCAATATCTGTGTTTCATCGTCAATAAAAAGATCCAAGGGATACAGTAAACCTGAAGTGAAGCATCGGAATCTAAAACTGGACTCACAGGTGAGGTTAAAATCATAGAAAATTAGAGTGTCAGTCTTCTTGTACTTAAGGTAGCATTGTGCCTTTTGTATTAAATTCGGATGCAATTTCTGTGTTTCATCGTTAGTAAGAAGGTGCAAGGGATACAGTAAAACTGAAGTGAAGCATTGGAATCTAAAACTGGACTCACAGGAGAGGTTCAAATCATGGAAAGTTTGAGTGACAGTCCTCTTGTACTTAAGTCGGCATTGTGACTTTTGTATTAACTTCGGATGCAATCTCTGTGTTTCATCGTCAATAAGAAGGTCCAAGGGATACAGTAAACCTGAAGTGAAGCATCGGAATCTAAAACTGGACTCACAGGAGATATTCAAACCATAGAAAGTTAGAGTGTCAGTCCTCTTGTACTTAAGTCGGCGTTGTGCCTTTTGTATTAAATTCGGATGCAATTTGTGTGTTTCATCGTTAATAAGAAGGTCCAAGTGATACAGTAAACCTGAAGTGAATCATCGGAATCTAAAACTGGACTCACAGGAGAGGTTCAAATCATAGAAAGTTATAGTGTCAGTCATCCTGTACTTAAGTCGGCATTGTGACTCTTGTATTAAATTCGGATGCAATTTGTGTGTTTCATCGTTAATAAGAAGGTCCAAGGGATACAGTAAACCTAAAGTGAAGCATCGGAATCTAAAACTGGACGCACAGGAGAGGTTCAAATCATAGAAAGTTAGAGTGTCAGTCCTCTTGTACTTAAGTCGGCATTGTGACTTTTGTATTAAATTCGGATGCAATTGCTGTGTTTCATCGTCAATAAGAAGGTCCAAGGGATACAGTAAACCTGAAGTGGAGCATCGGAATCTAAAACTGGACTCACAGGAGAGGTTCAAATCATAGAAAGTTAGAGTGTCAGTCCTCTTGTACTTAAGTCGGCATTGAGAATTTCGTATTAAATTCTAATGCAATTTCTGTGTTTCATCGTCATTAACAATGTCCAAAGGATACACTAAACCTGAAGTGAAGCATCGGAATCTAAAACTATACTCACGGGAGAGGTTCATATCATGGAAAGTTAGAGTGTCAGTCCTCTTGTACTTAAGTCGGCATTGTGACTTTTGTATTAAATTCGGATGCAATTTCTGTGTTTCATCGTCATTAAGATGGTCCAAGGGATACAGTAAACCTGAACTGAAGCATCGGAATCTAAAACTGGACTCACAGGAGAGGTTAAAATCATAGAACGTTAGAGTGTCAGTCTTCTTGTACTTAAGTCGACATTGTGCCTTTTGTATTAAATTCGGATGCAATTTCTGTGTTTCATCGTTAATAAGAAGGTCCAAGGGATACAGTAAATCTGTAGTGAAGCATCGGAATCTAAAACTGGACTCCCAGGAGAAGTTGAAATCATAGAAAGTTAGAGTGTCAGTCCTCTAGTACTAAGGTTGGCATTGTGACTTTTGTATTACATTCGTATACAATTTCTGTGTTTCATCGTCAATAAGAAGGTCCAAGGGATACAGTAAACCTGAAGTGAAGCATCGGAATCTAAAACTGGTTTCACAGGAGACGTTAAAATCATAGGAAGTTAGAGTGTCAGTCCTCTTGTACTTAAGTCGGCATTGTGCCATTTGTATTAAATGCGGATGCAATTTCTGTGTTTCATCGTCAATAAGAAGGTCCAAGGGATACAGTAAACCTGAAAGGAAGCATCGGAATCAAAAACTGGACTCACAGGAGAGGTACAAGTCATTGAAAGTAAGAGTGTCAGTCCTCTTGTACTTAAGTCGGCATTCTGCCATTTGTATTAAATTGAGATGCAATTTCTGTGCTTCATCGTCAATAAGATGGTCCAAGGTATACAGTAAACCTGAAGTGAAGCATCGGAATCTAAAACTGGACTCACAGGAGAGGTTCAAATCGTAGAAAGTTAGAGTGTCAGTCCTTATGTACTTAAGTCAGCATTGTGCCTTTTGTATTAAATTCGGATGCGATTTCTGTGTTTCATCGTTAATAAGAAGGTCCAAGGGATACAGTAAACCTGAAGTGAAGCATCGGGATCTAAAACTGGACTCACAGGAGATATTCAAACCATAGAAAGTTAGAGTGTCAGTCCTCTTGTACTTAAGTCGGCATTGTGCCTTTTGTATTAAATTCGGATGCAATTTGTGTGTTTCATCGTTAATAAGAAGGTCCAAGGGATACAGTAAACCTGAAGTGAATCATCGGAATCTAAAACTGTACTCACAGGAGAAGTTCAAATCATAGAAAGTTAGAGTGTCAGTCATTCTGTACATAAGTCGGCATTGTGACTTTTGTATTAAATTCGGATGCAATTTGTTTGTTTCATCGTTAATAAGAAGGTCCAAGGGACACAGTAAACCTGAAGTGAATCATCGGAATCTAAAACTGGACTCACAGGAGAGGTTGAAATCATAGAAAGTTAGAGTGTCAGTCATCCTGCACTTAAGTCGGCATTGTGACTTTTGTATTAAATACGGATGCTATTTCTCTGCATCATCGTCAATAAGAAGGTCCAAGGGATACAGTAAACCTGAAGTGAAGCATCGGAATCTAAACGTGGACTCACAGGAGAGGTTCATATCATAGAAAGTTAGAGTGTCAGTCCTCTTGTACTCAAGTCCGCTTTGTGACTTTTGTAATAAATTCGGATACAATTTCTGTGTTTCATCGTCAATACGAAAGTCCAAGGGATACAGTAAACCTAAAGTGAAGCATCGGAATCTAAAACTGGACTCACAGGAGAGGTTCAAATCATAGAAAGTTAGAGTGTCAGTCCTCTTGTACTTAAGTTAGCATTGTGGCTTTTGTATTAAATACGGATGCAATTTCTGTGTTTCTTCGTCAATAAAAAGGTCCAAGGAATACAGTAAACCTGAAGTGAAGCATCGGAATCAAAAACTGGACTCACAGGAGAGGTACAAGTCATTGAAAGTAAGAGTGTCAGTCCTCTTGTACTTATGTCGGCATTGTGACTTTTGTAATAAATTCGGATGCAATTTCCGTGTTTCATCGTCAATAAGAAGGTCCAAGGGATACAGTAAACCTGAAGTGAAGCATCGTAATCTAAAACTGGATTCACAGGAGAGGTTCAAATCATAGAAAGTTAGAGTGTCAGTCCTCTTGTACTTAAGTCGGCATTGAGAATTTTGTATTAAATTCTAATGCAATTTCTGTGTTACATCGTCAATAACAATGTCCAAAGGATACAGTAAACCTGAACTGAAGCATCGGAATGTAAAACTGGACTCACGGGAGAGATTCATATCATGGAAAGTTAGAGTGTCAGTCATCTTGTACTTAAGTCGGCATTGTGACTTTTGTATTAAATTCGGATGCAATTTCTGTGTTTCATCGTCATTAAGATGGTCCAAGGGATACAGTAAACCTGAACTGAAGCGTCGGAATCTAAAACTGGACTCACAGGAGAATTTAAAATCATAGAACGTTAGAGTGTCAGTCTTCTTGTACTTAAGTCGGCATTGTGCCTTTTGTATTAAATTCGGATGCAATTTCTGTGTTTCATCGTTAATAAGAAGGTCCAAGGGATACAGTAAACCTGAAGTGTAGCATCGGAATCTAAAACTGGATTCACAGGAGAGGTTCAAATCATAGAAAGTCAGAGTGTCTGTCCTCTTGTACTTAAGTCGGCATTGTGCCTTTTGTATTAAATTCGGATGCAATTTCTGTGTTTCATCGTCAATAAGAAGGTCCAAGGAATACAGTAAACCTGAAGTGAAGCATCGGAATCAAAAACTGGACTCACAGGAGAGGTACAAGTCATTGAAAGTAAGAGTGTCAGTCCTCTTGTACTTATGTCGGCATTGTGACTTTTGTAATAAATTCGGATGCAATTTCTGTGTTTCATCGTCAATAAGAAGGTCCAAGGGATACAGTAAACCTGAAGTGAAGCATCGTATTCTAAAACTGGATTCACAGGAGAGGTTCAAATCATAGAAAGTTAGAGTGTCAGTCCTCTTGTACTTAAGTCGGCATTGTGCCTTTTGTTTTAAATTGGGATGCAATTTCTGTGCTTCATCGTCAATAAGATGGTCCAAGGTATACAGTAAACCTGAAGTGAAGCATCGGAATCTAAAACTGGAATCACAGGAGAGGTTCAAATCGTAGAAAGTTGGAGTGTCAGTCCTTTTGTACTTAAGACTGCATTGTGCCTTTTGTATTTAATTCAGATGCAATATCTGTGTTTCATCGTCAATAAAAAGATCCAAGGGATACAGTAAACCTGAAGTGAAGCATCTGAATCTAAAACTGGACTCACAGGAGAGGTTCAAATCATGGAAAGTTTGAGTGACAGTCCTCTTGTACTTAAGTCGGCATTGTGACTTTTGTATTAACTTCGGATGCAATCTCTGTATTTCATCGTCAATAAGAAGGTCCAAGGGATACAGTAAACCTGAAGTGAAGCATCGGAATCTAAAACTGGACTCACAGGAGATATTCAAACCATAGAAAGTTAGAGTGTCAGTCCTCTTGTACTTAAGTCGGCGTTGTGCCTTTTGTATTAAATTCGGATGCAATTTGTGTGTTTCATCGTTAATAAGAAGGTCCAAGTGATACAGTAAACCTGAAGTGAATCATCGGAATCTAAAACTGGACTCACAGGAGAGGTTCAAATCATAGAAAGTTATAGTGTCAGTCATCCTGTACTTAAGTCGGCATTGTGACTCTTGTATTAAATTCGGATGCAATTTGTGTGTTTCATCGTTAATAAGAAGGTCCAAGGGATACAGTAAACCTAAAGTGAAGCATCGGAATCTAAAACTGGACGCACAGGAGAGGTTCAAATCATAGAAAGTTAGAGTGTCAGTCCTCTTGTACTTAAGTCGGCATTGTGACTTTTGTATTAAATTCGGATGCAATTGCTGTGTTTCATCGTCAATAAGAAGGTCCAAGGGATACAGTAAACCTGAAGTGGAGCATCGGAATCTAAAACTGGGCTCACAGGAGAGGTTCAAATCATAGAAAGTTAGAGTGTCAGTCCTCTTGTACTTAAGTCGGCATTGAGAATTTCGTATTAAATTCTAATGCAATTTCTGTGTTTCATCGTCATTAACAATGTCCAAAGGATACACTAAACCTGAAGTGAAGCATCGGAATCTAAAACTGGACTCACGGGAGAGGTTCATATCATGGAAAGTTAGAGTGTCAGTCCTCTTGTACTTAAGTCGGCATTGTGACTTTTGTATTAAATTCGGATGCAATTTATGTGTTTCATCGTCATTAAGATGGTCCACGGGATACAGTAAACCTGAACTGAAGCATCGGAATCTAAAACTGGACTCACAGGAGAGGTTAAAATCATTGAACGTTAGAGTGTCAGTCTTCTTGTACTTAAGTCGACATTGTGCCTTTTGTATTAAATTCGGATGCAATTTCTGTGTTTCATCGTTAATAAGAAGGTCCAAGGGATACAGTAAATCTGTAGTGAAGCATCGGAATCTAAAACTGGACTCACAGGAGAAGTTAAAATCATAGAAAGTTAGAGTGTCAGTCCTCTAGTACTAAGGTTGGCATTGTGACTTTTGTATTACATTCATATACAATTTCTGTGTTTCATCGTCAATAAGAAGGTTCAAGGGATACAGTAAACCTGAAGTGAAGCATCGGAATCTAAAACTGGTTTCACAGGAGACGTTAAAATCATAGAAAGTTAGAGTGTCAGTCCTCTTGTACTTAAGTCGGCATTGTGCCATTTGTATTAAATGCGGATGCAATTTCTGTGTTTCATCGTCAATAAGAAGGTCCAAGGGATACAGTAAACCTGAAAGGAAGCATCGGAATCAAAAACTGGACTCACAGGAGAGGTACAAGTCATTGAAAGTAAGAGTGTCAGTCCTCTTGTACTTAAGTCGGCATTCTGCCTTTTGTATTAAATTGAGATGCAATTTCTGTGCTTCATCGTCAATAAGATGGTCCAAGGTATACAGTAAACCTGAAGTGAAGCATCGGAATCTAAAACTGGACTCACAGGAGAGGTTCAAATCGTAGAAAGTTAGAGTGTCAGTCCTTTTGTACTTAAGTCAGCATTGTGCCTTTTGTATTAAATTCGGATGCAATTTCTGTGTTTCATCGTTAATAAGAAGGTCCAAGGGATACAGTAAACCTGAAGTGAAGCATCGGGATCTAAAACTGGACTCACAGGAGATATTCAAACCATAGAAAGTTAGAGTGTCAGTCCTCTTGTACTTAAGTTGGCACTGTGCCTTTTGTATTAAATTCGGATGCAATTTGTGTCTTTCATCGTTAATAAGAAGGTCCAAGGGATACAGTAAACCTGAAGTGAATCATCGGAATCTAAAACTGGACTCACAGGAGAGGTTCAAATCATAGAAAGTTAGAGTGTCAGTCATCCTGTACTTAAGTCGGCATTGTGACTTTTGTATTAAATTCGGATGCAATTTGTGTGTTTCATCGTTAATAAGAAGGTCCAAGGGACACAGTAAACCTGAAGTGAATCATCGGAATCTAAAACTGGACTCACAGGAGAGGTTCAAATCATAGAAAGTTAGAGTGTCAGTCATCCTGTACTTAAGTCGGCATTGTGACTTTTGTATTAAATACGGATGCAATTTCTCTGCATCATCGTCAATAAGAAGGTCCAAGGGATACAGTAAACCTGAAGTGAAGCATCGGAATCTAAACGTGGACTCACAGGAGAGGATCATATCATAGAAAGTTAGAGTGTCAGTCCTCTTGTACTTAAGTTAGCATTGTGGCTTTTAAATTAAATACGGATGCAATTTCTGTGTTTCTTCGTCAATAAGAAGGTCCAAGGAATACAGTAAACCTGAAGTGAAGCATCGGAATCAAAAACTGGACTCACAGGAGAGGTACAAGTCATTGAAAGTAAGAGTGTCAGTCCTCTTGTACTTATGTCGGCATTGTGACTTTTGTAATAAATTCGGATGCAATTTCCGTGTTTCATCGTCAATAAGAAGGTCCAAGGGATACAGTAAACCTGAAGTGAAGCATCGTAATCTAAAACTGGATTCACAGGAGAGGTTCAAATCATAGAAAGTTAGAGTGTCAGTCCTCTTGTACTTAAGTCGGCATTGAGAATTTTGTATTAAATTCTAATGCAATTTCTGTGTTTCATCGTCAATAACAATGTCCAAAGGATACAGTAAACCTGAACTGAAGCATCGGAATGTAAAACTGGACTCACGGGAGAGGTTCATATCATGGAAAGTTAGAGTGTCAGTCCTCTTGTACTTAAGTCGGCATTGTGACTTTTGTATTAAATTCGGATGCAATTTCTGTGTTTCATCGTCATTAAGATGGTCCAAGGGATACAGTAAACCTGAACTGAAGCGTCGGAATCTAGAACTGGACTCACAGGAGAATTTAAAATCATAGAACGTTAGAGTGTCAGTCTTCTTGTACTTAAGTCGGCATTGTGACTTTTGTATTAAATTCGGATGCAATTTCTGTGTTTCATCGTTAATAAGAAGGTCCAAGGGATACAGTAAACCTGAAGTGAAGCATCGGAATCTAAAACTGGATTCACAGGAGAGGTTCAAATCATAGAAAGTCAGAGTGTCTGTCCTCCTGTACTTAAGTCGGCATTGTGCCTTTTGTATTAAATTCGGATGCAATTTCTGTGTTTCATCGTCAATAAGAAGGTCCAAGGAATACAGTAAACCTGAAGTGAAGCATCGGAATCAAAAACTGGACTCACAGGAGAGGTACAAGTCATTGAAAGTAAGAGTGTCAGTCCTCATGTACTTATGTCGGCATTGTGACTTTTGTAATAAATTCGGATGCAATTTCTGTGTTTCATCGTCAATAAGAAGGTCCAAGGGATACAGTAAACCTGAAGTGAAGCATCGTAATCTAAAACTGGATTCACAGGAGAGGTTCAAATCATAGAAAGTTAGAGTGTCAGTCCTCTTGTACTTAAGTCGGCATTGTGCCTTTTGTATTAAATTGGGATGCAATTTCTGTGCTTCATCGTCAATAAGATGGTCCAAGGTATACAGTAAACCTGAAGTGAAGCATCGAAATCTAAAACTGGAATCACAGGAGAGGTTCAAATCGTAGAAAGTTAGAGTGTCAGTCCTTTTGTACTTAACTCAGCATTGTGCCTTTTGTATTAAATTCGGATGCAATTTCTGTGTTTCATCGTTAATAAGAAGGTCCAAGGGATACAGTAAACCTGAAGTGAAGCATCGGGATCTAAAACTGGACTCACAGGAGATATTCAAACCATAGAAAGTTAGAGTGTCAGTCCTCTTGTACTTAAGTCGGCACTGTGCCTTTTGTATTAAATTCGGATGCAATTTGTGTGTTTCATCGTTAATAAGAAGGTCCAAGGGATACAGTAAACCTGAAGTGAATCATCGGAATCTAAAACTGGACTCACAGGAGAGGTTCAAATCATAGAAAGTTAGAGTGTCAGTCATCCTGTACTTAAGTCGACATTGTGACTTTTGTATTAAATTCGGATGCAATTTGTGTGTTTCGTCGTTAATAAGAAGGTCCAAGGGACACAGTAAACCTGAAGTGAATCATCGGAATCTAAAACTGGACTCACAGGAGAGGTTCAAATCATAGAAAGTTAGAGTGTCAGTCATCCTGAACTTAAGTCGGCATTGTGACTTTTGTATTAAATACGGATGCAATTTCTCTGCATCATCGTCAATAAGAAGGTCCAAGGGATACAGTAAACCTGAAGTGAAGCATCGGAATCTAAACGTGGACTCACAGGAGAGGATCATATCATAGAAAGTTAGAGTGTCAGTCCTCTTGTACTTAAGTTAGCATTGTGGCTTTTGTATTAAATACGGATGCAATTTCTGTGTTTCTTCGTCAATAAGAAGGTCCAAGGAATACAGTAAACCTGAAGTGAAGCATCGGAATCAAAAACTGGACTCACAGGAGAGGTACAAGTCATTGAAAGTAAGAGTGTCAGTCCTCTTGTACTTATGTCGGCATTGTGACTTTTGTAATAAATTCGGATGCAGTTTCCGTGTTTCATCGTCAATAAGAAGGTCCAAGGGATACAGTAAACCTGAAGTGAAGCATCGTAATCTAAAACTGGATTCACAGGAGAGGTTCAAATCATAGAAAGTTAGAGTGTCAGTCCTCTTGTACTTAAGTCGGCATTGAGAATTTTGTATTAAATTCTAATGCAATTTCTGTGTTTCATCGTCAATAACAATGTCCAAAGGATACAGTAAACCTGAACTGAAGCATCGGAATGTAAAACTGGACTCACGGGAGAGGTTCATATCATGGAAAGTTAGAGTGTCAGTCCTCTTGTACTTAAGTCGGCATTGTGACTTTTGTATTAAATTCGGATGCAATTTCTGTGTTTCATCGTCATTAAGATGGTCCAAGGGATACAGTAAACCTGAACTGAAGCGTCGGAATCTAAAACTGGACTCACAGGAGAATTTAAAATCATAGAACGTTAGAGTGTCAGTCTTCTTGTACTTAAGTCGGCATTGTGACTTTTGTATTAAATTCGGATGCAATTTCTGTGTTTCATCGTTAATAAGAAGGTCCAAGGGATACAGTAAACCTGAAGTGAAGCATCGGAATCTAAAACTGGATTCACAGGAGAGGTTCAAATCATAGAAAGTCAGAGTGTCTGTCCTCTTGTACTTAAGTCGGCATTGTGCCTTTTGTATTAAATTCGGATGCAATTTCTGTGTTTCATCGTCAATAAGAAGGTCCAAGGAATACAGTAAACCTGAAGTGAAGCATCGGAATCAAAAACTGGACTCACAGGAGAGGTACAAGTCATTGAAAGTAAGAGTGTCAGTCCTCTTGTACTTATGTCGGCATTGTGACTTTTGTAATAAATTCGGATGCAATTTCTGTGTTTCATCGTCAATAAGAAGGTCCAAGGGATACAGTAAACCTGAAGTGAAGCATCGTAATCTAAAACTGGATTCACAGGAGAGGTTCAAATCATAGAAAGTTAGAGTGTCAGTCCTCTTGTACTTAAGTCGGCATTGTGCCTTTTGTATTAAATTGGGATGCAATTTCTGTGCTTCATCGTCAATAAGATGGTTCAAGGTATACAGTAAACCTGAAGTGAAGCATCGAAATGTAAAACTGGAATCACAGGAGAGGTTCAAATCGTAGAAAGTTAGAGTGTCAGTCCTTTTGTACTTAAGACTGCATTGTGCCTTTTGTATTTAATTCGGATGCAATTTCTGTGTTTCATCGTCATTAAGATGGTCCAAGGGATACAGTAAACCTGAAGTGAAGCATCGGGATCTAAAACTGGACTCACAGGAGATATTCAAACCATAGAAAGTTAGAGTGTCAGTCCTCTTGTACTTAAGTCGGCACTGTGCCTTTTGTATTAAATTCGGATGCAATTTGTGTCTTTCATCGTTAATAAGAAGGTCCAAGGGATACAGTAAACCTGAAGTGAATCATCGGAATCTAAAACTGGACTCACAGGAGAGGTTCAAATCATAGAAAGTTAGAGTGTCAGTCATCCTGTACTTAAGTCGACATTGTGACTTTTGTATTAAATTCGGATGCAATTTGTGTGTTTCATCGTTAATAAGAAGGTCCAAGGGACACAGTAAACCTGAAGTGAATCATCGGAATCTAAAACTGGACTCACAGGAGAGGTTCAAATCATAGAAAGTTAGAGTGTCAGTCATCCTGAACTTAAGTCGGCATTGTGACTTTTGTATTAAATACGGATGCAATTTCTCTGCATCATCGTCAATAAGAAGGTCCAAGGGATACAGTAAACCTGAAGTGAAGCATCGGAATCTAAACGTGGACTCACAGGAGAGGATCATATCATAGAAAGTTAGAGTGTCAGTCCTCTTGTACTTAAGTTAGCATTGTGGCTTTTGTATTAAATACGGATGCAATTTCTGTGTTTCTTCGTCAATAAGAAGGTCCAAGGAATACAGTAAACCTGAAGTGAAGCATCGGAATCAAAAACTGGACTCACAGGAGAGGTACAAGTCATTGAAAGTAAGAGTGTCAGTCCTCTTGTACTTATGTCGGCATTGTGACTTTTGTAATAAATTCGGATGCAATTTCCGTGTTTCATCGTCAATAAGAAGGTCCAAGGGATACAGTAAACCTGAAGTGAAGCATCGTAATCTAAAACTGGATTCACAGGAGAGGTTCAAATCATAGAAAGTTAGAGTGTCAGTCCTCTTGTACTTAAGTCGGCATTGAGAATTTTGTATTAAATTCTAATGCAATTTCTGTGTTTCATCGTCAATAACAATGTCCAAAGGATACAGTAAACCTGAACTGAAGCATCGGAATGTAAAACTGGACTCACGGGAGAGGTTCATATCATGGAAAGTTAGAGTGTCAGTCCTCTTGTACTTAAGTCGGCATTGTGACTTTTGTATTAAATTCGGATGCAATTTCTGTGTTTCATCGTCATTAAGATGGTCCAAGGGATACAGTAAACCTGAACTGAAGCGTCGGAATCTAAAACTGGACTCACAGGAGAATTTAAAATCATAGAACGTTAGAGTGTCAGTCTTCTTGTACTTAAGTCGGCATTGTGACTTTTGTATTAAATTCGGATGCAATTTCTGTGTTTCATCGTTAATAAGAAGGTCCAAGGGATACAGTAAACCTGAAGTGAAGCATCGGAATCTAAAACTGGATTCACAGGAGAGGTTCAAATCATAGAAAGTCAGAGTGTCTGTCCTCTTGTACTTAAGTCGGCATTGTGCCTTTTGTATTAAATTCGGATGCAATTTCTGTGTTTCATCGTCAATAAGAAGGTCCAAGGAATACAGTAAACCTGAAGTGAAGCATCGGAATCAAAAACTGGACTCACAGGAGAGGTACAAGTCATTGAAAGTAAGAGTGTCAGTCCTCTTGTACTTATGTCGGCATTGTGACTTTTGTAATAAATTCGGATGCAATTTCTGTGTTTCATCGTCAATAAGAAGGTCCAAGGGATACAGTAAACCTGAAGTGAAGCATCGTAATCTAAAACTGGATTCACAGGAGAGGTTCAAATCATAGAAAGTTAGAGTGTCAGTCCTCTTGTACTTAAGTCGGCATTGTGCCTTTTGTATTAAATTGGGATGCAATTTCTGTGCTTCATCGTCAATAAGATGGTCCAAGGTATACAGTAAACCTGAAGTGAAGCATCGAAATGTAAAACTGGAATCACAGGAGAGGTTCAAATCGTAGAAAGTTAGAGTGTCAGTCCTTTTGTACTTAAGACTGCATTGTGCCTTTTGTATTTAATTCGGATGCAATATCTGTGTTTCATCGTCAATAAAAAGATCCAAGGGATACAGTAAACCTGAAGTGAAGCATCGGAATCTAAAACTGGACTCACAGGTGAGGTTAAAATCATAGAAAATTAGAGTGTCAGTCTTCTTGTACTTAAGGCAGCATTGTGCCTTTTGTATTAAATTCGGATGCAATTTCTGTGTTTCATCGTTAGTAAGAAGGTGCAAGGGATACAGTAAACCTGAAGTGAAGCATTGGAATCTAAAACTGGACCCACAGGAGAGGTTCAAATCATGGAAAGTTTGAGTGACAGTCCTCTTGTACTTAAGTCGGCATTGTGACTTTTGTATTAACTTCGGATGCAATCTCTGTGTTTCATCGTCAATTAGAAGGTCCAAGGGATACAGTAAACCTGATGTGAAGTATCGGAATCTAAAACTGGACTCACAGGAGAGGTTCATATCATGGAAAGTTAGAGTGTCAGTCCTCTTGTACTTAAGTCGGCATTGTGCCTTTTGTATTAAATTGGGATGCAATTTCTGTGTTTCACCGTCAATAAGAAGGTCCAAGGGATACAGTAAACCTCAAGTGAAGTGTCGGAATCAAAAACTGGACTCACAGGAGGGGTTCAAATCATAGAAAGTTAGGGTGTCAGTTCTCTTGTACTTAAGTCGGCATTGTGACTTTTGTATTAAATTCGGATGCAATTGCTGTGTTTCATCGACAATAAGAAGGTCCATGGGATACAGTAAACCTGAAGTGGAGCATCAGAATGTAAAACTTGACTCACAGGAGATGTTCAAATCATAGAAAGTTAGAGTGTCAGTCCTCTTGTACTTAAGTCGGCATTGAGAATTTTGTATTAAATTCTAATGCAATTTCTCTGTTTCATCGTCAATAACAATGTCCAAAGGATACAGTAAACCTGAAGTGAAGCATCGGAATCTAAAACTGGACTCACGGGAGAGGTTCATATCATGGAAAGTTAGAGTGTCAGTCCTCTTGTACTTAAGTCGGCATTGTGACTTTTCTATTACATTCGGATGCAATTTCTGTGTTTCATCGTCATTAAGATGGTCCAAGGGATACAGTAAACCTGAACTGAAGCATCGGAATCTAAGACTGGACTCACAGGAGAGGTTAAAATGATAGAAAGTTAGAGTGTCAGTCTTCTTGTACTTAAGTCGGCATTGTGCCTTTTGTTTTAAATTCGGATGCAATTTCTGTGTTTCATCGTTAATGAGAAGGTCCAAGGGATACAGTAAATCTGAAGTGAAGCATCGGAATCTAAAACTGGACACACAGGAGAGGTTCAAATCATAGGAAGTGAGAGTTTCAGTCCTCTTGTACTTAAGTCGGCATTGTGTTTTTTGTATTACATTCGTATGCAATTTCTGTGTGTCATCGTCAATAAGAAGGTCCAAGGGATACAGTAAACCTGAAGTGAAACATCGGAATCTAAAACTGGACTCACAGGAGAGGTTCAAATGATTGAAAGTTAGAGTGTCAGTCCTCTAGTACTTAAGTCGGCAGTGAGACTTTTGTATGAAATTCGGATGCAATTTCTGTGTTTCATCGTCAATAAGAAGGTCCAAGGGATACAGTAAACCTGAAGTGAAGCATCGGGATCTAAAACTGGACTCACAGGAGATATTCAAACCGTAGAAAGTTAGAGTGTCAGTCCTCTTGTACTCAAGTCGGCTTTGTGACTTTTGTAATAAA
Organism: Schistocerca americana; assembly: GCF_021461395.2. NCBI lineage: Eukaryota > Metazoa > Arthropoda > Insecta > Orthoptera > Acrididae > Schistocerca > Schistocerca americana. The sequence goes on along the minus strand of NC_060128.1, from coordinate 78,209,998 downwards.
TTCGGATGCAATTTCTGTGTTTCATCGTCAATACGAAGGTCAAAGGGATACAGTAAACCTAAAGTGAAGCATCGGAATCGAAAACTGGACTCACAGGGGAGGTTCAAATCATAGAAAGTTAGAGTGTCAGTCCTCTTGTACTTAAGTTAGCATTGTGGCTTTTCTATTAAATACGGATGCAATTTGTGTGTTTCTTCGTCAAAAAGAAGGTCCAAGGGATACAGTAAACCTGAAGTGAAGCATCGGAATCTAAAACTGGAATCACAGGAGAGGTTCAAATCATAGAAAGTTAGAGTGTCAGTCCTCTTGTACTTAAGATGGCATTGTGACTTTTTTATTAAATTTGGATGCAATTTCTGTGTTTCATCGTCAATAAGAAGGTCCAAGGGATACAGTAAACCTGAAGTGAAGCGTCAGAATCAAAAACTGGACTCACAGGAGGGGTTCAAATCATAGAAAGTTAGAGTGTCAGTCCTCTTGTACTTAAGTCGGCATTGAGAATTTTGTATTAAATTCTAATGCAATTTCTGTGTTTCATCGTCAATAACAATGTCCAAAGGATACAGTAAACCTGAAGTGAAGCATCGGAATCTAAAACTGGACTCACGGGAGAGGTTCATATCATGGAAAGTTAAAGTGTCAGTCCTCTTGTACTTAAGTCGGCATTGTGACTTTTGTATTACATTCGGATGCAATTTCTGTGTTTCATCGTCATTAAGATGGTCCAAGGGATACAGTAAACCTGAACTGAAGCATCGGAATCTAAGACTGGACTCACAGGAGAGGTTAAAATGATAGTAAGTTAGAGTGTCAGTCTTCTTGTACTTAAGTCGGCATTGTGCCTTTTGTATTAAATTCGGATGCAATTTCTGTGTTTCATCGTTAATGAGAAGGTCCAAGGGATACAGTAAATCTGAAGTGAAGCATCGGAATCTAAAACTGGACACACAGGAGAGTTTCAAATCATAGGAAGTTAGAGTTTCAGTCCTCTTGTACTTAAGTCGGCATTGTGTTTTTTGTATTACATTCGTATGCAATTTCTGTGTGTCATCGTCAATACGAAGGTCCAAGGGATACAGTAAACCTAAAGTGAAACATCGGAATCTAAAACTGGACTTACAGGAGAGGTTCAAATGATAGAAAGTTAGAGTGTCACTCCTCTTGTACTTAAGTCGGCAGTGAGACTTTTGTATGAAATTCGGATGCAATTTCTGTGTTTCATCGTCAATAAGAAGGTCCAAGGGATACAGTAAACCTGAAGTGAAGCATCGGGATCTAAAACTGGACTCGCAGGAGATATTCAAACCGTAGAAAGTTAGAGTGTCAGTCCTCTTGTACTCAAGTCGGCTTTGTGCCTTTTGTAATAAATTCGGATGCAATTTCTGTGTTTCATCGTCAATACGAAGGTTCAAGGGATACAGTAAACCTACAGTGAAGCATCGGAATCTAAAACTGGACTCACAGGGGAGGTTCAAATCATAGAAAGTTAGAGTGTCAGTCCTCTTGTACTTAAGTTAGCATTGTGGCTTTTCTATTAAATACGGATGCAATTTGTGTGTTTCTTCGTCAAAAAGAAGGTCCAAGGGATACAGTAAACCTGAAGTGAAGCATCGGAATCTAAAACTGGAATCACAGGAGAGGTTCAAATCATAGAAAGTTAGAGTGTCAGTCCTCTTGTACTTAAGATGGCATTGTGACTTTTTTATTAAATTTGGATGCAATTTCTGTGTTTCATCGTCAATAAGAAGGTCCAAGGGATACAGTAAACCTGAAGTGAAGTGTCAGATTCAAAAACTGGACTCACAGGAGGGGTTCAAATCATAGAAAGTTTGGGTGTCAGTTCTCTTGTACTTAAGTCAGCATTGTGACTTTTGTATTAAATTCGGATGCAATTGTTGTGCTTCATCGTCAATAAGAAGGTACAAGGGATACAGTAAATATGAAGTGGAGCATCGGAATCTAAAACTTGATTCACAGGAGAGGTTCAAATCATAGAAAGTTAGAGTGTCAGTCCTCTTGTACTTAAGTCTGCATTGAGAATTTTGTATTAAATTCGGATGCAATTTCTGTGTTTCATCGTCAATAACAATGTCCAAAGGATAGAGTAAACCTGAAGTGAAGCATCGGAATCTAAAACTGGACTCACGGGAGAGGTTCATATCACGGAAAGTTAGAGTGTCAGTCCCCTTGTACTCAAGTCGGCTTTGTGACTTTTGTAATAAATTCGGATGCAATCTCTGTGTTTCATCGTCAATAAGAAGGTCCAAGGGATACAGTAAACCTGAAGTGAAGCATCGGAATCTAAAACTGGACTCACAGGAGAGGTTCAAATCATAGAAAGTTAGAGTGTCAGTTCTCTTGTACTTAAATCGGCATTGTGATTCTTGTATTAAATTCGGATGCAATTTCTGTGTTTCATTGTTAGTAAGAAGGTCCAAGGGATACAGTAAACCTGAAGTGAAGCATTGGAATCTAAAACTGGACTCACAGGAGAGGTTCAAATCATGGAAAGTTAGAGTGACAGTCCTCTTGTACTTAAATCGGCATTGTGACTTTTGTATTAAATTCGGATGCAATTTCTGTGTTTCATCGTCAATAAGAAGGTCCAAGGGATACAGTATACCTGAAGTGAAGCATCGGAATTTAAAACTGGAATCACAGGAGAGGTTCAAATCATAGAAAGTTAGAGTGTCAGTCCTCTTGTACTTAAGACGGCATTGTGACTTTTTTATTAAATTTGGATGCAATTTCTGTGTTTCATCGTCAATAAGAAGGTCCAAGGGATACAGTAAACCCGAAGTGAAGTGTCGGAATCAAAAACTGGACTCACAGGAGGGGTTCAAATCATACAAAGTTAGGGTGTCTGTTCTCTTGTACTTAAGTCGGCATTGTGACTTTTGTATTAAATTCGGATGCAATTGCTGTGTTTCATCGTTAATAAGAAGGTCCAAGGGATACAGTAAACCTGAAGTGGAGCATCGGAATGTAAAACTTGACTCACAGGAGATGTTCAAATCATAGAAAGTTAGAGTGTCAGTCCTCTTGTACTTAAGTCGGCATTGAGAATTTTGTATTAAATTCTAATGCAATTTCTGTGTTTCATCGTCAATAACAATGTCCAAAGGATACAGTAAACCTGAACTGAAGCATCGGAATGTAAAACTGGGCTCACGGGAGAGGTTCATATGATGGAAAGTTAGAGTGTCAGTCCTCTTGTACTTAAGTCGGCATTGTGACTTTTGTATTAAATTCGGATGCAATTTCTGTGTTTCATCGTCAATAAGAAGGTCCAAGGAATACAGTAAACCTGAAGTGAAGCATCGGAATCAAAAACTGGACTCACAGGGGAGGTACAAGTCATTGAAAGTAAGAGTGTCAGTCCTCTTGTACTTATGTCGGCATTGTGACTTTTGTAATAAATTCGGATGCAATTTCTGTGTTTCATCGTCAATAAGAAGGTCCAAGGGATACAGTAAACCTGAAGTGAAGCATCGTAATCTAAAACTGGATTCACAGGAGAGGTTCAAATCATAGAAAGTTAGAGTGTCAGTCCTCTTGTACTTAAGTCGGCATTGTGCCTTTTGTATTAAATTGGGATGCAATTTCTGTGCTTCATCGTCAATAAGATGGTCCAAGGTATACAGTAAACCTGAAGTGAAGCATCGGAATCTAAAACTGGAATCACAGGAGAGGTTCAAATCGTAGAAAGTTAGAGTGTCAGTCCTTTTGTACTTAAGACTGCATTGTGCCTTTTGTATTTAATTCGGATGCAATATCTGTGTTTCATCGTCAATGAAAAGATCCAAGGCATACAGTAAACCTGAAGTGAAGCATCGGAATCTAAAACTGGACTCACAGGTGAGGTTAAAATCATAGAAAATTAGAGTGTCAGTCTTCTTGTACTTAAGGCAGCATTGTGCCTTTTGTATTAAATTCGGATGGAATTTCTGTGTTTCATCGTTAGTAAGAAGGTACAAGGGATACAGTAAACCTGAAGTGAAGCATTGGAATCTAAAACTGGACTCACAGGAGAGGTTCAAATCATGGAAAGTTTGAGTGACAGTCCTCTTGTACTTAAGTCGGCATTGTGCCTTTTGTATTAACTCGGATGCAATCTCTGTGTTTCATCGTCAATAAGAAGGTCCAAGGGATACAGTAAACCTGAAGTGAAGAATCGGAATATAAAACTGGACTCACAGGAGAGGTTCAAATCATAGAAAGTTAGAGTGTCTGTTCTCTTGTACTTAAATCGGCATTGTGATTTTTGTATTAAATTCGGATGCAATTTCTGTGTTTCATTGTTAGTAAGAAGGTCCAAGGGATACAGTAAACCTGAAGTGAAGCATTGGAATCTAAAACTGGACTCACAGGAGAGGTACACAACATGGAAAGTTAGAGTGACAGTCCTCTTGTACTTAAATCGGCATTGTGACTTTTGTATTAAATTCGGATGCAATTTCTGTGTTTCATCGTAAATAAAAAGGTCCAAGGGATACAGTAAACCTGATGTGAAGTATCGGAATCTAAAACTGGACTCACAGGAGAGGTTCAAATCATAGAAAGTGAGAGTGTCAGTCCGCTTGTACTTAAGTCGGCATTGTGAATTTTGTATTGAATTCGGATGCAATTTCTGTGTTTCATCGTCAATAAGAAAGTCCAAGGGATACAGTAAACCTGAAGTGTAGCATCGGAATCTAAAACTGGACTCACAGGAGAGGTTCAAAACATAGAAAGTTAGAGAGTCAGTCCTCATGTACTTAAGTCGGCATTGTGCCTTTTGTATTAAATTCGGATGCAATTTCTGTGTTTCATCGTTAATGAGAAGGTCCAAGGGATACAGTAAATCTGAAGTGAAGCATCGGAATCTAAAACTGGACACACAGGAGAGGTTCAAATCATAGGAAGTTAGAGTTTCAGTCCTCTTGTACTTAAGTCGGCATTGTGTTTTTTGTATTACATTCGTATGCAATTTCTGTGTGTCATCGTCAATAAGAAGGTCCAAGGGATACAGTAAACCTAAAGTGAAACATCGGAATCTAAAACTGGACTCACAGGAGAGGTTCAAATGATAGAAAGTTAGAGTGTCAGTCCTCTTGTACTTAAGTCGGCAGTGAGACCTTTGTATTAAATTCGGATGCAATTTCTGTGTTTCATCGTCAATAAGAAGGTCCAAGGGATACAGTAAACCTGAAGTGAAGCATCGGGATCTAAAACTGGACTCACAGGAGATATTCAAACCGTAGAAAGTTAGAGTGTCAGTCCTCTTGTACTCAAGTCGGCTTTGTGACTTTTGTAATAAATTCGGATGCAATTTCTGTGTTTCATCGTCAATACGAAGGTCCAAGGGATACAGTAAACCTAAAGTGAAGCATCGGAATCTAAAACTGGACTCACAGGGGAGGTTCAAATCATAGAAAGTTAGAGTGTCAGTCCTCTTGTACTTAAGTTAGCATTGTGGCTTTTCTATTAAATACGGATGCAATTTGTGTGTTTCTTCGTCAAAAAGAAGGTCCAAGGGATACAGTAAACCTGAAGTGAAGCATCGGAATCTAAAACTGGAATCACAGGAGAGGTTCAAATCATAGAAAGTTAGAGTGTCAGTCCTCTTGTACTTAAGACGGCATTGTGACTTTTTTATTAAATTTGGATGCAATTTCTGTGTTTCATCGTCAATAAGAAGGTCCAAGGGATACAGTAAACCTGACGTGAAGTGTCGGAATCAAAAACTGGACTCACAGGAGGGGTTCAAATCATAGAAAGTTAGGGTGTCAGTTCTCTTGTACTTAAGTCGGCATTGTGACTTTTGTATTAAATTCGGATGCAATTGTTGTGCTTCATCGTCAATAAGAAGGTCCAAGGGATACAGTAAATATGAAGTGGAGCATCGGAATCTAAAACTTGACTCACAGGAGAGGTTCAAATCATAGAAAGTTAGAGTGTCAGTCCTCTTGTACTTAAGTCGGCATTGAGAATTTTGTATTAAATTCGGATGCAATTTCTGTGTTTCATCGTCAATAACAATGTCCAAAGGATAGAGTAAACCTGAAGTGAAGCATCGGAATCTAAAACTGGACTCACGGGAGAGGTTCATATCACGGAAAGTTAGAGTGTCAGTCCTCTTGTACTCAAGTCGGCTTTGTGACTTTTGTAATAAATTCGGATGCAATCTCTGTGTTTCATCGTCAATAAGAAGGTCCAAGGGATACAGTAAACCTGAAGTGAAGCATCGGAATCTAAAACTGGACTCACAGGAGAGGTTCAAATCACAGAAAGTTAGAGTGTCAGTTCTCTTGTACTTATATCGGCATTGTGATTTTTGTATTAAATTCGGATGCAATTTCTGTGTTTCATTGTTAGTAAGAAGGTCCAAGGGATACAGTAAACCTGAAGTGAAGCATTGGAATCTAAAACTGGACTCACAGGAGAGGTTCAAATCATGGAAAGTTAGATTGACAGTCCTCTTGTACTTAAATCGGCATTGTGACTTTTGTATTAAATTCGGATGCAATTTCTGTGTTTCATCGTCAATAAGAAGGTCCAAGGGATACAGTAAACCTGAAGTGAAGTATCGGAATCTAAAACTGGACTCACAGGAGAGGTTCAAATCATAGAAAGTGAGAGTGTCAGTCCGCTTGTACTTAAGTCGGCATTGTGAATTTTGTATTGAATTCGGATGCAATTTCTGTGTTTCTTCGTCAATAAGAAGGTCCGAGGGATACAGTAAACCTGAAGTGAAGTGTCGGAATCAAAAACTGGACTCACAGGAGGGGTTCAAATCATAGAAAGTTCGGGTGTCAGTTCTCTTGTACTTAAGTCGGCATTGTGACTTTTGTATTCAATTCGGATGCAATTGCTGTGTTTCATCGTCAATAAGAAGGTCCAAGGGATACAGTAAACCTGAAGTGGAGCATCGGAATGTAAAACTTGACTCACAGGAGATGTTCAAATCATAGAAAGTTAGAGTGTCAGTCCTCTTGTACTTAAGTCGGCATTGAGAATTTTGTATTAAATTCTAATGCAATTTCTGTGTTTCATCGTCAATAACAATGTCCAAAGGATACAGTAAACCTGAAGTGAAGCATCGGAATCTAAAACTGGACTCACGGGAGAGGTTCATATCATGGAAAGTTAGAGTGTCAATCCTCTTGTACTTAAGTCGGCATTGTGACTTTTGTATTAAATTCGGATGCAATTTCTGTGTTTCATCGTCATTAAGATGGTCCAAGGGATACAGTAAACCTTAACTGAAGCATCGGAATCTAAGACTGGACTCACAGGAGAGGTTAAAATGATAGAAAGTTAGAGTGTCAGTCTTCTTGTACTTAAGTCTGCATTGTGCCTTTTGTATTAAATTCGGATGCAATTTCTGTGTTTCATCGTCAATAAGAAAGTCCAAGGGATACAGTAAACCTGAAGTGTAGCATCGGAATCTAAAACTGGACTCACGGGAGAGGTTCAAAACATAGAAAGTTAGAGAGTCAGTCCTCATGTACTTAAGTCGGCATTGTGCCTTTTGTATTAAATTCGGATGCAATTTCTGTGTTTCATCGTTAATGAGAAGGTCCAAGGGATACAGTAAATCTGAAGTGAAGCATCGGAATCTAAAACTGGACACACAGGAGAGGTTCAAATCATAGGAAGTTAGAGTTTCAGTCCTCTTGTACTTAAGTCGGCATTGTGTTTTTTGTATTACATTCGTATGCAATTACTGTGTGTCATCGTCAATAAGAAGGTCCAAGGGATACAGTAAACCTGAAGTGAAACATCGGAATCTAAAACTGGACTCACAGGAGAGGTTCAAATGATAGAAAGTTAGAGTGTCAGTCCTCTTGTACTCAAGTCGGCTTTGTGACTTTTGTAATAAATTCGGATGCAATTTCTGTGTTTCATCGTCAATACGAAGGTCCAAGGGATACAGTAAACCTAAAGTGAAGCATCGGAATCTAAAACTGGACTCACAGGGGAGGTTCAAATCATAGAAAGTTAGAGTGTCAGTCCTCTTGTACTTAAGTTAGCATTGTGGCTTTTCTATTAAATACGGATGCAATTTGTGTGTTTCTTTGTCAAAAAGAAGGTCCAAGGGATACAGTAAACCTGAAGTGAAGCATCGGAATCTAAAACTGGAATCACAGGAGAGGTTCAAATCATAGAATGTTAGAGTGTCAGTCCTCTTGTACTTAAGACGGCATTGTGACTTTTTTATTAAATTTGGATGCAATTTCTGTGTTTCATCGTCAATAAGAAGGTCCAAGGGATACAGTAAACCTGAAGTGAAGTGTCGGAATCAAAAACTGGACTCACAGGAGGGGTTCAAATCATAGAAAGTTAGGGTGTCAGTTCTCTTGTACTTAAGTCGGCATTGTGACTTTTGTATTAAATTCGGATGCAATTGTTGTGCTTCATCGTCAATAAGAAGGTCCAAGGGATACAGTAAACCTGAAGTGGAGCATCGGAATCTAAAACTTGACTCACAGGAGAGGTTCAAATCATAGAAAGTTAGAGTGTCAGTCCTCTTGTACTTAAGTCGGCATTGAGAATTTTGTATTAAATTCGGATGCAATTTCTGTGTTTCATCGTCAATAACAATGTCCAAAGGATAGAGTAAACCTGAAGTGAAGCATCGGAATCTAAAACTGGACTCACGGGAGAGGTTCATATCACGGAAAGTTAGAGTGTCAGTCCTCTTGTACTCAAGTCGGCTTTGTGACTTTTGTAATAAATTCGGATGCAATTTCTGTGTTTCATCGTCAATACGAAGGTCCAAGGGATACAGTAAACCTAAAGTGAAGCATCGGAATCTAAAACTGGACTCACAGGGGAGGTTCAAATCATCGAAAGTTAGAGTGTCAGTCCTCTTGTACTTAAGTTAGCATTGTGGCTTTTGTATTAAATACGGATGCAATTTGTGTGTTTCTTCGTCAAAAAGAAGGTCCAAGGGATACAGTAAACCTGAAGTGAAGCATTTGAATCTAAAACTGGAATCACAGGAGAGGTTCAAATCATAGAAAGTTAGAGTGTCAGTCCTCTTGTACTTAAGACGGCATTGTGACTTTTTTATTAAATTTGGATGCAATTTCTGTGTTTCATCGTCAATAAGAAGGTCCAAGGGATACAGTAAACCTGAAGTGAAGTGTCGGAATCAAAAACTGGACTCACAGGAGGGGTTCAAATCATAGAAAGTTAGGGTGTCAGTTCTCTTGTACTTAAGTCGGCATTGTGACTTTTGTATTAAATTCGGAAGCAATTTCTGTGTTTCATCGTCATTAAGATGGTCCAAGGGATACAGTAAACCTGAACTGAAGCATCGGAATCTAAAACTGGACTCACAGGAGAGGTTAAAATCTTAGAACGTTAGAGTGTCAGTCTTCTTGTACTTAAGACGGCATTGTGCCTTTTGTATTAAATTCGGATGCAATTTCGGTGTTTCATCGTTACTAAGAACGTCCAAGGGATACAGTAAATCTGAAGTGAAGCATCGGAATCTAAAACTGGACTCACAGGGGAGGTTCAAATCATAGAAAGTTAGAGTGTCAGTCCTCTAGTACTAAGGTTGGCATTGTGACTTTTGTATTACATTCGTATGCAATTTCTGTGTTTCATCGTCAATTAGAAGGTCCAAGGGATACAGTAAACCTGAATGGAAGCATCGGAATCAAAAACTGGACTCACAGGAGAGGTACAAGTCATTGAAAGTAAGAGTGTCAGTCCTCTTGTACTTAAGTCGGCATTGTGCCTTTTGTATTAAATTGGGATGCAATTTCTGTGCTTCATCGTCAATAAGATGGTCCAAGGTATACAGTAAACCTGAAGTGAAGCGTCGGAAACTCAAACTGGACCCACAGGAGAGGTTCAAATCGTAGAACGTTAGAGTGTCAGTCCTTTTGTACTTAAGTCTGCATTGTGCCTTTTGTATTTAATTCGGATGCAATATCTGTGTTTCATCGTCAATAAGAAGATCCAAGGGATACAGTAAATCTGAAGTGAAGCATCGGTATCTAAAAGTGGACTCACAGGAGAGGTTAAAATCATAGAAAATTAGAGTGTCAGTCTTCCTGTCCTTAAGTCAGCATTGTGCCTTTTGTATTAAATTCGGATGCAATTTCTGTGTTTCATCGTTAATAAGAAGGTCCAAGGGATACAGTAAACCTGAAGTGAAGCATCGGAAACTAAAACTGGACTCACAGGAGAGGTTCAAATCATAGAAAGTTAGAGTGTCTGTCCTCTTGTACTTAAGTCGGCATTGTGCCTTTTGTATCAAATTCGGATGCAATTTCTGTGTTTCATCGTCAATAAGAAGGTCCAAGGGATACAGTAAACCTGAAGTGAAGCATCGGAATATAAAATTGGACTCACAGGAGAGGTACAAGTCATTGAAAGTAAGAGTGTCAGTCCTCTTGTACTTAAGTCGGCATTGTGACTTTTGTAATAAATTCGGATGCAATTTCTGTGTTTCATCGTCAATAAGAAGGTCCAAGGGATACAGTAAACCTGAAGTAAAACATCGTAATCTAAAACTGGATTCACAGGAGAGGTTCAAATCATAGAAAGTTAGAGTGTCAGTCCTCTTGTACTTAAGTCGGCATTGTGCCTTTTGTATTAAATTGGGATGCAATTTCTGTGCTTCATCGTCAATAAGATGGTCCAAGGTATACAGTAAACCTGATGTGAAGCATCGGAATCTAAAACTGGACTCAGAGGAGAGGTTAAAATCATAGAAAATTAGAGTGTCAGTCTTCTTGTGCTTAAGTCAGCATTGTGCCTTTTGTATTAAATTCGGATGCAATTTCTGTGTCCAAGGGATACAGTAAACCTGAAGTGAAGCATTGGAATCTAAAACTGGACTCACAGGAGAGGTTCAAATCATGGAAAGTTAGAGTGACAGTCCTCTTGTACTTAAGTCGGCATTGTGACTTTTGTATTAAATTCGGATGCAATCTCTGTGTTTCAACGTCAATAAGAAGGTCCAAGGGATACAGTAAACCTGAAGTGAAGCGTCGGAATCTAAAACTGGACTCACAGGAGAGGTTCAAATCATAGAAAGTTAGAGTGTCAGTCCTCTTGTACTCAAGTCGGCATTGAGACATTTGTATTAAATTCGGATGCAATTTCTGTGTTTCATCGTTAATAAGAAGGTCCAAGGGATACAGTAAACCTGAAGTGAAGCATCGGAATCTAAAACTGGACTCACAGAGAAGGATCAAATCATAGAAAGTTAGAGTGTAAGTCCACTTGTACTTAAGTCTTCAGTGAGGCTATTGTATTAAATTCGGATGCAATTTCTGTGTTTCATCGTCAATAAGAAGGTCCAAGAGATACAGTAAACCTGAAGTGAAGCATCGGGATCTAAAACTGGACTCACAGGAGATATTCAAACCATAGAAAGTTAGAGTGTCAGTCCTCTTGTACTTAAGTCGGCATTGTGCCTTTTGTGTTAAATTCGGATGCAATTTGTGTGTTTCGTCGTTAATAAGAAGGTCCAAGGGATACAGTAAACCTGAAGTGAATCATCGGAATCTAAAACTGGACTCATAGGAGAGGTACAAATCATAGAAAGTTAGAGTGTCAGTCAACCTGTACTTGAGTCGGCATTGTGACTTTTGTATTAAATTCGGATGCAATTTCTGTGCATCATCGTCAATAAGAAGGTCCAAGGGATACAGTAAACCTGAAGTGAAGCATCGGAATCTAAAATTGGACTCACAGGAGAGGTTCATATCATAGAAAATTAGAGTGTCAGTCCTCTTGTACTCAAGTCGGCTTTGTGACTTTTGTAATAAATTCGGATGCAATTTCTGTGTTTCATCGTCAATACGAAGGTCCAAGGGATACTGTAATCCTAAAGTGAAGCATCGGAATCTAAAACTGGACTCACAGGAGAGGTTCGAATCATAGAAAGTTAGAGTGTCAGTCCTCTTGTACTTAAGTTAGCATTGTGGCTTTTGTATTAAATACGGATGCAATTTCTGTGTTTATTCGTCAATAAGAAGGTCCAAGGGATACAGTAAACCTGAAGTAAAGCATCGGAATCTAAAACTGGAATCACAGGAGAGGTTCAAATCATAGAAATTTAGAGTGTCAGTCCTCTTGTACTTAAGACGGCATTGTCACTTTTTTATTAAATTTGGATGCAATTTCTGTGTTTCATCGTCAATAAGAAGGTCCAAGGGATACAGTAAACCTGAAGTGAAGTGTCGGAATCAAAAACTGGACTCACAGGAGAGGTTCAAATCATAGAAAGTTAGGGTGTCAGTTCTCTTGTACTTAAGTCGGCATTGTGACTTTTGTATTAAATTCGGATGCAATTGCTGTGTTTCATCGTCAATAAGAAGGTCCAAGGGATACAGTAAACCTGAAGTGGAGCATCGGAATGTAAAACTTGACTCACAGGAGAGTTTCAAATCATAGAAAGTTAGAGTGTCAGTCCTCTTGTACTTAAGTCGGCATTGAGAATTTTCTATTTAATTCGGATGCAATTTCTGTGTTTCATCGTCAATAACAATGTCCAAAGGATACAGTAAACCTAAAGTGAAGCATCGGAATCTAAAACTGGACTCACGGGAGAGGTTCATATCATGGTAAGTTAGAGTGTCAGTCCTCTTGTACTTAAGTCGGCATTGTGACTTTTGTATTAAATTCGGATGCAATACCTGTGTTTCATCGTCATTAAGATGGTCCAAGGAATACAGTAAACGTGAACTGAAGCATCGGAATCTAAAACTGGACTCACAGGAGAGGTTAAAATCATAGAACGTAAGAGTGTCAGTCTTCTTGTACTTAAGTTGGCATTGTGCCTTTTGTATTAAATTCGGATGCAATTTCTGTGTTTCATCGTTAATAAGAAGGTCCAAGGGATACAGTAAGTCTGAAGTGAAGCAGCGGAATCTAAAACTGGACTCTCAGGAGAAGTTAAAATCATAGAAAGTTAGAGTGTCAGTCCTCTAGTACTAAGGTTGGCATTGTGACTTTTGTATTACATTCGTATGCAATTTCTGTCTTTCATCGTCAATAAGAAGGTCCAAGGGATACAGTAAACCTGAAGTGAAGCATCGGAATCTAAAACTGGTTTCACAGGAGAGGTTAAAATCATAGAAAATTAGAGTGTCAGTCTTCTTGTACTTAAGTCGGCATTGTGCCATTTGTATTAAATGCGGATGCAATTTCTGTGTTTCATCGTCAATAAGAAGGTCCAAGGGATACAGTAAACCTGAAAGGAAGCATCGGAATCAAAAACTGGACTCACAGGAGAGGTACAAGTCATTGAAAGTAAGAATGTCAGTCCTCTTGTACTTAAGTCGGCATTGTGCCTTTTGTATTAAATTGGGATGCAATTTCTGTGCTTCATCGTCAATAAGATGGTCCAAGGTATACAGTAAACCTGAAGTGAAGCATCGGAATCTAAAACTGGACTCACAGGAGAGGTTCAAATCGTAGAAAATTAGAGTGTCAGTCCTTTTGTACTTAAGTCTGCATTGTGCCTTTTGTATATAATTCGGATGCAATATCTGTGTTTCATCGTCAATAAGAAGATCCAAGGGATACAGTAAACCTGAAGTGGAGCATCGGAATGTAAAACTTGACTCACAGGAGAGGTTCAAATCATAGAAAGTTAGAGTGTGAGTCCCCTTGTACTTAAGTTAGTATTGTGGCTTTTGTATTAAATACGGATGCAATTTCTGTGTTTCTTCGTCAATAAGAAGGTCCAAGGGATACAGTAAACCTGAAGCAAAGCATCGGAATCTAAAACTGGAATCACAGGAGAGGTTCAAATCATAGAAAGTTAGAGTGTCAGTCCTCTTGTACTTAAGACGGCATTGTCACTTTTTTATTAAATTTGGATGCAATTTCTGTGTTTCATCGTCAATAAGACGGTCCAAGGGATACAGTAAACCTGAAGGGAAGTGTCGGAATCAAAAACTGGACTCACAGGGGAGGTTCAAAACATAGAAAGTTAGGGTGTCAGTTCTCTTGTACTTAAGTCGGCATTGTAACTTTTGTATTAAATTCGGATGCAATTGCTGTGTTTCATCGTCAATAAGAAGGTCCAAGGGATACAGTAAACCTGAAGTGAAGCATCAGAATCCAAAACCGGACTCACAGGAGAGGTTAAAATCATAGAAAGTTAGAGTGTCAGTCTTCTTGTACTCAAGTTGGCATTGTGCCTTTTGTATTAAATTCGGACGCAATTTCTGTGTTTCATCGTCAATAAGAAGGTCCAAGGGATACAGTAAACCTGAAGTGTAGCATCGGAATCTAAAACTTGACTCACAGGAGAGGTTCAAATCATAGAAAGTTAGAGAAACAGTCCTCTTGTACTTAAGTCGGCATTGTGCCTTTTGTATTAAATTCGGATGCAATTTCTGTGTTTCATCGTTAATGAGAAGGTCCAAGGGATACAGTAAATCTGAAGTGAAGCATCGGAATCTAAAACTGGACTCACAGGAGAGGTTAAAATCATAGAAAATTAAAGTGTCAGTCCTCTTGTACTTAAGTCGGCTTTGAGACTTTTGTATTAAATTCGGATGCGATTTCTGTGTTTCATCGTCAACAAGAAGGTCCAAGGAATACAGTGAACCTGTAGTCAAGTATCGGAATCTAAAACTGGACTCACAGCAGGGGTTCAAATCAAAGAAAGTTAGAGTGTCAGTTCTCTTGTTCTTAAGTCGGCAATGTGACATTTGTATTAAATTCGGATGCAATTTCTGTGTTTCATCGTTAATAAGAAGGTCCAAGGGATACAGTAAACCTGAAGTGAAGCATCGGAATCTAAAACTGGACTCACAGAGAAGGATCAAATCATAGAAAGTTAGAGTGTAAGTCCACTTGTACTTAAGTCTTCATTGAGGCTATTGTATTAAATTCGGATGCAATTTCTGTGTTTCATCGTCAATAAGAAAGTCCAAGGGATACAGTAAACCTGAAGTGAAGCATCGGGATCTAAAACTGGAGTCACAGGAGATATTCAAACCATAGAAAGTTAGAGTGTCAGTCCCCTTGTACTTAAGTCGGCATTGTGCCTTTTGTATTAAATTCGGATGCAATTTGTGTGTTTCGTCGTTAATAAGAAGGTCCAAGGGATACAGTAAACCTGAAGTGAAGCATCGGAAACTAAAACTGGACTCACAGGAGAGGTTCAAATCATAGAAAGTTAGAGTGTCTGTCCTCTTGTACTTAAGTCGGCATTGTGCCTTTTGTATCAAATTCGGATGCAATTTCTGTGTTTCATCGTCAATAAGAAGGTCCAAGGAATACAGTAAACCTGAAGTGAAGCATCGGAATATAAAATTGGACTCACAGGAGAGGTACAAGTCATTGAAAGTAAGAGTGTCAGTCCTCTTGTACTTAAGTCGGCATTGTGACTTTTGTAATAAATTCGGATGCAATTTCTGTGTTTCATCGTCAATAAGAAGGTCCAGGGGATACAGTAAACCTGAAGTAAAACATCGTAATCTAAAACTGGATTCACAGGAGAGGTTCAAATCATAGAAAGTTAGAGTGTCAGTCCTCTTGTACTTAAGTCGGCATTGTGCCTTTTGTATTAAATTGGGATGCAATTTCTGTGCTTCATCGTCAATAAGATGGTCCAAGGTATACAGTAAACCTGATGTGAAGCATCGGAATCTAAAACTGGACTCAGAGGAGAGGTTAAAATCATAGAAAATTAGAGTGTCAGTCTTCTTGTGCTTAAGTCAGCATTGTGCCTTTTGTATTAAATTCGGATGCAATTTCTGTGTCCAAGGGATACAGTAAACCTGAAGTGAAGCATTGGAATCTAAAACTGGACTCACAGGAGAGGTTCAAATCATGGAAAGTTAGAGTGACAGTCCTCTTGTACTTAAGTCGGCATTGTGACTTTTGTATTAAATTCGGATGCAATCTCTGTGTTTCAACGTCAATAAGAAGGTCCAAGGGATACAGTAAACCTGAAGTGAAGCGTCGGAATCTAAAACTGGACTCACAGGAGAGGTTCAAATCATAGAAAGTTAGAGTGTCAGTCCTCTTGTACTCAAGTCGGCATTGAGACATTTGTATTAAATTCGGATGCAATTTCTGTGTTTCATCGTTAATAAGAAGGTCCAAGGGATACAGTAAACCTGAAGTGAAGCATCGGAATCTAAAACTGGACTCACAGAGAAGGATCAAATCATAGAAAGTTAGAGTGTAAGTCCACTTGTACTTAAGTCTTCAGTGAGGCTATTGTATTAAATTCGGATGCAATTTCTGTGTTTCATCGTCAATAAGAAGGTCCAAGAGATACAGTAAACCTGAAGTGAAGCATCGGGATCTAAAACTGGACTCACAGGAGATATTCAAACCATAGAAAGTTAGAGTGTCAGTCCTCTTGTACTTAAGTCGGCATTGTGCCTTTTGTATTAAATTCGGATGCAATTTGTGTGTTTCGTCGTTAATAAGAAGTTCCAAGGGATACAGTAAACCTGAAGTGAATCATCGGAATCTAAAACTGGACCCATAGGAGAGGTACAAATCATAGAAAGTTAGAGTGTCAGTCAACCTGTACTTGAGTCGGCATTGTGACTTTTGTATTAAATTCGGATGCAATTTCTGTGCATCATCGTCAATAAGAAGGTCCAAGGGATACAGTAAACCTGAAGTGAAGCATCGGAATCTAAAAGTGGACTCACAGGAGAGGTTCATATCATAGAAAATTAGAGTGTCAGTCCTCTTGTACTCAAGTCGGCTTTGTGACTTTTGTAATAAATTCGGATGCAATTTCTGTGTTTCATCGTCAATACGAAGGTCCAAGGGATACTGTAATCCTAAAGTGAAGCATCGGAATCTAAAACTGGACTCACAGGAGAGGTTCGAATCATAGAAAGTTAGAGTGTCAGTCCTCTTGTACTTAAGTTAGCATTGTGGCTTTTGTATTAAATACGGATGCAATTTCTGTGTTTCTTCGTCAATAAGAAGGTCCAAGGGATACAGTAAACCTGAAGTAAAGCATCGGAATCTAAAACTGGAATCACAGGAGAGGTTGAAATCATAGAAAGTTAGGGTGTCAGTTCTCTTGTACTTAAGTCGGCATTGTGACTTTTGTATTAAATTCGGATGCAATTGCTGTGTTTCATCGTCAATAAGAAGGTCCAAGGGATACAATAAAACCGGAAGTGGAGCATCGGAATGTAAAACTTGACTCACAGGAGAGTTTCAAATCATAGAAAGTTAGAGTGTCAGTCCTCTTGTACTTAAGTCGGCATTGAGAATTTTCTATTTAATTCGGATGCAATTTCTGTGTTTCATCGTCAATAACAATGTCCAAAGGATACAGTAAACCTGAAGTGAAGCATCGGAATCTAAAACTGGACTCACGGGAGTGGTTCATATCATGGTAAGTTAGAGTGTCAGTCCTCTTGTACTTAAGTCGGCATTGTGACTTTTGTATTAAATTCGGATGCAATACCTGTGTTTCATCGTCATTAAGATGGTCCAAGGAATACAGTAAACCTGAACTGAAGCATCGGAATCTAAAACTGGACTCACAGGAGAGGTTAAAATCATAGAACGTAAGAGTGTCAGTCTTCTTGTACTTAAGTCGGCATTGTGCCTTTTGTATTAAATTCGGATGCAATTTCTGTGTTTCATCGTTAATAAGAAGGTCCAAGGGATACAGTAAGTCTGAAGTGAAGCAGCGGAATCTAAAACTGGACTCTCAGGAGAAGTTAAAATCATAGAAAGTTAGAGTGTCAGTCCTCTAGTACTAAGGTTGGCATTGTGACTTTTGTATTACATTCGTATGCAATTTCTGTCTTTCATCGTCAATAAGAAGGTCCAAGGGATACAGTAAACCTGAAGTGAAGCATCGGAATCTAAAACTGGTTTCACAGGAGAGGTTAAAATCATAGAAAATTAGAGTGTCAGTCTTCTTGTACTTAAGTCGGCATTGTGCCATTTGTATTAAATGCGGATGCAATTTCTGTGTTTCATCGTCAATAAGAAGGTCCAAGGGATACAGTAAACCTGAAAGGAAGCATCGGAATCAAAAACTGGACTCACAGGAGAGGTACAAGTCATTGAAAGTAAGAATGTCAGTCCTCTTGTACTTAAGTCGGCATTGTGCCTTTTGTATTAAATTGGGATGCAATTTCTGTGCTTCATCGTCAATAAGATGGTCCAAGGTATACAGTAAACCTGAAGTGAAGCATCGGAATCTAAAACTGGACTCACAGGAGAGGTTCAAATCGTAGAAAATTAGAGTGTCAGTCCTTTTGTACTTAAGTCTGCATTGTGCCTTTTGTATATAATTCGGATGCAATATCTGTGTTTCATCGTCAATAAGAAGATCCAAGGGATACAGTAAACCTGAAGTGGAGCATCGGAATGTAAAACTTGACTCACAGGAGAGGTTAAAATCATAGAAAGTTAGAGTGTCAGTCTTCTTGTACTTAAGTTGGCATTGTGCCTTTTGTATTAAATTCGGATGCAATTTCTGTGTTTCATCGTCAATAAGAAGGTCCAAGGGATACAGTAAACCTGAAGTGTAGCATCGGAATCTAATACTTGACTCACAGGAGAGGTTCAAATCATAGAAAGTTAGAGAAACAGTCCTCTTGTACTTAAGTCGGCATTGTGCCTTTTGTATTAAATTCGGATGCAATTTCTGTGTTTCATCGTTAATGAGAAGGTCCAAGGGATACAGTAAATCTGAAGTGAAGCATCGGAATCTAAAACTGGACTCACAGGAGAGGTTAAAATCATAGAAAATTAAAGTGTCAGTCCTCTTGTACTTAAGTCGGCTTTGAGACTTTTGTATTAAATTCGGATGCGATTTCTGTGTTTCATCGTCAACAAGAAGGTCCAAGGAATACAGTGAACCTGTAGTCAAGTATCGGAATGTAAAACTGGACTCACAGAGAAGGATCAAATCATAGAAAGTTAGAGTGTAAGTCCACTTGTACTTAAGTCTTCATTGAGGCTATTGTATTAAATTCGGATGCAATTTCTGTGTTTCATCGTCAATACGAAGGTCCAAGGGATACTGTAATCCTAAAGTGAAGCATCGGAATCTAAAACTGGACTCACAGGAGAGGTTCGAATCATAGAAAGTTAGAGTGTCAGTCCTCTTGTACTTAAGTTAGCATTGTGGCTTTTGTATTAAATACGGATGCAATTTCTGTGTTTCTTCGTCAATAAGAAGGTCCAAGGGATACAGTAAACCTGAAGTAAAGCATCGGAATCTAAAACTGGAATCACAGGAGAGGTTCAAATCATAGAAATTTAGAGTGTCAGTCCTCTTGTACTTAAGACGGCATTGTCACTTTTTTATTAAATTTGGATGCAATTTCTGTGTTTCATCGTCAATAAGAAGGTCCAAGGGATACAGTAAACCTGAAGTGAAGTGTCGGAATCAAAAACTGGACTCACAGGAGAGGTTCAAATCATAGAAAGTTAGGGTGTCAGTTCTCTTGTACTTACGTCGGCATTGTGACTTTTGTATTAAATTCGGATGCAATTGCTGTGTTTCATCGTCAATAAGAAGGTCCAAGGGATACAGTAAACCTGAAGTGGAGCATCGGAATGTAAAACTTGACTCACAGGAGAGTTTCAAATCATAGAAAGTTAGAGTGTCAGTCCTCTTGTACTTAAGTCGGCATTGAGAATTTTCTATTAAAATCGGATGCAATTTCTGTGTTTCATCGTCAATAACAATGTCCAAAGGATACAGTAAACCTGAAGTGAAGCATCGGAATCTAAAACTGGACTCACGGGAGAGGTTCATATCATGGTAAGTTAGAGTGTCAGTCCTCTTGTACTTAAGTCGGCATTGTGACTTTTGTATTAAATTCGGATGCAATACCTGTGTTTCATCGTCATTAAGATGGTCCAAGGAATACAGTAAACCTGAACTGAAGCATCGGAATCTAAAACTGGACTCACAGGAGAGGTTAAAATCATAGAACGTTAGAGTGTCAGTCTTCTTGTACTTAAGTCGGCATTGTGCCTTTTGTATTAAATTCGGATGCAATTTCTGTGTTTCATCGTTAATAAGAAGGTCCAAGGGATACAGTAAGTCTGAAGTGAAGCAGCGGAATCTAAAACTGGACTCTCAGGAGAAGTTAAAATCATAGAAAAATAGAGTGTCAGTCCTCTAGTACTAAGGTTGGCATTGTGACTTTTGTATTACATTCGTATGCAATTTCTGTGTTTCATCGTCAATAAGAAGGTCCAAGGGATACAGTAAACCTGAAGTGAAGCATCGGAATCTAAAACTGGTTTCACAGGAGAGGTTAAAATCATAGAAAGTTAGAGTGTCAGTCTTCTTGTACTTAAGTCGGCATTGTGCCATTTGTATATAATTCGGATGCAATATCTGTGTTTCATCGTCAATAAGAAGATCCAAGGGATACAGTAAACCTGAAGTGGAGCATCGGAATGTAAAACTTGACTCACAGGAGAGGTTCAAATCATAGAAAGTTAGAGTGTGAGTCCTCTTGTACTAAAGTTAGAATTGTAGCTTTTGTATTAAATACGGATGCAAGTTCTGTGTTTCGTCGTCAATAAGAAGGTCCAAGGCATACAGTAAACCTGAAGCAAAGCATCGGAATCTAAAACTGGAATCACAGGTGAGGTTCAAATCATAGAAAGTTAGAGTGTCAGTCCTCTTGTACTTAAGACGGCATTGTCACTTTTTTATTAAATTTGGATGCAATTTCTGTGTTTCATCGTCAATAAGACGGTCCAAGGGATACAGTAAACCTGAAGTGAAGTGTCGGAATCAAAAACTGGACTCACAGGGGAGGTTCAAATCATAGAAAGTTAGGGTGTCAGTTCTCTTGTACTTAAGTCGGCATTGTGACTTTTGTATTAAATTCGGATGCAATTGCTGTGTTTCATCGTCAATAAGAAGGTCCAAGGGATACAGTAAACCTTAAGTGGAGCATCGGAATGTAAAACTTGACTCACAGGAGAGTTTCAAATCATAGAAAGATAGAGTGTCAGTCCTCTTGTACTTAAGTCGGCATTGAGAATTTTCTATTAAATTCGGATGCAATTTCTGTGTTTCATCGTCAATAACAATGTCCAAAGGATACAGTAAACCTGAAGTGAAGCATCGGAATCTAAAACTGGACTAACGGGAGAGGTTCATATCATGGAAAGTTAAAGTGTCAGTCCTCTTGTACTTAAGTCGGCATTGTGACTTTTGTATTAAATTCGGATGCAATACCTGTGTTTCATCGTCATTAAGATGGTCCAAGGAATACAGTAAACCTGAACTGAAGCATCGGAATCTAAAACTGGACTCACAGGAGAGGTTTAAATCATAGATAGTTAGAGTGTCAGTCTTCTTGTACTGAAGTCGGCATTGTGACTTTTGTATTAAAATCGGATGCAATTTCTGTGTTTCATCGTCAATAAGAAGGTCCAAGGGATACAGTAAACCTGAAGTGAAGCATCGGAATCTAAAACTGGTTTCACAGGAGAGGTTAAAATCATAGAAAGTTAGAGTGTCAGTCTTCTTGAACTTAAGTCGGCATTGTGCCATTTGTATTAAATGCGGATGCAATTTCTGTGTTTCATCGTCAATAAGAAGGTCCAAAGGATACAGTAAACCTGAAAGGAAGCATCGGAATCAAAAACTGGACTCACAGGAGACGTACAAGTCATTGAAAGTAAGAGTGTCAGTCCTCTTGTACTTAAGTCGGCATTGTGCCTTTTGTATTAAATTGGGATGCAATTTCTGTGCTTCATCGTCAATAAGATGGTCCAAGGTATACAGTAAACCTGAAGTGAAGCATCGGAATCGAAAACTGGACTCACAGGAGAGGTTCAAATCGTAGAAAGTTAGAGTGTCAGTCCTTTTGTACTTAAGTCTGCATTGTGCCTTTTGTATATAATTCGGATGCAATATCTGTGTTTCATCGTCAATAAGAAGATCCAAGGGATACAGTAAACCTGAAGTGGAGCATCGGAATGTAAAACTTGACTCACAGGAGAGGTTCAAATCATAGAAAGTTAGAGTGTCAGTCCTCTAGTACTTAAGTCGGCATTGAGAATTTTGTATTAAATTCGGATGCAATTTCTGTGTTTCATCGTTAGTAAGAAGGTCCAAGGGATACAGTAAACCTGAAGTGAAGCATTGGAATCTAAAACTGGACTCACAGGAGAGGTTCAAATCATTGAAAGTTAGAGTGACAGTCCTCTTGTACTTAAGTCGGCATTGTGACTTTTGTATTAAATTCGGATGCAATCTCTGTGTTTCATCGTCAATAAGAAGGTCCAAGGGATACAGTAAACCTGAAGTGAAGCATCGGAATCTAAAACTGGACTCACAAGAGAGGTTCAAATCATAGAAAGTTAGAGTGTCAGTCCTCTTGTACTTAAGTCGGCATTGAGAGATTTGTATAGAATCGGATGCAATTTCTGTGTTTCATCGTCATTAAGAAGGTCCAAGGGATACAGTAAACCTGAAGTGAAGCATCAGAATCCAAAACCGGACTCACAGGAGGGGTTAAAATCATAGAAAGTTAGAGTGTCAGTCTCTTGTACTTAAGTCGGCTTTGTGCCTTTTGTATTAAATTCGGATGCAATTTCTGTGTTTCATCGTCAATAAGAAGGTCCAAGGGATACAGTAAACCTGAAGTGTAGCATCGGAATCCAAAACTGGACTCACAGGAGAGGTTCAAATCATAGAAAGTTAGAGAGTCAGTCCTCTTGTACTTAAGTCGGCATTGTGCCTTTTGTATTAAATTCGGATGCAATATCTGTGTTTCATCGTTAATGAGAAGGTCCAAGGGATACAGTAAATCTGAAGTGAAGCATCGGAATCTAAAACTGGACTCACAGGAGAGGTTAAAATCATAGAAAATTAGAGTGTCAGTCCTCTTGTACTTAAGTCGGCTTTGAGACTTTTGTATTAAATTCGGATGCAATTTCTGTGTTTCATCGTTAATAAGAAGGTCCAAGGGATACAGTAAACCTGAAGTGAAGCATCGGAATCGAAAACTGGACTCACAGAGAAGGATAAAATCATAGAAAGTTAGAGTGTCAGTCCACTTGTACTTAAGTCAGCAGTGAGGCTATTGTATTAAATTAGGATGCAATTTCTGTGCATCGTCGTCAATAAGAAGGTCCAAGGGATACAGTAAACCTGAAGTGAAGCATCGGAATCTAAAAGTGGACTCACAGGAGAGGTTCATATCATAAAAAATTAGAGTGTCAGTCCTCTTGTACTCAAGTCGGCTTTGTGACTTTTGTAATAAATTCGGATGCAATTTCTGTATTTCATCGTCTACACGAAGGTCCAAGGGATACAGTAAACCTAAAGTGAAGCATCGGAATCTAAAACTGGACTCACAGGAGAGGTTCAAATCATGGAAAGTTAGAGTGTCAGTCCTCTTGTACTTAAGTTAGCATTGTGGCTTTTGTATTAAATACGGATGCAATTTCTGTGTTTCTTCGTCAATAAGAAGGTCCAAGGGATACAGTAAACCTTAAGTGAAGCATCGGAATCTAAAACTGGAATCAAAGGAGAGGTTCAATTCATAAGAAGTTAGAGTGTCAGTCCTCTTGTACTTAAGACGGCATTGTGACTTTTTTATTAAATTTGGATGCAATTTCTGTGTTTCATCGTCAATAAGAAGGTCCAAGGGATACAGTAAACCCGAAGTGAAGCATCGGAATCTAAAACTGGACTCACAGGAGAGGTTCATATCATGGAAAGTTAGAGAGTCAGTCCTCTTGTACTTAAGTCGGCATTGTGACTTTTGTATTAAATTCGGATGCAATTTCTGTGTTTCATCGTCATTAAGATGGTCCAAGGGATACAGTAAACCTAAACTGAAGCATCGGAATGTAAAACTGGTCTCACAGGAGAGGTTAAAA
Organism: Schistocerca americana; assembly: GCF_021461395.2. Classification (NCBI taxonomy): domain Eukaryota; kingdom Metazoa; phylum Arthropoda; class Insecta; order Orthoptera; family Acrididae; genus Schistocerca; species Schistocerca americana. The sequence goes on along the minus strand of NC_060128.1, from coordinate 78,186,163 downwards.
TCATAGAACGTTAGAGTGTCAGTCTTCTTGTACTTAAGTCGGCATTGTGCCTTTTGTATTAAATTCGGATGCAATTTCTGTGTTTCATCGTTAATAAGAAGGTCCAAGGGATACAGTAAATCTGAAGTGAAGCATCGGAATCTAAAACTGGACTCACAGGAGAAGTTAAAATCATAGAAAGTTAGAGTGTCAGTCCTCTGGTACTAAGGTTGGCATTGTGACTTTTGTATTACATTCGTATGCAATTTCTGTGTTTCATCGTCAATAAGAAGGTCCAAGGGATACAGTAAACCTGAAGTGAAGCATCTGAATCTAAAACTGGTTTCACAGGAGAGGTTCAAATCATAGAAAGTTAGAGTGTCAGTCTTCTTGTACTTAAGTCGGCATTGTGCCATTTGTATTAAATGCTGATGCAATTTCTGTGTTTCATCATCAATAAGAAGGTCCAAGGGATACAGTAAACCTGAAAGGAAGCATCGGAATCTAAAACTGGACTCACAGGAGAGGTACAAGTCATTGAAAGTAAGAGTGTCATTCCTCTTGTACGAATGTCGGCATTATGCTTTTTGTATTAAATTGGGATGCAATTTCTGTGCTTCATCGTCAATAAGATGGTCCAAGCGATACAGTAAACCTGAAGTGAAGCATCGGAATCTAAAACTGGACTCACAGGAGAGGTTCAATTCATAGAAAGTTAGAGTGTCAGTCCTCTTGTACTTAAGACGGCATTGTGTCTTTTGTATTAAATACGGATGCAATTTCTGTGTTTCTTCGTCAATAAGAAGGTCCAAGGGATACAGTAAACCTGAAGTGAAGCATCGGAATCTAAAACTGGAATCACAGGAGAAGTTCAATTCATAGAAAGTTAGAGTGTCAGTCCTCTTGTACTTAAGACGGCATTGTGACTTTTTTATTAAATTTGGATGCAATTTCTGTGTTTCATCGTCAATAAGAAGGTCCAAGGGATACAGTAAACCTGAAGTGAAGTGTCGGAATCAAAAACTGGACTTACAAGAGGGGGTCAAATCATAGAAAGTTAGGGTGTCAGTTCTCTTGTACTTAAGTCAGCATTGTGACTTTTGTATTTAATTCGGATGCAATTGCTGTGTTTCATCGTCAATAAGAAGGTCCAAGGGATACAGTAAACCTGAAGTGGACCATCGGAATATAAAACTTGACTCACAGGAGAGGTTCAAATCATAGAAAGTTAGAGTGTCAGTCCTCTTGTACTTAAGTCGTCATTGAGAATTTTGTATTAAATTCGGATGCAATTTCTGTGTTTCATCGTCAATAAAATTGTCCAAAGGATACAGTAAACCTGAAGTGAAGCATCGGAATCTAAAACTGGACTCACGGGAGAGGTTCATATCATGGAAAGTTAGAGAGTCAGTCCTCTTGTACTTAAGTCGGCATTGTGACTTTTGTATTAAATTCGGATGCAATTTCTGTGTTTCATCGTCATTAAGATGGTCCAAGGGATACAGTAAAAATAAACTGAAGCATCGGAATCTAAAACTGGACTCACAGGAGAGGTTAAAATCATAGAACGTTAGAGTGTCAGTCTTCTTGTACTTAAGTCGACATTGTGCCTTTTGAATTAAATTCGGATGCAATTTCTGTGTTTCATCGTTAATAAGAAGGTCCAAGGGATACAGTAAATCTGAAGTGAAGCATCGGAATCTAAAACTGGACTCACAGGAGTAGTTATATCATAGAAAGTTAGAGTGTCAGTAATGTAGCACTAAGGTTGGCATTGTGACTTTTGTATTACATTCGTATGCAATTTCTGTGTTCCATCGTCAATAAGAAGGTCCAAGGGATACAGTAAACCTGAAGTGAAGCATCGGAATCTAAAACTGGTTTCACAGGAGAGGTTCAAATCATAGAAAGTTAGAGTGTCAGTCTTCTTGTACTTAAGTCGGCATTGTGCCATTTGTATTAAATGCGGATGCAATTTCTGTGTTTCACCGTCAATAAGAAGGTCCAAGGGATACAGTAAACCTGAAAGGAAGCATCGGAATCTAAAACTGGACTCACAGGAGAGGTACAAGTCATTGAAAGTAAGAGTGTCATTCCTCTTGTACTTAAGTCGGCATTGTGCCTTTTGTATTAAATTGGGAAGCAATTTCTGTGCTTCATCGTCAATAAGATGGTCCAAGGTATACAGTAAACCTGAAGTGAAGCATCGGAATCTAAAACTGGACTCACAGGAGAGGTTCAAATCGTAGAAAGTTAGAGTGTCATTCCTTTTGTACTTAAGTCTACATTGTGCCTTTTGTATATAATTCGGATGCAATATCTGTGTTTCATCGTCATTAAGAAGATCCAAGGGATACAGTAAATCTGAAGTGAAGCATCGGAATCTAAAAGTGGACTCACAGGAGAGGTTAAAATCATAGTAAATTAGAGTGTCAGTCTTCTTGTACTTAAGTCGGCATTGTGCCTTTTGTATTAAATTCGGATGCAATTTCTGTGTTTCATCGTTAATAAGAAGGTCCAAGGGATACAGTAAACCTGAAGTGAAGCATCGGAAACTAAAACTGGACTCACAGGAAAGGTTCAAATCATAGAAAGTTAGAGTGTCCGTCCTCTTGTACATAAGTCGGCATTGTGCCTTTTGTATTAAATTCGGATGCAATTTCTGTGTTTCATCGTTAGTAAGAAGGTCCAAGGGATACAGTAAACCTGAAGTGAAGCATTGGAATCTAAAACTGGACTCACAGGAGAGGTTCAAATCATGGAAAGTTAGAGTGTCAGTCCTCTTGTACTTAAGTCGGCATTGTGACTTTTGTATTAAATTCGGTTGCAATTTCTGTGTTTCATCGTCAATAAGAAGGTCCAAGGGATACAGTAAACCTGAAGTGAAGCATCGGGATCTAAAACTGGACTCACAGGAGAGGTTCAAATCATAGAAAGTTAGAGTGTCAGTCCTCTTGTACTTAAGTCGGCATTGAGACAGTTGTATTCAATTCGGATGCAATTTCTGTGTTTCATCGTCATTAAGAAGGTCCAAAGGATACAGTAAACCTGAAGTGAAGCATCAGAATCTAAAACTGGACTAACAGGAGAGGTTAAAATCATAGAAAGTTAGAGTGTTAGTCTTCTTGTACTTAAGTCGGCATTGTGCCCTTAGTATTAAATTCGGATGCAATTTCTGTGTTTCATCGTCAATAAGAAGGTCCAAGGGATACAGTAAACCTGAAGTGTAGCATCGGAATCTAAAACTGGACTCACAGGAGGGGGTCAAATCATAGAAAGTTAGAGAGCCAGTCCTCTTGTCCTTAAGTCGGCTTGTGCCTTTTCTATTAAAGTCGGATGCAATTTCTGTGTTTCATCGTTAATGAGAAGGTCCAAGCGATACAGTAAATCTGAAGTGAAGCATCGGAATCTAAAACTGGACTCACCGGAGAGGTTCAAATCATAGGAAGTTAGAGTTTCAGTCCTCTTGTACTTAAGTTGGCATTGTGACTTTTGTAATACATTCGTATGCTATTTCTGTGTTTCATCGTCAATAAGAAGGTACAAGGGATACAGTAAACCTGAAGTGAAGCATCGGAATCTAAAACTGGACTCACAGGAGGGGTTCAAATCATAGAAAGTTAAAGTGTCAGTCCTCTTGTACTTAAGTCGGCAGTGAGACTTTTGTATTAAATTCGGATGCAATTTCTGGGTTTCATCGTCAATAAGAAGGTCCAAGGGATAAAGTAAACCTAAAGTGAAGCATCGGAATCTAAAACTGGACTCACAGGAGAGGTTCAAATCATAAAAAGTTAGAGTGTCAGTCCTCTTGTATTTAAGTTAGCATTGTGGCTTTTGTATTAAATACGGATGCAATTTCTGTGTTTCTTCGTCAATAAGAAGGTCCAAGGGATACAGTAAACGTGAAGTGAAGCATCGGAATCTAAAACTGGAATCACAGGAGAGGTTCAAATCATAGAAAGTTAGAGTGTCAGTCCTCTTGTACTTAAGTCGGCATTGAGAATTTTGTATTAAATTCGGATGCAATATCTGTGTTTCATCGTCAATAACAATGTCCAAAGGATACAGTAAACCTGAAGTGACTCATCGGAATCTAAAACTGGACTCATGGGAGAGGATCATATCATGGAAAGGTAGAGTGTCAGTCCTCTTGTACTTAAGTCGGCATTGTGACTTTTGTATTAAATTCGGATGCAATTTCTGTGTTTCATCGTCATTAAGATGGTCCAAGGGATACAGTAAACCTGAACTGAAGCATCGGAATCTAAAACTGGACCCACAGGAGAGGTTAAAATCATAGAACGTTAGAGTGTCAGTCTTCTTGTACTTAAGTCGGCATTGTGCCTTTTGTACTAAATTCGGATGCAATTTCTGTGTTTCATCGTTAATAAGAAGGTCCAAGGGATACAGTAAATCTGAAGTGAAGCATCGGAATCTAAAACTGGACTCACAGGAGAAGTTAAAATCATAGAAAGTTAGAGTGTCAGTCCTCTAGTACTAAGGTTGGCATTGTGACTTTTGTATTACATTCGTATGCAATTTCTGTGTTTCATCGTCAATAAGAAGGTCCAAGGGATACAGTAAACCTGAAGTGAAGCACCGGGATCTAAAACTGGACTCACAGGAGGGGTTCAAATCATAGAAAGTTAGAGTGTCAGTCCTCTTGTACTTAAGTCGGCATTCAGACATTTGTATTAAATTCGGATGCAATTTCTGTGTTTCATCGTCATTAAGAAGGTCCAAGGGATACAGTAAACCTGAAGTGAAGCATCGGAATCTAAAACTGGACTCACAGGAGAGGTTCAAATCGTAGAAAGTTAGAGTGTCATTCCTTTTGTACTTAAGTCTGCATTGTGCCTTTTGTATATAATTCGGATGCAATATCTGTGTTTCATCGTCAATAAGAAGATCCAAGGGATACAGTAAATCTGAAGTGAAGCATCGGAATCTAAAAGTGGACTCACAGGAGAGGTTAAAATCATAGAAAATTAGAGTGTCAGTCTTCTTGTACTTAAGTCGGCATTGTGCCTTTTGTATTAAATTCGGATGCAATTTCTGTGTTTCATCGTTAATAAGAAGGTCCAAGGGATACAGTAAACCTGAAGTGAAGCATCGGAAACTAAAACTGGACTCACAGGAAAGGTTCAAATCATAGAAAGTTAGAGTGTCTGTCCTCTTGTACTTAAGTCGGCATTGTGCTTTTTGTATTAAATTCGGATGCAATTGCTGTGTTTCATCGTTAGTAAGAAGGTCCAAGGGATACAGTAAACCTGAAGTGAAGCATTGGAATCTAAAACTGGACTCACAGGAGAGGTTCAAATCATGGAAAGTTAGAGTGACAGTCCTCTTGTACTTAAGTCGGCATTGTGACTTTTGTATTAAATTCGGTTGCAATTTCTGTGTTTCATCGTCAATAACAATGTCCAAAGGATACAGTAAACCTGAAGTGACTCATCGGAATCTAAAACTGGACTCATGGGAGAGGATCATATCATGGAAAGTTAGAGTGTCAGTCCTCTTGTACTTAAGTCGGCATTGTGACTTTTGTATTAAATTCGGATGCAATTTCTGTGTTTCATCGTCATTAAGATGGTCCAAGGGATACAGTAAACCTGAACTGAAGCATCGGAATCTAAAACTGGACCCACAGGAGAGGTTAAAATCATAGAACGTTAGAGTGTCAGTCTTCTTGTACTTAAGTCGGCATTGTGCCTTTTGTACTAAATTCGGATGCAATTTCTGTGTTTCATCGTTAATAAGAAGGTCCAAGGGATACAGTAAATCTGAAGTGAAGCATCGGAATCTAAAACTGGACTCACAGGAGAAGTTAAAATCATAGAAAGTTAGAGTGTCAGTCCTCTAGTACTAAGGTTGGCATTGTGACTTTTGTATTAAATTCGGATGCAATTGCTGTGTTTCATCGTCAATAAGAAGGTCCAAGGGATACAGTAAACCTGAAGTGAAGCACCGGGATCTAAAACTGGACTCACAGGAGGGGTTCAAATCATAGAAAGTTAGAGTGTCAGTCCTCTTGTACTTAAGTCGGCATTCAGACATTTGTATTAAATTCGGATGCAATTTCTGTGTTTCATCGTCATTAAGAAGGTCCAAGGGATACAGTAAACCTGAAGTGAAGCATCGGAATCTAAAACTGGACTCACAGGAGAGGTTCAAATCGTAGAAAGTTAGAGTGTCATTCCTTTTGTACTTAAGTCTGCATTGTGCCTTTTGTATATAATTCGGATGCAATATCTGTGTTTCATCGTCAATAAGAAGATCCAAGGGATACAGTAAATCTGAAGTGAAGCATCGGAATCTAAAAGTGGACTCACAGGAGAGGTTAAAATCATAGAAAATTAGAGTGTCAGTCTTCTTGTACTTAAGTCGGCATTGTGCCTTTTGTATTAAATTCGGATGCAATTTCTGTGTTTCATCGTTAATAAGAAGGTCCAAGGGATACAGTAAACCCGAAGTGAAGCATCGGAAACTAAAACTGGACTCACAGGAAAGGTTCAAATCATAGAACGTTAGAGTGTCTGTCCTCTTGTACTTAAGTCGGCATTGTGCTTTTTGTATTAAATTCGGATGCAATTGCTGTGTTTCATCGTTAGTAAGAAGGTCCAAGGGATACAGTAAACCTGAAGTGAAGCATTGGAATCTAAAACTGGACTCACAGGAGAGGTTCAAATCATGGAAAGTTAGAGTGACAGTCCTCTTGTACTTAAGTCGGCATTGTGACTTTTGTATTAAATTCGGTTGCAATTTCTGTGTTTCATCGTCAATAACAATGTCCAAAGGATACAGTAAACCTGAAGTGACTCATCGGAATCTAAAACTGGACTCATGGGAGAGGATCATATCATGGAAAGTTAGAGTGTCAGTCCTCTTGTACTTAAGTCGGCATTGTGACTTTTGTATTAAATTCGGATGCAATTTCTGTGTTTCATCGTCATTAAGATGGTCCAAGGGATACAGTAAACCTGAACCGAAGCATCGGAATCTAAAACTGGACCCACAGGAGAGGTTAAAATCATAGAACGTTAGAGTGTCAGTCTTCTTGTACTTAAGTCGGCATTGTGCCTTTTGTACTAAATTCGGATGCAATTTCTGTGTTTCATCGTTAATAAGAAGGTCCAAGGGATACAGTAAATCTGAAGTGAAGCATCGGAATCTAAAACTGGACTCACAGGAGAAGTTAAAATCATAGAAAGTTAGAGTGTCAGTCCTCTAGTACTAAGGTTGGCATTGTGACTTTTGTATTACATTCGTATGCAATTTCTGTGTTTCATCGTCAATAAGAAGGTCCAAGGGATACAGTAAACCTGAAGTGAAGCACCGGGATCTAAAACTGGACTCACAGGAGAGGTTCAAATCATAGAAAGTTAGAGTGTCAGTCCTCTTGTACTTAAGTCGGCATTCAGACATTTGTATTAAATTCGGATGCAATTTCTGTGTTTCATCGTCATTAAGAAGGTCCAAGGGATACAGTAAACCTGAAGTGAAGCATCGGAATCTAAAACTGGACTCACAGGAGAGGTTCAAATCGTAGAAAGCTAGAGTGTCATTCCTTTTGTACTTAAGTCTGCATTGTGCCTTTTGTATATAATTCGGATGCAATATCTGTGTTTCATCGTCAATAAGAAGATCCAAGGGATACAGTAAATCTGAAGTGAAGCATCGGAATCTAAAAGTGGACTCACAGGAGAGGTTAAAATCATAGAAAATTAGAGTGTCAGTCTTCTTGTACTTAATTCGGCATTGTGCCTTTTGTATTAAATTCGGATGCAATTTCTGTGTTTCGTCGTTAATAAGAAGGTCCAAGGGATACAGTAAACCTGAAGTGAAGCATCGGAAACTAAAACTGGACTCACAGGAAAGGTTCAAATCATAGAAAGTTAGAGTGTCTGTCCTCTTGTACTTAAGTCGGCATTGTGCTTTTTGTATTAAATTCGGATGCAATTGCTGTGTTTCATCGTTAGTAAGAAGGTCCAAGGGATACAGTAAACCTGAAGTGAAGCATTGGAATCTAAAACTGGACTCACAGGAGAGGTTCAAATCATGGAAAGTTAGAGTGACAGTCCTCTTGTACTTAAGTCGGCATTGTGACTTTTGTATTAAATTCGGTTGCAATTTCTGTGTTTCATCGTCAATAAGAAGGTCCAAGGGATACAGTAAACCTGAAGTGAAGCATCGGGATCTAAAACTGGACTCACAGGAGAGGTTCAAATCATAGAAAGTTAGAGTGTCAGTCCTCTTGTACTTAAGTCGGCATTGAGACATTTGTATTAAATTCGGATGCAATTTCTGTGTTTCATCGTCATTAAGAAGGTCCAAGGGATACAGTAAACCTGAAGTGAAGCATCGGAATCTAAAACTGGACTCACAGGAGAGGTTCAAATCATAGAAAGTTAGAGTGTCAGTCCTCTTGTACTTAAGATAGCATTGTGGCTTTTGTATTAAATACGGATGCAATTACTGTGTTTCTTCGTCAATAAGAAGGTCCAAGGGATACAGTAAACCTGAAGTGGAGCATCGGAATCTAAAACTTGACTCACAGGAGAGGTTCAAATCATAGAAAGTTAGAGTGTCAGTCCTCTTGTACTTAAGACGGCAATGTGACTTTTTTATTAAATTTGGATGCAATTTCTTGGTTTCATCGTCAATAAGATGGTCCAAGGGATACAGTAAACCTGAACTGAAGTGTCGGAATCAAAAACTGGACTCACAGGAGGGGTTCAAATCATAGAAAGTTAGGGTGTCAGTTCTCTTGTACTTAAGTCGGCATTGTGACTTTTGTATTAAGTTCGGATGCAATTGCTGTGTTTCATCGTCAATAAGAAGGTCCAAGGGATACAGTAAACCTGAAGTGGAGCATCGGAATCTAAAACTTGACTCACAGGAGAGGTTCAAATCATAGAAAGTTAGAGTGTCAGTCCTCTTGTACTTAAGTCGGCATTGAGAATTTTGTATTAAATTCGGATGCAATATCTGTGTTTCATCGTCAATAACAATGTCCAAAGGATACAGTAAACCTGAAGTGACTCATCGGAATCTAAAACTGGACTCATGGGAGAGGATCATATCATGGAAAGTTAGAGTGTCAGTCCTCTTGTACTTAAGTCGGCATTGTGACTTTTGTATTAAATTCGGATGCAATTTCTGTGTTTCATCGTCATTAAGATGGTCCAAGGGATACAGTAAACCTGAACTGAAGCATCGGAATCTAAAACTTTACCCACGGGAGAGGTTAAAATCATAGAACGTTAGAGTTTCAGTCTTCTTGTACTTAAGTCGGCATTGTGCCTTTTGTACTAAATTCGGATGCAATTTCTGTGTTTCATCGTTAATAAGAAGGTCCAAGGGATACAGTAAACCTGAAGTGAAGCATCGGGATCTAAAACTGGACTCACAGGAGATATTCAAACCATAGAAAGTTAGAGTGTCAGTCCTCTTGTACTCAAGTCGGCTTTGTGACTTTTGTAATAAATTCGGATGCAATTTCTATGTTTCATCGTCAATACGAAGGTCCAAGGGATAAAGTAAACCTAAAGTGAAGCATCGGAATCTAAAACTGGACTCACAGGAGAGGTTCAAATCATAGAAAGTTAGAGTGTCAGTCCTCTTGTACTTAAGTTAGCATTGTGGCTTTTGTATTAAATACGGATGCAATTTCTGTGTTTCTTCGTCAATAAGAAGGTCCAAGGGATACAGTAAACGTGAAGTGAAGCATCGGAATCTAAAACTGGAATCACAGGAGAGGTTCAAATCATAGAAAGTTAGAGTGTCAGTCCTCTTGTACTTAAGACGGGAATGTGACTTTTTTATTAAATTTGGATGCAATTTCTTGGTTTCATCGTCAATAAGATGGTCCGAGGGATACAGTAAACCTGAAGTGAAGTGTCGGAATCAAAAACTGGACTCACAGGAGGGGTTCAAATCATAGAAAGTTAGGGTGTCAGTTCTCTTGTACTTAAGTCGGCATTGTGACTTTTGTATTAAGTTCGGATGCAATTGCTGTGTTTCATCGTCAATAAGAAGGTCCAAGGGATACAGTAAACCTGAAGTGGAGCATCGGAATCTAAAACTTGACTCACAGGAGAGGTTCAAATCATAGAAAGTTAGAGTGTCAGTCCTCTTGTACTTGAGTCGGCATTGAGAATTTTGTATTAAATTCGGATCCAATATCTGTGTTTCATCGTCAATAACAATGTCCAAAGGATACAGTAAACCTGAAGTGACTCATCGGAATCTAAAACTGGACTCATGGGAGAGGATCATATCATTGAAAGTTAGAGTGTCAGTCCTCTTGTACTTAAGTCGGCATTGTGACTTTTGTATTAAATTCGGATGCAATTTCTGTGTTTCATCGTCATTAAGATGGTCCAAGGGATACAGTAAACCTGAACTGAAGCATCGGAATCTAAAACTGGACCCACAGGAGCGGTTAAAATCATAGAACGTTAGAGTGTCAGTCTTCTTGTACTTAAGTCGGCATTGTGCCTTTTGTACTAAATTCGGAAGCAATTTCTGTGTTTCATCGTCAACAAGAAGGTCCAAGGGATACAGTAAACCTGAAGTGAAGCATCGGGATCTAAAACTGGACTCACAGGAGATATTCAAACCATAGAAAGTTAGTGTCAGTCCTCTTGTACTCAAGTCGGCTTTGTGACTTTTGTAATAAATTCGGATGCAATTTCTGTGTTTCATCGTCAATACGAAGGTCCAAGGGATAAAGTAAACCTAAAGTGAAGCATCGGAATCTAAAACTGGACTCACAGGAGAGGTTCAAATCATAGAAAGTTAGAGTGTCAGTCCTCTTGTACTTAAGTTAGCCTTGTGGCTTTTGTATTAAATACGGATGCAATTTCTGTGTTTCATCGTCAATAAGAAGGTCCAAGGGATACAGTAAACGTGAAGTGAAGCATCGGAATCTAAAACTGGAATCACAGGAGAGGTTCAAATCATAGAAAGTTAGAGTGTCAGTCCTCTTGTACTTAAGTCGGCTTGTGCCTTTTCTATTAAATTCGGATGCAATTTCTGTGTTTCATCGTTAATGAGAAGGTCCAAGCGATACAGTAAATCTGAAGTGAAGCATCGGAATCTAAAACTGGACTCACAGGAGAGGTTCAAATCATAGGAAGTTAGGGTTTCAGTCCTCTTGTACTTAAGTCGGCATTGTGACTTTTGTATTACATTCGTATGCAATTTCTGTGTTTCATCGTCAATAAGAAGGTCCAAGGGATACAGTAAACCTGAAGTGAAGCATCGGAATCTAAAACTGGACTCACAGGAGAGGTTCAAATCATAGAAAGTTAAAGTGTCAGTCCTCTTGTACTTAAGTCGGCAGTGAGACTTTTGTATTAAATTCGGATGCAATTTCTGGGTTTCATCGTCAATAAGAAGGTCCAAGGGATACAGTAAACCTGAAGTGAAGCATCGGGATCCAAAACTGGACTCACAGGAGATATTCCAACCATAGAAAGTTTGAGTGTCAGTCCTCTTGTACTCAAGTCGGCTTTGTGACTTTTGTAATAAATTCGGATGCAATTTCTGTGTTTCATCGTCAATACGAAGGTCCAAGGGATAAAGTAAACCTAAAGTGAAGCATCGGAATCTAAAACTGGACTCACAGGAGAGGTTCAAATCATAGAAAGTTAGAGTGTCAGTCCTCTTGTTCTTAAGTTAGCATTGTGGCTTTTGTATTAAATACGGATGCAATTTCTGTGTTTCTTCGTCAATAAGAAGGTCCAAGGGATACAGTAAACGTGAAGTGAAGCATCGGAATCTAAAACTGGAATCACAGGAGAGGTTCAAATCATAGAAAGTTAGAGTGTCAGTCCTCTTGTACTTAAGACGGCAATGTGACTTTTTTATTAAATTTGGATGCAATTTCTTGGTTTCATCGTCAATAAGATGGTCCAAGGGATACAGTAAACCTGAAGTGAAGTGTCGGAATCAAAAACTGGACTCACAGGAGGGGTTCAAATCATAGAAAGTTAGGGTGTCAGTTCTCTTGTACTTAAGTCGGCATTGTGACTTTTGTATTAAGTTCGGATGCAATTGCTGTGTTTCATCGTCAATAAGAAGGTCCAAGGGATACAGTAAACCTGAAGTGGAGCATCCGAATCTAAAACTTGACACACAGGAGAGGTTCAAATCATAGAAAGTTAGAGTGTCAGTCCTGTTGTACTTAAGTCGGCATTGAGAATTTTGTATTAAATTCGGATGCAATATCTGTGTTTCATCGTCAATAACAATGTCCAAAGGATACAGTAAAATTGAAGTGAAGCATCGGAATCTAAAACTGGACTCACGGGAGAGGATCATATCATGGAAAGTTAGAGTGTCAGTCCTCTTGTACTTAAGTCGGCATTGCGACTTTTGTATTAAATTCGGATGCAATTTCTGTGTTTCATCGTCATTAAGATGGTCCAAGGGATACAGTAAACCTGAACTGAAGCATCGGAATCTAAAACTGGACCCACAGGAGAGGTTAAAATCATAGAACGTTAGAGTGTCAGTCTTCTTGTACTTAAGTCGGCATTGTGCCTTTTGTACTAAATTCGGATGCAATTTCTGTGTTTCATCGTTAATAAGAAGGTCCAAGGGATACAGTAATTCTGAAGTGAAGCATCGGAATCTAAAACTGGATTCACAGGAGAAGTTAAAATCATAGAAAGTTAGAGTGTCAGTCCTCTAGTACTAAGGTTGGCATTGTGACTTTTGTATTACATTCGTATGCAATTTCTGTGTTTCATCGTCAATAAGAAGGTCCAAGGGATACAGTAAACCTGAAGTGAAGCATCGGAATCTAAAACTGGTATCACAGGAGAGGTTAAAAGCATAGAAAGTTAGAGTGTCAGTCTTATTGTACTTAAGTCGGCATTGTGCCATTTGTATTAAATGCGGAAGCAATTTCTGTGTTTCATCGTCAATAAGAAGGTCCAAGGGATACAGTAAACCTGAAAGGAAGCATCGGAATCAAAAACTGGACTCACAGGAGAGGTAGAAGTCATTGAAAGTAAGAGTGTCAGTCCTCTTGTACTTAAGTCGGCATTGTGCCTCTTGTATTAAATTGGGATGCAATTTCTGTGCTTCTTCGTCAATAAGATGGTCCAAGGTATACAGTAAACCTGAAGTGAAGCATCGGAATCTAAAACTGGACCCACAGGAGAGGTTCAATTCGTAGAAAGTTAGAGTGTCAGTCCTTTTGTACTTAAGTCTGCATTGTGCCTTTTGTATTTAATTAGGATGCAATATCTGTGTTTCATCGTCAATAAGAAGATCCAAGGGATACAGTAAATCTGAAGTGAAGCATCGTAATCTAAAAGTGGACTCACAGGAGAGGTTGAAATCATAGAAAGTTAGAGTGTCTGTCCTCTTGTACTTATGTCGGCATTGTGTCATTTGTATTAAATTCAGATGCAATTTCTGTGTTTCATCGTCAATAAGAAGGTCCAAGGGATACAGTAAACCTGGAGTGAAGCATCGGAATCAAAAACATGACTCACAGGAGAGGTACATGTCATTGAAAGTAGGAGTGTCAGTCCTCTTGTACTTAAGTCGGCATTGTGACTTTTGTAAGAAATTCGGATGCAATTTCTGTGTTTCATCGTCAATAAGAAGGTCCAAGGGATACAGTAAACCTGAAGTGAAGCATCGGAATCTAAAATTGGACTCACAGGAGGGGTTCAAATCATAGTAAGTTAGAGTGGTTCTTCTCTTGTACTTAAGTCGGCATTGTGACTTTTGTACTAAATTAGGATGCAATTTCTGTGCTTCATCGTCAAAAAGATGGTCCAAGGTATACAGTAAACCTGAAGTGAAGCATCGGAATCTAAAACTGGAGTCACAGGAGAGGTTCAAATCGTATAAAGTTATAGTGTCAGTCCTTTTGTACTTAAGTCTGCATTGTGCCTTTTGTATTTAATTCGGATGCAATATCTGTGTTTCATCGTCAATAAGAGGATCCAAGGGATACAGTAAACCTGAAGTGAAGCATCGGAATCTGAAATTGGCTCACTGGAGAGGTTAAAATCATAAAAATTTGAGTGACAGTCCTCTTGTACTTAAGTCGGCATTGTGACTTTTGTATTAAATTCGGATGCAATTTGTGTGTTTCATCGTCATTAAGAAGGTCCAAGGGATACAGTAAACCTGAAGTGAAGCATCAGAATCCAAAACCGGACTCACAGGAGAGGTTAAAATCATAGAAAGTTAGAGTGTCAGTCTTCTTGTACTTAAGTCGGCATTGAGCCTTTTGTATTAAATTCGGATGCAATTTCTGTGTTTCATCGTCAATAAGATGGTCCAAGGGATACAGTAAAAATGAAGTGTAGCATCAGAATCTAAAACTGGACTCACAGGAGAGGTTCAAATCATAGAAAGTTAGAGAGTCAGACCTCTTGTACTTAAGTCGGCATTGTGCCTTTTGTATTAAATTCGGATGCAATTTCTGTGTTTCATCGTTAATAAGAAGGTCCAAGGGATACAGTAAATCTGAAGTGAAGCATCGGAATCTAAAACTGGACTCACAGGAGAGTTTCAAATCATAGGAAGTTAGAGTTTCAGTCCTCTTGTACTTAAGTCGGCATTGTGACTTTTGTATTACATTCGTATGCAATTTCTGTGTTTCATCGTCAATAAGAAGGTCCAAGGGATACAGTAAACCTGAAATGAAGCATCGGAATCTAAAACTGGACTCACAGGAGAGGTTTAAATCATAGAAAGTTAGAGTGTCAGTCCTCTTGTATTTAAGTCGGCAGTGAGACTTTTGTATTAAATTCGGATGCAATTTCTGTGTTTCATCGTCAATAAGAAGGTCCAAGGGATACAGTAAACCTGAAGTGAAGCATCGGGATGTAAAACTGGACTCACAGGAGATATTCAAACCATAGAAAGTTAGAGTGTCAGTCCTCTTGTACTTAAGTCGGCATTGTGCCTTTTGTATTAAATTCGGATGCAATTTCTGTGTTTCATCGTTAATAAGAAGGTCCAAAAAACACAGTAAACCTGAAGTGAAGCATCGGAATCGAAAACTGGACTCACAGGAGAGGTTCAAATAACAGAAAGTTAGAGTGTCAGTCCTCCTGTACTTAAGTCGGCATTGTGACTTTTGTATTAAATTCGGATGCAATTTCTGTGTTTCATCGTCAATAAGAAGGTCCAAGGGATACAGTAAACCTGAAGTGAAGTGTCGGAATGAAAAACTGGACTCACAGGAGGGGTTCAAATCATAGAAAGTTAGAGTGACAGTCCTCTTGTAGTTAAGTCGGCATTGAGAATTTTGTATTAAATTCGGATGCAATTTCTGTGTTTCATCGTCATTAAGATGGTCCAAGGGATAAAGTAAACCTGAAGTGAAGCATCGGAATCTAAAACTGGACTCACAGGAGAGGTTAAAATCATAGAAAGTTTGAGTGTCAGTCTTCTTGTACTTCAGTCTTCATTGTGCCATTTGTATTAAATGCGGATGCAATCTCTGTGTTCATCGTCAATAAGAAGGTCCAAGGGATACAGTAAACCTGAAAGGAAGCATCGGAATCTAAAACTGGACTTACAGGAGAGGTACAAGTCATTGAAAGTAAGAGTGTCAGTCCTCTTGTACTTATGTCGGCATTGTGCCTTTTGTATTAAATTGGGAAGCAATTTCTGTGCTTCATCGTCAATAAGATGGTCCAAGGTATACAGTAAACCTGAAGTGAAGCATCGGAATCTAAAACTGGACTCACAGGAGAGGTTCAAATCGTAGAAAGTTAGAGTGTCATTCCTTTTGTACTTAAGTCTGCATTGTGCCTTTTGTATATAATTCGGATGCAATATCTGTGTTTCATCGTCAGTAAGAAGATCCAAGGGATACTGTAAATCTGAAGTGAAGCATCGGAATCTAAAAGTGGACTCACAGGAGAGGTTAAAATCATAGAAAATTAGAGTGTCTGTCTTCTTGTACTTAAGTCGGCATTGTGCCTTTTGTATTAAATTCGGATGCAATTTCTGTGTTTCATCGTTAATAAGAAGGTCCAAGGGATACAGTAAACCTGAAGTGAAGCATCGGAAACTAAAACTGGACTCACAGGAAAGGTTCAAATCATAGAAAGTTAGAGTGTCTGTCCTCTTGTACTTAAGTCGGCATTGTGCCTTTTGTATTAAATTCGGATGCAATTTCTGTGTTTCATCGTTAGTAAGAAGGTCCAAGGGATACAGTAAACCTGAAGTGAAGCATTGGAATCTAAAACTGGACTCACAGGAGAGGTTCAAATCATGGAAAGTTAGAGTGACAGTCCTCTTGTACTTAAGTCGGCATTGTGACTTTTGTATTAAATTCGGTTGCAATTTCTGTGTTTCATCGTCAATAAGAAGGTCCAAGGGATACAGTAAACCTGAAGTGAAGCATCGGAATCTAAAACTGGACTCACAGGAGAGGTTCAAATCATAGAAAGTTAGAGTGTCAGTCCTCTTGTTCTTAAGTCGGCATTGAGACATTTGTATTAAATTCGGATGCAATTTCTGTGTTTCATCGTCATTAAGAAGGTCCAAGGGATACAGTAAACCTGAAGTGAAGCATCAGAATTTAAAACTGGACTCACAGGAGAGGTTAAAATCATAGAAAGTTAGAGTGTTAGTCTTCTTGTACTTAAGTCGGCATTGTGCCCTTAGTATTAAATTCGGATGCAATTTCTGTGTTTCATCGTCAATAAGAAGGTCCAAGGGATACAGTAAACCTGAAGTGTAGCATCGGAATCTAAAACTGGACTCAATGGAGAGGGTCAAATCATAGAAAGTTAGAGAGCCAGTCCTCTTGTACTTAAGTCGGCTTGTGCCTTTTCTATTAAATTCGGATGCAATTTCTGTGTTTCATCGTTAATGAGAAGGTCCAAGCGATACAGTATATCTGAAGTGAAGCATCGGAATCTAAAACTGGACTCACAGGAAAGGTTCAAATCATAGGAAGTTAGAGTTTCAGTCCTCTTGTACTTAAGTCGGCATTGTGACTTTTGTATTACATTCGTATGCAATTTCTGTGTTTCATCGTCAATACGAAGGTCCAAGGGATACAGTAAACCTAAAGTGAAGCATCGGAATCTAAAACTGGACTCACAGGAGAGGTTCAAATCATAGAAAGTTAGAGTGTCAGTCCTCTTGTACTTAAGTTAGCATTGTGGCTTTTGTATTAAATACGGATGCAATTTCTGTGTTTCTTCGTCAATAAGAAGGTCCAAGGGATACAGTAAACGTGAAGTGAAGCATCGGAATCTAAAACTGGAATCACAGGAGAGGTTCAAATCATAGAAAGTTAGAGTGTCAGTCCTCTTGTACTTAAGACGGCAATGTGACTTTTTTATTAAATTTGGATGCAATTTCTTGGTTTCATCGTCAATAAGATGGTCCAAGGGATACAGTAAACCTGAAGTGAAGTGTCGGAATCAAAAACTGGACTCACAGGAGGGGTTCAAATCATAGAAAGTTAGGGTGTCAGTTCTCTTGTACTTAAGTCGACATTGTGACTTTTGTATTAAGTTCGGATGCAATTGCTGTGTTTCATCGTCAATAAGAAGGTCCAAGGGATACAGTAAACCTGAAGTGGAGCATCGGAATCTAAAACTTGACTCACAGGAGAGGTTCAAATCATAGAAAGTTAGAGTGTCAGTCCTCTTGTACTTAAGTCGGCATTGAGAATTTTGTATTAAATTCGGATGCAATATCTGTGTTTCATCGTCAATAACAATGTCCAAAGGATACAGCAAACCTGAAGTGAAGCATCGGAATCCAAAACTTGACTCACGGGAGAGGATCATATCATGGAAAGTTAGAGTGTCAGTCCTCTTGTACTTAAGTCGGGATTGTGACTTTTGTATTAAATTCGGATGCAATTTCTGTGTTTCATCGTCATTAAGATGGTCCAAGGGATACAGTAAACCTGAACTGAAGCATCGGAATCTAAAACTGGACCCACAGGAGAGGTTAAAATCATAGAACGTTAGAGTGTCAGTCTTCTTGTACTTAAGTCGGCATTGTGCCTTTTGTCCTAAGTTCGGATGCAATTTCTGTGTTTCATCGTTAATAAGAAGGTCCAAGGGATACAGTAAATCTGAAGTGAAGCATCGGAATCTAAAACTGGACTCACAGGAGAAGTTAAAATCATAGAAAGTTAGAGTGTCAGTCCTCTAGTACTAAGGTTGGCATTGTGACTTTTGTATTACATTCGTATGCAATTTCTGTGTTTCATCGTCAATAAGAAGGTCCAAGGGATACAGTAAACCTGAAGTGAAGCATCGGAATCTAAAACTGGTATCACAGGAGAGGTTAAAAGCATAGAAAGTTAGAGTGTCAGTCTTATTGTACTTAAGTCGGCATTGTGCCATTTGTATTAAATGCGGAAGCAATTTCTGTGTTTCATCGTCAATAAGAAGGTCCAAGGGATACAGTAAACCTGAAAGGAAGCATCGGAATCAAAAACTGGACTCACAGGAGAGGTAGAAGTCATTGAAAGTAAGAGTGTCAGTCCTCTTGTACTTAAGTCGGCATTGTGCCTCTTGTATTAAATTGGGATGCAATTTCTGTGCTTCTTCGTCAATAAGATGGTCCAAGGTATACAGTAAACCTGAAGTGAAGCATCGGAATCTAAAACTGGACCCACAGGAGAGGTTCAATTCGTAGAAAGTTAGAGTGTCAGTCCTTTTGTACTTAAGTCTGCATTGTGCCTTTTGTATTTAATTAGGATGCAATATCTGTGTTTCATCGTCAATAAGAAGATCCAAGGGATACAGTAAATCTGAAGTGAAGCATCGTAATCTAAAAGTGGACTCACAGGAGAGGTTCAAATCATAGAAAGTTAGAGTGTCTGTCCTCTTGTACTTATGTCGGCATTGTGTCATTTGTATTAAATTCAGATGCAATTTCTGTGTTTCATCGTCAATAAGAAGGTCCAAGGGATACAGTAAACCTGGAGTGAAGCATCGGAATCAAAAACATGACTCACAGGAGAGGTACATGTCATTGAAAGTAGGAGTGTCAGTCCTCTTGTACTTAAGTCGGCATTGTGACTTTTGTAAGAAATTCGGATGCAATTTCTGTGTTTCATCGTCAATAAGAAGGTCCAAG
Source organism: Schistocerca americana (assembly GCF_021461395.2). Taxonomy (NCBI): domain Eukaryota; kingdom Metazoa; phylum Arthropoda; class Insecta; order Orthoptera; family Acrididae; genus Schistocerca; species Schistocerca americana. The sequence continues at coordinate 78,167,083 of NC_060128.1, read as the reverse complement.
GGATACAGTAAACCTGAAGTGAAGCATCGGAATCTAAAATTGGACTCACAGGAGGGGTTCAAATCATAGTAAGTTAGAGTGGTTCTTCTCTTGTACTTAAGTCGGCATTGTGACTTTTGTACTAAATTAGGATGCAATTTCTGTGCTTCATCGTCAAAAAGATGGTCCAAGGTATACAGTAAACCTGAAGTGAAGCATCGGAATCTAAAACTGGAGTCACAGGAGAGGTTCAAATCGTATAAAGTTATAGTGTCAGTCCTTTTGTACTTAAGTCTGCATTGTGCCTTTTGTATTTAATTCGGATGCAATATCTGTGTTTCATCGTCAATAAGAGGATCCAAGGGATACAGTAAACCTGAAGTGAAGCATCGGAATCTGAAATTGGCTCACTGGAGAGGTTAAAATCATAAAAATTTGAGTGACAGTCCTCTTGTACTTAAGTCGGCATTGTGACTTTTGTATTAAATTCGGATGCAATTTGTGTGTTTCATCGTCATTAAGAAGGTCCAAGGGATACAGTAAACCTGAAGTGAAGCATCAGAATCCAAAACCGGACTCACAGGAGAGGTTAAAATCATAGAAAGTTAGAGTGTCAGTCTTCTTGTACTTAAGTCGGCATTGAGCCTTTTGTGTTAAATTCGGATGCAATTTCTGTGTTTCATCGTCAATAAGATGGTCCAAGGGATACAGTAAAAATGAAGTGTAGCATCAGAATCTAAAACTGGACTCACAGGAGAGGTTCAAATCATAGAAAGTTAGAGAGTCAGACCTCTTGTACTTAAGTCGGCATTGTGCCTTTTGTATTAAATTCGGATGCAATTTCTGTGTTTCATCGTTAATAAGAAGGTCCAAGGGATACAGTAAATCTGAAGTGAAGCATCGGAATCTAAAACTGGACTCACAGGAGAGTTTCAAATCATAGGAAGTTAGAGTTTCAGTCCTCTTGTACTTAAGTCGGCATTGTGACTTTTGTATTACATTCGTATGCAATTTCTGTGTTTCATCGTCAATAAGAAGGTCCAAGGGATACAGTAAACCTGAAATGAAGCATCGGAATCTAAAACTGGACTCACAGGAGAGGTTTAAATCATAGAAAGTTAGAGTGTCTGTCCTCTTGTATTTAAGTCGGCAGTGAGACTTTTGTATTAAATTCGGATGCAATTTCTGTGTTTCATCGTCAATAAGAAGGTCCAAGGGATACAGTAAACCTGAAGTGAAGCATCGGGATGTAAAACTGGACTCACAGGAGATATTCAAACCATAGAAAGTTAGAGTGTCAGTCCTCTTGTACTTAAGTCGGCATTGTGCCTTTTGTATTAAATTCGGATGCAATTTCTGTGTTTCATCGTTAATAAGAAGGTCCAAAAAACACAGTAAACCTGAAGTGAAGCATCGGAATCGAAAACTGGACTCACAGGAGAGGTTCAAATAACAGAAAGTTAGAGTGTCAGTCCTCCTGTACTTAAGTCGGCATTGTGACTTTTGTATTAAATTCGGATGCAATTTCTGTGTTTCATCGTCAATAAGAAGGTCCAATGGATACAGTAAACCTGAAGTGAAGTGTCGGAATGAAAAACTGGACTCACAGGAGGGGTTCAAATCATAGAAAGTTAGAGTGACAGTCCTCTTGTAGTTAAGTCGGCATTGAGAATTTTGTATTAAATTCGGATGCAATTTCTGTGTTTCATCGTCATTAAGATGGTCCAAGGGATAAAGTAAACCTGAAGTGAAGCATCGGAATCTAAAACTGGACTCACAGGAGAGGTTAAAATCATAGAAAGTTTGAGTGTCAGTCTTCTTGTACTTCAGTCTTCATTGTGCCATTTGTATTAAATGCGGATGCAATCTCTGTGTTCATCGTCAATAAGAAGGTCCAAGGGATACAGTAAACCTGAAAGGAAGCATCGGAATCTAAAACTGGACTTACAGGAGAGGTACAAGTCATTGAAAGTAAGAGTGTCAGTCCTCTTGTACTTATGTCGGCATTGTGCCTTTTGTATTAAATTGGGAAGCAATTTCTGTGCTTCATCGTCAATAAGATGGTCCAAGGTATACAGTAAACCTGAAGTGAAGCATCGGAATCTAAAACTGGACTCACAGGAGAGGTTCAAATCGTAGAAAGTTAGAGTGTCATTCCTTTTGTACTTAAGTCTGCATTGTGCCTTTTGTATATAATTCGGATGCAATATCTGTGTTTCATCGTCAGTAAGAAGATCCAAGGGATACTGTAAATCTGAAGTGAAGCATCGGAATCTAAAAGTGGACTCACAGGAGAGGTTAAAATCATAGAAAATTAGAGTGTCTGTCTTCTTGTACTTAAGTCGGCATTGTGCCTTTTGTATTAAATTCGGATGCAATTTCTGTGTTTCATCGTTAATAAGAAGGTCCAAGGGATACAGTAAACCTGAAGTGAAGCATCGGAAACTAAAACTGGACTCACAGGAAAGGTTCAAATCATAGAAAGTTAGAGTGTCTGTCCTCTTGTACTTAAGTCGGCATTGTGCCTTTTGTATTAAATTCGGATGCAATTTCTGTGTTTCATCGTTAGTAAGAAGGTCCAAGGGATACAGTAAACCTGAAGTGAAGCATTGGAATCTAAAACTGGACTCACAGGAGAGGTTCAAATCATGGAAAGTTAGAGTGACAGTCCTCTTGTACTTAAGTCGGCATTGTGACTTTTGTATTAAATTCGGTTGCAATTTCTGTGTTTCATCGTCAATAAGAAGGTCCAAGGGATACAGTAAACCTGAAGTGAAGCATCGGAATCTAAAACTGGACTCACAGGAGAGGTTCAAATCATAGAAAGTTAGAGTGTCAGTCCTCTTGTTCTTAAGTCGGCATTGAGACATTTGTATTAAATTCGGATGCAATTTCTGTGTTTCATCGTCATTAAGAAGGTCCAAGGGATACAGTAAACCTGAAGTGAAGCATCAGAATTTAAAACTGGACTCACAGGAGAGGTTAAAATCATAGAAAGTTAGAGTGTTAGTCTTCTTGTACTTAAGTCGGCATTGTGCCCTTAGTATTAAATTCGGATGCAATTTCTGTGTTTCATCGTCAATAAGAAGGTCCAAGGGATACAGTAAACCTGAAGTGTAGCATCGGAATCTAAAACTGGACTCAATGGAGAGGGTCAAATCATAGAAAGTTAGAGAGCCAGTCCTCTTGTACTTAAGTCGGCTTGTGCCTTTTCTATTAAATTCGGATGCAATTTCTGTGTTTCATCGTTAATGAGAAGGTCCAAGCGATACAGTATATCTGAAGTGAAGCATCGGAATCTAAAACTGGACTCACAGGAAAGGTTCAAATCATAGGAAGTTAGAGTTTCAGTCCTCTTGTACTTAAGTCGGCATTGTGACTTTTGTATTACATTCGTATGCAATTTCTGTGTTTCATCGTCAATACGAAGGTCCAAGGGATACAGTAAACCTAAAGTGAAGCATCGGAATCTAAAACTGGACTCACAGGAGAGGTTCAAATCATAGAAAGTTAGAGTGTCAGTCCTCTTGTACTTAAGTTAGCATTGTGGCTTTTGTATTAAATACGGATGCAATTTCTGTGTTTCTTCGTCAATAAGAAGGTCCAAGGGATACAGTAAACGTGAAGTGAAGCATCGGAATCTAAAACTGGAATCACAGGAGAGGTTCAAATCATAGAAAGTTAGAGTGTCAGTCCTCTTGTACTTAAGACGGCAATGTGACTTTTTTATTAAATTTGGATGCAATTTCTTGGTTTCATCGTCAATAAGATGGTCCAAGGGATACAGTAAACCTGAAGTGAAGTGTCGGAATCAAAAACTGGACTCACAGGAGGGGTTCAAATCATAGAAAGTTAGGGTGTCAGTTCTCTTGTACTTAAGTCGACATTGTGACTTTTGTATTAAGTTCGGATGCAATTGCTGTGTTTCATCGTCAATAAGAAGGTCCAAGGGATACAGTAAACCTGAAGTGGAGCATCGGAATCTAAAACTTGACTCACAGGAGAGGTTCAAATCATAGAAAGTTAGAGTGTCAGTCCTCTTGTACTTAAGTCGGCATTGAGAATTTTGTATTAAATTCGGATGCAATATCTGTGTTTCATCGTCAATAACAATGTCCAAAGGATACAGCAAACCTGAAGTGAAGCATCGGAATCCAAAACTTGACTCACGGGAGAGGATCATATCATGGAAAGTTAGAGTGTCAGTCCTCTTGTACTTAAGTCGGGATTGTGACTTTTGTATTAAATTCGGATGCAATTTCTGTGTTTCATCGTCATTAAGATGGTCCAAGGGATACAGTAAACCTGAACTGAAGCATCGGAATCTAAAACTGGACCCACAGGAGAGGTTAAAATCATAGAACGTTAGAGTGTCAGTCTTCTTGTACTTAAGTCGGCATTGTGCCTTTTGTCCTAAGTTCGGATGCAATTTCTGTGTTTCATCGTTAATAAGAAGGTCCAAGGGATACAGTAAATCTGAAGTGAAGCATCGGAATCTAAAACTGGACTCACAGGAGAAGTTAAAATCATAGAAAGTTAGAGTGTCAGTCCTCTAGTACTAAGGTTGGCATTGTGACTTTTGTATTACATTCGTATGCAATTTCTGTGTTTCATCGTCAATAAGAAGGTCCAAGGGATACAGTAAACCTGAAGTGAAGCATCGGAATCTAAAACTGGTATCACAGGAGAGGTTAAAAGCATAGAAAGTTAGAGTGTCAGTCTTCTTGTACTTAAGTCGGCATTGTGCCATTTGTATTAAATGCTGATGCAATATCTGTGTTTCATCGTCAATAAGAAGGTCCAAGGGATACAGTAAACCTGAAAGGAAGCATCGGAATCAAAAACTGGACTCACAGGAGAGGTAGATGACATTGAAAGTAAGAGTGTCAGTCCTCTTGTACTTAAGTCGGCATTGTGCCTCTTGTATTAAATTGGGATGCAATTTCTGTGCTTCTTCGTCAATAAGATGGTCCAAGGTATACAGTAAACCTGAAGCGAAGCATCGGAATCTAAAACTGGACCCACAGGAGAGGTTCAAATCGTAGAAAGTTAGAGTGTCAGTCCTTTTGTACTTAAGTCTGCATTGTGCCTTTTGTATTTAATTAGGATGCAATATCTGTGTTTCATCGTCAATAAGAAGATCCAAGGGATACAGTAAATCTGAAGTGAAGCATCGTAATCTAAAAGTGGACTCACAGGAGAGGTTCAAATCATAGAAAGTTAGAGAGTCAGACCTCTTGTACTTAAGTCGGCATTGTGCCTTTTGTATTAAATTCGGATGCAATTTCTGTGTTTCATCGTCAATAAGAAGGTCCAAAGGATACAGTAAACCTGAGGTGAAGCATCGGAATCTAAAACTGGACTCACGGAAGAGGTTCATATCATGGAAAGTTAGAGTGTCAGTCCTGTTGTACTTAAGTCGGCATTGAGACTTTTGTATTAAATTCGGTTGCAATTTCTGTGTTTCATCGTCAATACGAAGGTCCAAGTGATACAGTAAACCTGAAGTGGAGCATCGGAATCTAAAACTGGACTCACAGGGGAGGTTAAAAGCATAGAAAGTTAGAGTGTCAGTCTTCTTGTACTTAAGTCGGCATTGTGCCATTTGTATTAAATGCGGATGCAATTTCTGTGTTTCATCGTCAATAAGAAGGTCCAAGGGATACAGTAAACCTGAAAGGAAGCATCGGAATCAAAAACTGGACTCACAGGAGAGGTAGAAGTCATTGAAAGTAGGAGTGTCAGTCCTTTTGTACTTAAGTCTGCATTGTGCCTTTTGTATTTAATTAGGATGCAATATCTGTGTTTCATCGTCAATAACAAGATCCAAGGGATACAGTAAATCTGAAGTGAAGCATCGTAATCTAAAAGTGGACTCAGAGGAGAGGTTCAAATCATAGAAAGTTAGAGTGTCTGTCCTCTTGTACTTAAGTCGGCATTGTGCCTTTTGTATTAAATTCAGATGCAATTTCTGTGTTTCATCGTCAATAAGAAGGTCCAAGGGATACAGTAAACCTGAAGTGAAGCATCGGAATCAAAAACTGGACTCACAGGAGAGGTACATGTCATTGAAAGTAGGAGTATCAGTCCTCTTGTACTTAAGTCGGCATTGTGACTTTTGTAAGAAATTCGGATGCAATTTCTGTGTTTCATCGTCAATAAGAAGGTCCAAGGGATACAGTAAACCTGAAGTGAAGCATCGGAATCTAAAATTGGACTCACAGGAGGGGTTCAAATCATAGTAAGTTAGAGTGGTTCTTCTCTTGTACTTAAGTCGACATTGTGACTTTTGTACTAAATTAGGATGCAATTTCTGTGCTTCATCGTCAAAAAGATGGTCCAAGGTATACAGTAAACCTGAAGTGAAGCATCGGAATCTAAAACTGGACTCACAGGAGAGGTTCAAATCGTAGAAAGTTAGAGTGTCAGTCCTTTTGTACTTAAGTCTGCATTGTGCCTTTTGTATTTAATTCGGATGGAATATCTGTGTTTCATCGTCAATAAGAGGATTCAAGGGATACAGTAAACCTGAAGTCAAGCATCGGAATCTGAAACTGGACTCACTGGAGAGGTTAAAATCATAAAAATTAGAGTGACAGTCCTCTTGTACTTAAGTCGGCATTGTGACTTTTGTATTAAATTCGGATGCAATCTCTGTGTCTCATCGTCAATAAGAAGGTCCAAGTGATACAGTAAACCTGAAGTGAAGCATCGGAATCTAAAACTGGACTCACAGGAGAGGTTCAAATCATAGAAAGTTAGAGAGTGAGACCTCTTGTACTTAAGTCGGCATTGTGCCTTTTGTATTAAATTCGGATGCAATTTCTGTGCTTCATCGTTAATAAGAAGGTCCAAGAAATACAGTAAACCTGAAGTGAAGCATCGGAATCGAAAACTGGACTCACAGGAGAGGTTCAAATCACAGAAAGTTAGAGTGTCAGTCCTCCTGTACTTAAGTCGGCATTGTGACTTTTCTATTAAATTCGGATGCAATTTCTGTGCTTCATCGTCAATAAGAAGGTCCAAGGGATACAGTAAACCTGAAGTGAAGCATCGGAATCTAAAACTGGAATCACAGGAGAGGTTCAAATCATAGAAAGTTAGAGTGTCAGTCTTCTTGTACTTCAGTCGGCATTGTGACTTTTGTATTAAATTCGGATGCAATTGCTGTGTTTCATCGTCAATAAGAAGGTCAAAGGGATACAGTAAACCTGAAGTGAAGTGTCGGAATGAAAAACTGGACTCACAGGAGGAGTTCAAATCATAGAAAGTTAGAGTGACAGTCCTCTTGTAGTTAAGTCGGCATTGAGAATTTTGTATTAAATTCGGATGCAATTTCTGTGTTTCATCGTCAATAAGAAGGTCCAAAGGATACAGTAAACCTGAGGTGAAGCATCGGAATCTAAAACTGGACTCACGGAAGAGGTTCATATCATGGAAAGTTAGAGTGTCAGTCCTGTTGTACTTAAGTCGGCATTGAGACTTTTGTATTAAATTCGGTTGCAATTTCTGTGTTTCATCGTCAATACGAAGGTCCAAGGGATACAGTAAACCTGAAGTGGAGCATCGGAATCTAAAACTGGACTCACAGGAGAGGTTAAAATCATAGAAAGTTTGAGTGTCAGTCTTCTTGTACTTAAGTCGGCATTGTGCCTTTTGTATTAAATTCGGATGCAATTTCTGTGTTTCATCGTCAATAAGAAGGTCCAAGGGATACAGTAAACCTGAAGTGGAGCATCGGAATCTAAAACTGGACTCACAGGAGAGGTTCAAATCATAGAAAGTTAGAGTGACATTCCTCTTGTACTTAAGTCGGCATTGAGAATTTTGTATTAAATTCGGATGCAATTTCTGTGTTTCATCGTCAATAAGAAGGTCCAAAGGATACAGTAAACCTGAGGTGAAGCATCGGAATCTAAAACTGGACTCACGGAAGAGGTTCATATCATGGAAAGTTAGAGTGTCAGTCCTGTTGTACTTAAGTGGGCATTGAGACTTTTGTATTAAATTCGGTTGCAATTTCTGTGTTTCATCGTCAATACGAAGGTCCAAGGGATACAGTAAACCTGAAGTGGAGCATCGGAATCTAAAACTGGACTCACAGGAGAGGTTCAAATCATAGAAAGTTAGAGTGACAATCCTCTTGTACTTAAGTCGGCATTGAGAATTTTGTATTAAATTCGGATGCAATTTCTGTGTTTCATCGTCAATAAGAAGGTCCAAAGGATACAGTAAACCTGAGGTGAAGCATCGGAATCTAAAACTGGACTCACGGAAGAGGTTCATATCATGGAAAGTTAGAGTGTCAGTCCTCTTGTACTTAAGTCGGCATTGTGACTTTTGTATTAAATTTGGATGCAATTTCTGTGTTTCATCGTCATTAAGATGGTCCAAGGGGTACAGTAAACCTGAAGTGAACCATCGGAATCTAAAACTGGACTCACAGGAGAGGTTAAAATCATAGAAAGTTTGAGTGTCAGTCTTCTTGTACTTAAGTCGGCATTGTGCCTTTTGTATTAAATTCGGATGCAATTTCTGTGTTTCATCGTCAATAAGAAGGTCCAAGGGATACAGTAAACCTAAAGGGAAGTATCGGAATCTAAAACTAGACTCACAGGAGGGGTTGAAATCATAGAAAGTTAGAGTAGTTGTTCTCTTGTACTTAAATCGGCATTGTGACTTTTGTATTACATTCGTATGCAATTTCTGTGTTTCATCGTCAATAAGAAGGTCCAAGGGATACAGTAAACCTGAAGTGAAGCATCGGAATCTAAAACTGGACTCACAGGAGAGGTTCAAATCATAGAAAGTTAGAGTGTCAGTCCTCTTGTATTTAAGTCGGCAGTGAGACTTTTGTATTAAATTCGGATGCAATTTCTGTGTTTCATCGTCAATAAGAAGGTCCAAGGGATACAGTAAACCTGAAGTGAAGCATCGGGATCTAAAACTGGACTCACAGGAGATATTCAAACCATAGAAAGTTAGAGTGTCAGTCCTCTTGTACTTAAGTCGGCATTGTGCCTTTTGTATTAAATTCGGATGCAATTTCTGTGTTTCATCGTTAATAAGAAGGTCCAAGAAACACAGTAAACCTGAAGTGAAGCATCGGAATCGAAAACTGGACTCACAGGAGAGGTTCAAATCACAGAATTTAGAGTGTCAGTCCTCCTGTACTTAAGTCGGCATTGTGACTTTTGTATTAAATTCGGATGCAATTTCTGTGCTTCATCGTCAATAAGAAGGTCCAAGGGATACAGTAAACCTGAAGTGAAGCATCGGAATCTAAAACTGGAATCACAGGAGAGGTTCAAATCATAGAAAGTTAGAGTATCAGTCTTCTTGTACTTCAGTCGGCATTGTGACTTTTGTATTAAATTCGGATGCAATTGCTGTGTTTGATCGTCAATAAGAAGGTCCAAGGGATACAGTAAACCTGAAGTGAAGTGTCGGAATGAAAAACTGGACTCACAGGAGGGGTTCAAATCATAGAAAGTTAGAGTGACAGTCCTCTTGTAGTTAAGTCGGCATTGAGAATTTTCTATTAAATTCGGATGCAATTTCTGTGTTTCATCGTCATTAAGATGGTCCAAGGGATAAAGTAAACCTGAAGTGAAGCATCGGAATCTAAAACTGGACTCACAGGAGAGGTTAAAATCATAGAAAGTTTGAGTGTCAGTCTTCTTGTACTTAAGTCGGCATTGTGCCTTTTGTATTAAATTCGGATGCAATTTCTGTGTTTCATCGACAATAAGAAGGTCCAAGGGATACAGTAAACCTGAAGTGGAGCATCGGAATCTAAAACTGGACTCACAGGAGAGGTTCAAATCATAGAAAGTTAGAGTGACATTCCTTTTGTACTTAAGTCGGCATTGAGAATTTTGTATTAAATTCGGATGCAATTTCTGTGTTTCATCGTCAATAAGAAGGTCCAAAGGATACAGTAAACCTGAGGTGAAGCATCGGAATCTAAAACTGGACTCACGGAAGAGGTTCATATCATGGAAAGTTAGAGTGTCAGTCCTCTTGTACTTAAGTCGGCATTGTGACTTTTGTATTAAATTCGGATGCAATTTCTGTGTTTCATCGTCATTAAGAAGGTCCAAGGGATACAGTAAATCTGAAGTGAAGCATCGGAATCTAAAACTGGACTCACAGGAGAAGTTAAAATCATAGAAAGTTAGAGTGTCAGTCCTCTAGTACTAAGGTTGGCATTGTGACTTTTGTATTACATTCGTATGCAATTTCTGTGTTTCATCGTCAATAAGAAGGTCCAAGGGATACAGTAAACCTGAAGTGAAGCATCGGAATCTAAAACTGGTATCACAGGAGAGGTTAAAAGCATAGAAAGTTAGAGTGTCAGTCTTCTTGTACTTAAGTCGGCATTGTGCCATTTGTATTAAATGCGGATGCTATTTCTGTGTTTCATCGTCAATAAGAAGGTCCAAGGGATACAGTAAACCTGAAGTGAAACATCGGAATCTAAAACTGGACTCACAGGAGAGGTTAAAATCATAGAAAGTTTGAGTGTCAGTCTTCTTGTACTTAAGTCGGCATTGTGCCTTTTGTATTAAATTCGGATGCAATTTCTGTGTTTCATCGTCAATAAGAAGGTCCAAGGGATACAGTAAACCTAAAGTGGAGCATCGGAATCTAAAACTGGACTCACAGGAGAGGTTCAAATCATAGAAAGTTAGAGTGACATTCCTCTTGTACTTAAGTCGGCATTGAGAATTTTGTATTAAATTGGGATGCAATTTCTGTGTTTCATCGTCAATAAGAAGGTCCAAAGGATACAGTAAACCTGAGGTGAAGCATCGGAATCTAAAACTGGACTCACGGCAGAGGTTCATATCATGGAAAGTTAGAGTGTCAGTCCTGTTGTACTTAAGTCGGCATTGAGACTTTTGTATTAAATTCGGTTGCAATTTCTGTGTTTCATCGTCAATACGAAGGTCCAAGGGATACAGTAAACCTGAAGTGGAGCATCGGAATCTAAAACAGGACTCACAGGAGAGGTTCAAATCATAGAAAGTTAGAGTGTCAATCCTCTTGTACTTAAGTCGGCATTGAGAATTTTGTATTAAATTCGGATGCAATTTCTGTGTTTCATCGTCAATAAGAAGGTCCAAAGGATACAGTAAACCTGAGGTGAAGCATCGGAATCTAAAACTGGACTCACGGAAGAGGTTCATATCATGGAAAGTTAGAGTGTCAGTCCTCTTGTACTTAAGTCGGCATTGTGACTTTTGTATTAAATTTGGATGCAATTTCTGTGTTTCATCGTCATTAAGATGGTCCAAGGGGTACAGTAAACCTGAAGTGAAGCATCGGAAACTAAAACTGGACTCACAGGAGAGGTTAAAATCATAGAAAGTTTAAGTGTCGGTCTTCTTGTACTTAAGTCGGCATTGTGCCTTTTGTACTAATTTCGGATGCAATTTCTGTGTTTCATCGTCAATAAGAAGCTCCAAGGGATACAGTAAAACTAAAGTGAAGTATCGGAATCTAAAACTAGACTCACAGGAGGGGTTGAAATCATAGAAAGTTAGAGTGGTTGTTCTCTTGTACTTAAGTCGGCATTGTGACTTTTGTATTACATTCGTATGCAATTTCTGTGTTTCATCGTCAATAAGAAGGTCCAAGGGATACAGTAAACCTGAAGTGAAGAATCGGGATCTAAAACTGGACTCACAGGAGATATTCAAACCATAGAAAGTTAGAGTGTCAGTCCTCTTGTACTTAAGTCGGCATTGTGCATTTTGTATTAAATTCGGATGCAATTTCTGTGTTTCATCGTTAATAAGAAGGTCCAAGAAACACAGTAAACCTGAAGTGAAGCATCGGAATCGAAAACTGGACTCACAGGAGAGGTTCAAATCACAGAAAGTTAGAGTGTCAGTCCTCCTGTACTTAAGTCGGCATTGTGACTTTTGTATTAAATTCGGATGCAATTTCTGTGCTTCATCGTCAATAAGAACGTCCAAGGGATACAGTAAACCTGAAGTGAAGCATCGGAATCTAAAACTGGAATCACAGGAGAGGTTCAAATCATAGAAAGTTAGAGTGTCAGTCTTCTTGTACTTCAGTCGGCATTGTGACTTTTGTATTAAATTCGGATGCAATTGCTGTGTTTCATCGTCAATAAGAAGGTCCAAGGGATACAGTAAACCTGAAGTGAAGTGTCGGAATGAAAAGCTGGACTCACAGGAGGGGTTCAAATCATAGAAAGTTAGAGTGACAGTCCTCTTGTAGTTAAGTCGGCATTGAGAATTTTGTATTAAATTCGGATGCAATTTCTGTGTTTCATCGTCATTAAGATGGTCCAAGGGATAAAGTAAACCTGAAGTGAAGCATCGGAATCTAAAACTGGACTCACAGGAGAGGTTAAAATCATAGAAAGTTTGAGTGTCAGTCTTCTTGTACTTAAGTCGGCATTGTGCCTTTTGTATTAAATTCGGATGCAATTTCTGTGTTTCATCGTCAATAAGAAGGACCAAGGGATACAGTAAACCTGAAGTGGAGCATCGGAATCTAAAACTGGACTCACAGGAGAGGTTCAAATCATAGAAAGTTAGAGTGACATTCCTCTTGTACTTAAGTCGGCATTGAGAATTTTGTATTAAATTCGGATGCAATTTCTGTGTTTCATCGTCAATAAGAAGGTCCAAAGGATACAGTAAACCTGAGGTGAAGCATCGGAATCTAAAACTGGACTCACGGAAGAAGTTCATATCATGGAAAGTTAGAGTGTCAGTCCTGTTGTACTTAAGTCGGCATTGAGACTTTTGTATTAAATTCGGATGCAATTTCTGTGTTTCATCGTCAATAAGAAGGTCCAAGTGATACAGTAAACCTGAAGTGGAGCATCGGAATCTAAAACTGGACTCACAGGAGAGGTTCAAATCATAGAAAGTTAGAGTGACATTCATTTTGTACTTAAGTCGGCATTGAGAATTTTGTATTAAATTCGGATGCAATTTCTGTGTTTCATCGTCAATAAGAAGGTCCAAAGGATACAGTAAACCTGAGGTGAAGCATCGGAATCTAAAACTGGACTCACGGAAGAGGTTCATATCATGGAAAGTTAGAGTGTCAGTCCTCTTGTACTTAAGTCGGCATTGTGACTTTTGTATTAAATTTGGATGCTATTTCTGTGTTTCATCGTCATTAAGATGGTCCAAGGGATACAGTAAACCTGAAGTGAAGCATCGGAATCTAAAACTGGACTCACAGGAGAGGTTAAAATCATAGAAAGTTAGAGTGTCAGTCTTCTTGTACTTAAGTCGGCATTGTGCCTTTTGTATTAAATTCGGATGCAAATTCTGTAATTCAACGTCAATAAGAAGGTCCAAGGGATACAGTAAACCTTAAGTGTAGCATCGGAATCTAAAACTGGACTCACAGGAGAGGTTCAAATCATAGAAAGTTAGAGAGTCAGTCCTCTTGTACTTAAGTCGGCATTGTGCCTTTTGTATTAAATTCGGATGCAATTTCTGTGTTTCATCGTTATTGAGAGGGTCCAAGGGATACAGTAAATCTGAAGTGAAGCATCGGAATCTAAAACTGGCCTCACAGGAGAGGTTCAAATCATAGGAAGTTAGAGTATCGGTCCTCTTGTACTTAAGTCGGCATTGTGACTTTTGTATTACATTCGTATGCAATTTCTGTGTTTCATCGTCAATAAGAAGGTCCAAGGGATACAGTAAACCTGAAGTGAAGCATCGGAATCTAAAACTGGACTCACAGGAGAGGTTAAAATCATAGAATGTTAGTGTGTCAGTCCTCTTGTACTTAAGTCGGCAGTGAGACTTTTGTATTAAATTCGGATGCAATTTCTGCGTTTCATCGTTAATGAGAAGGTCCAAGGGATACAGTAAATCTGAAGTGAAGCATCGGAATCTAAAACTGGACTCACAGGAGAAGTTAAAATCATAGAAAGTTAGAGTGTCAGTCCTCTAGTACTAAGGTTGGCATTGTGACTTTTGTATTACATTCGTATGCAATTTCTGTGTTTCATCGTCAATAAGAAGGTCCAAGGGATACAGTAAACCTGAAGTGAAGCATCGGAATCTAAAACTGGTATCACAGGAGAGGTTAAAAGCATAGAAAGTTAGAGTGTCAGTCTTCTTGTACTTAAGTCGGCATTGTGCCATTTGTATTAAATGCGGATGCAATTTCTGTGTTTCATCGTCAATAAGAAGGTCCAAGGGATACAGAAAACCTGAAAGGAAGCATCGGAATCAAAAACTGGACTCACAGGAGAGGTAGAAGTCATTGAAAGTAAGAGTGTCAGTCCTCTTGTACTTAAGTCGGCATTGTGCCTCTTGTATTAAATTGGGATGCAATTTCTGTGCTTCTTCGTCAATAAGATGGTCCAAGGTATACAGTAAACCTGAAGTGAAGCATCGGAATCTAAAACTGGACCCACAGGAGAGGTTCAAATCGTAGAAAGTTAGACTGTCAGTCCTTTTGTACTTTTGTCTGCATTGTGCCTTTTGTATTTAATTAGGATGCAATATCTGTGTTTCATCGTCAATAAGAAGATCCAAGGGATACAGTAAATCTGAAGTGAAGCATCGTAATCTAAAAGTGGACTCACAGGAGAGGTTCAAATCATAGAAAGTTAGAGTGTCTGTCCTCTTGTACTTAAGTCGGCATTGTGCCTTTTGTATTATATTCAGATGCAATTTCTGTGTTTCATCGTCAATAAGAAGGTCCAAGGGATACAGTAAACCTGAAGTGAAGCATCGGAATCAAAAACTGGACTCACAGGAGAGGTACATGTCATTGAAAGTAGGAGTGTCAGTCCTCTTGTACTTAAGTCGGCATTGTGACTTTTGTAAGAAATTTGGATGCAATTTCTGTGTTTCATCGTCAATAAGAAGGTCCAAGGGATACAGTAAACCTGAAGTGAAGCATCGGAACCCAAAATTGGACTCACAGGAGGGGTTCAAATCATAGTAAGTTAGAGTGGTTCTTCTCTTGTACTTAAGTCGGCATTGTGACTTTTGTACTAAATTAGGATGCAATTTCTGTGCTTTATCGTCAAAAAGATGGTCCAAGGTATACAGTAATCCTGAAGTGAAGCATCGGAATCTAAAACTGGACTCACAGGAGAGGTTCAAATCGTAGAAAGTTAGAGTGTCAGTCCTTTTGTACTTAAGTCTGCATTGTGCCTTTTGTATTTAATTCGAATGCAATATCTGTGTTTCATCGTCAATAAGAGGATCCAAGGGATACAGTAAACCTGAAGTCAAGCATCGGAATCTGAAACTGGACTCACTGGAGAGGTTAAAATCATAAAAATTAGAGTGACAGTCCTCTTGTACTTAAGTCGGCATTGTGACTTTTGTATTAAATTCGCATGCAATCTCTGTGTTTCATCGTCAATAAGAAGGTCCAAGGGATACAGTAAACCTGAAGTGAAGCATCGGAATCTAAAACTGGACTCACAGGAGAGGTTCAAATCATAGAAAGTTAGAGTGTCAGTCCTCTTGTACTTAAATCGGCATTGAGACATTTGTATTAAATTCGGATGCAATTTGTGTGTTTCATCGTCATTAAGAAGGTCCAAGGGATACAGTAAACCTGAAGTGAAGCATCAGAATCCAAAACCGGACTCACAGGAGAGGTTAAAATCATAGAAAGTTAGAGTGTCAGTCTTCTTGTATTTAAGTCGGCAGTGAGACTTTTGTATTAAATTCGGATGCAATTTCTGTGCTTCATCGTCAATAAGAAGGTCCAAGGGATACAGTAAACCTGAAGTGAAGCATCGGAATCGAAAACTGGACTCACAGGAGAGGTTCAAATCACAGAAAGTTAGAGTGTCAGTCCTCCTGTAGTTAAGTCGGCATTGTGACTTTTGTATTAAATTCGGATGCAATTTCTGTGCTTCATCGTCAATAAGAAGGTCCAAGGGATACAGTAAACCTGAAGTGAAGCATCGGAATCTAAAACTGGAATCACAGGAGAGGTTCAAATCATAGAAAGTTAGAGTGTCAGTCTTCTTGTACTTCAGTCGGCATTGTGACTTTTGTATTAAATTCGGATGCAATTGCTGTGTTTCATCGTCAATAAGAAGGTCCAAGGGATACAGTAAACCTGAAGTGAAGTGTCGGAATGAAAAACTGGACTCACAGGAGGGGTTCAAATCATAGAAAGTTAGAGTGACAGTCCTCTTGTAGTTAAGTCGGCATTGAGAATTTTGTATTAAATTCGGATGCAATTTCTGTGTTTCATCGTCAATAAGATGGTCCAAGGGATAAAGTAAACCTGAAGTGAAGCATCGGAATCTAAAACTGGACTCACAGGAGAGGTTAAAATCATAGAAAGTTTGAGTGTCAGTCTTCTTGTTCTTAAGTCGGGATTGTGCCTTTTGTATTAAATTCGGATGCAATTTCTGTGTTTCATCGTCAATAAGTAGGACCAAGGGATACAGTAAACCTGAAGTGGAGCATCGGAATCTAAAACTGGACTCACAGGAGAGGTTCAAATCATAGAAAGTTAGAGTGACATTCCTCTTGTACTTAAGTCGGCATTGAGAATTTTGTATTAAATTCGGATGCAATTTCTGTGTTTCATCGTCAATAAGAAGGTCCAAAGGATACAGTAAACCTGAGGTGAAGCATCGGAATCTAAAACTGGACTCACGGAAGAGGTTCATATCATGGCAAGTTAGAGTGTCAGTCCTGTTGTACTTAAGTCGGCATTGAGACTTTTGTATTAAATTCGGATGCAATTTCTGTGTTTCATCGTCAATAAGAAGGTCCAAGGGATACAGTAAACCTGAAGTGGAGCATCGGAATCTAAAACTGGACTCACAGGAGAGGTTCAAATCATAGAAAGTTAGAGTGACATTCCTTTTGTACTTAAGTCGGCATTGAGAATTTTGTATTAAATTCGGATGCAATTTCTGTGTTTCATCGTCAATAAGAAGGTCCAAAGGATACAGTAAACCTGAGGTGAAGCATCGGAATCTAAAACTGGACTCACGGAAGAGGTTCATATCATGGAAAGTTAGAGTGTCAGTCCTCTTGTACTTAAGTCGGCATTGTGACTTTTGTATTAAATTTGGATGCTATTTCTGTGTTTCATCGTCATTAAGATGGTCCAAGGGATACAGTAAACCTGAAGTGAAGCATCGGAATCTAAAACTGGACTCACAGGAGAGGTTAAAATCATAGAAAGTTAGAGTGTCAGTCTTCTTGTACTTAAGTCGGCATTGTGCCTTTTGTATTAAATTCGGATGCAAATTCTGTGTTTCAACGTCAATTAGAAGGTCCAAGGGATACAGTAAACCTTAAGTGTAGCATCGGAATCTAAAACTGGACTCACAGGAGAGGTTCAAATCATAGAAAGTTAGAGAGTCAGTCCTCTTGTACTTAAGTCGGCATTGTGCCTTTTGTATTAAATTCGGATGCAATTTCTGTGTTTCATCGTTAATGAGAGGGTCCAAGGGATACAGTAAATCTGAAGTGAAGCATCGGAATCTAAAACTGGACTCACAGGAGAGGTTCAAATCATAGGAAGTTAAAGTATCAGTCCTCTTGTACTTAAGTCGGCATTGTGACTTTTGTATTACATTCGTATGCAATTTCTGTGTTTCATCGTCAATAAGAAGGTCCGAGGGATACAGTAAACCTGAAGTGAAGCATCGGAATCTAAAACTGGACTCACAGGAGAGGTTAAAATCATAGAATGTTAGTGTGTCAGTCCTCTTGTACTTAAGTCGGCAGTGAGACTTTTGTATTAAATTCGGATGCAATTTCTGCGTTTCATCGTTAATGAGAGGGTCCAAGGGATACAGTAAATCTGAAGTGAAGCATCGGAATCTAAAAGTGGACTCACAGGAGAAGTTAAAATCATAGAAAGTTAGAGTGTCAGTCCTCTAGTACTAAGGTTGGCATTGTGACTTTTGTATTACATTCGTATGCAATTTCTGTGTTTCATCGTCAATAAGAAGGTCCAAGGGATACAGTAAACCTGAAGTGAAGCATCGGAATCTAAGACTGGTATCACAGGAGAGGTTAAAAGCATAGAAAGTTAGAGTGTCAGTCTTCTTGTACTTAAGTCGGCATTGTGCCATTTGTATTAAATGCGGATGCAATTTCTGTGTTTCGTCGTCAATAAGAAGGTCCAAGGGATACAGTAAACCTGAAAGGAAGCATCGGAATCAAAAACTGGACTCACAGGAGAGGTAGAAGTCATTGAAAGTAAGAGTGTCAGTCCTCTTGTACTTAAGTCGGCATTGTGCCTCTTGTATTAAATTGGGAAGCAATTTCTGTGCTTCTTCGTCAATAAGATGGTCCAAGGTATACAGTAAACCTGAAGTGAAGCATCGGAATCTAAAACTGGACCCACAGGAGAGGTTCAAATCGTAGAAAGTTAGAGTGTCAGTCCTTTTGTACTTTAGTCTGCATTGTGCCTTTTGTATTTAATTAGGATGCAATTTCTGTGTTTCTTCGTCAATAAGAAGATCCAAGGGATACAGTAAATCTGAAGTGAAGCATCGTAATCTAAAAGTGGACTCACAGGAGAGGTTCAAATCATAGAAAGTTAGAGTGTCTGTCCTCTTGTACTTAAGTCGGCATTGCGCCTTTTGTATTAAATTCAGATGCAATTTCTGTGTTTCATCGTCAATAAGAAGGTCCAAGGGATACAGTAAACCTGAAGTGAAGCATCGGAATCAAAAACTGGACTCACAGGAGAGGTACATGTCATTGAAAGTAGGAGTGTCAGTGCTCTTGTACTTAAGTCGGCATTGTGACTTTTGTAAGAAATTCGGATGCAATTTCTGTGTTTCATCGTCAATAAGAAGGTCCAAGGGATACAGTAAACCTGAAGTGAAGCATCGGAATCCAAAATTGGACTCACAGGAGGGGTTCAAATCATAGTAAGTTAGAGTGGTTCTTCTCTTGTACTTAAGTCGGCATTGTGACTTTTGTACTAAATTAGGATGCAATTTCTGTGCTTCATCGTCAAAAAGATGGTCCAAGGTATACAGTAAACCTGAAGTGAAGCATCGGAATCTAAAACTGGACTCACAGGAGAGGTTCAAATCGTAGAAAGTTAGAGTGTCAGTCCTTTTGTACTTAAGTCTGCATTGTGCCTTTTGTATTTAATTCGGATGCAATATCTGTGTTTCATCGTCAATAAGAGGATCCAAGGGATACAGTAAACCTGAAGTCAAGCATCGGAATCTGAAACTGGACTCACTGGAGAGGTTAAAATCATAAAAATTAGAGTGACAGTCCTCTTGTACTTAAGTCGGCATTGTGACTTTTGTATTAAATTCGGATGCAATCTCTGTGTTTCATCGTCAATAAGAAGGTCCAAGGGATACAGTAAACCTGAAGTGAAGCATCGGAATCTAAAACTGGACTCACAGGAGAGGTTCAAATCATAGAAAGTTAGAGTGTCAGTCCTCTTGTACTTAAATCGGCATTGAGACATTTGTATTAAATTCGGATGCAATTTGTGTGTTTCATCGTCATTAAGATGGTCCAAGGGATACAGTAAGCCTGAAGTGAAGCATCAGAATCCAAAACCGGACTCACAGGAGAGGTTAAAATCATAGAAAGTTAGAGTGTCAGTCTTCTTGTACTTAAGTCGGCATTGTGCCTTTTGTATTAAATTCGGATGCAATTTCTGTGTTTCATCGTCAATAAGAAGGTCCAAGGGATACAGTAAATATGAAGTGTAGCATCGGAATCTAAAACTGGACTCACAGGAGAGGTTCAAATCATAGAAAGTTAGAGAGTCAGACCTCTTGTACTTAAGTCGGCATTGTGCCTTTTGTATTAAATTCGGATGCAATTTCTGTGTTTCATCGTTAATAAGAAGGTCCAAGAAATACGGTAAACCTGAAGTGAAGCATCGGAATCGAAAACTGGACTCACAGGAGAGGTTCAAATCACAGAAAGTTAGAGTGTCAGTCCTCCTGTACTTAAGTCGGCATTGTGACTTTTCTATTAAATTCGGATGCAATTTCTGTGCTTCATCGTCAATAAGAAGGTCCAAGGGATACAGTAAACCTGAAGTGAAGCATCGGAATCTAAAACTTGAATCACAGGAGAGGTTCAAAACATAGAAAGTTAGAGTGTCAGTCTTCTTGTACTTCAGTCGGCATTGTGACTTTTGTATTAAATTCGGATGCAATTGCTGTGTTTCATCGTCAATAAGATGGTCCAAGGGATACAGTAAACCTGAAGTGAAGTGTCGGAATGAAAAACTGGACTCACAGGAGGGGTTTAAATCATAGAAAGTTAGAGTGACAGTCCTCTTGTAGTTAAGTCGGCATTGAGAATTTTGTATTAAATTCGGATGCAATTTCTGTGTTTCATCGTCAATAAGAAGGTCCAAAGGATACAGTAAACCTGAGGTGAAGCATCGGAATCTAAAACTGGACTCACGGAAGAGGTTCATATCATGGAATGTTAGAGTGTCAGTCCTCTTGTACTTAAGTCGGCATTGTGACTTTTGTATTAAATTTGGATGCAATTTCTGTGTTTCATCGTCATTAAGATGGTCCACGGGATACAGTAAACCTGAAGTGAAGCATCGGAATCTAAAACTGGACTCACAGGAGAGGTTAAAATCATAGAAAGATTGAGTGTCAGTCTTCTTGCACTTAAGTCGGCATTGTGCCTTTTGTATTAAATTCGGATGCAATTTCTGTGTTTCATCGTCAATAAGAAGGTCCAAGGGATACAGTAAACCTGAAGTGGAGCATCGGAATCTAAAACTGGACTCACAGGAGAGGTTCAAATCATAGAAAGTTAGAGTGACATTCCTCTTGTACTTCAGTCGGCATTGAGAATTTTGTATTAAATTCGGATGCAATTTCTGTGTTTCATCGTCAATAAGAAGGTCCAAAGGATACAGTAAACCTGAGGTGAAGCATCGGAATCTAAAACTGGACTCACGGAAGAGGTTCATATCATGGAAAGTTAGAGTGTCAGTCCTCTTGTACTTAAGTCGGCATTGAGACTTTTGTATTAAATTCGGTTGCAATTTCTGTGTTTCATCGTCAATAAGAAGGTCCAAGGGAGACAGTAAACCTGAAGTGGAGCATCGGAATCTAAAACTGGACTCACAGGAGAGGTTCAAATCATAGAAAGTTAGAGTGACAATCCTCTTGTACTTAAGTCGGCATTGAGAATTTTGTATTAAATTCGGATGCAATTTCTGTGTTTCATCGTCAATAAGAAGGTCCAAAGGATACAGTAAACCTGAGGTGAAGCATCGGAATCTAAAACTGGACTCACGGAAGAGGTTCATATCATGGAAAGTTAGAGTGTCAGTCCTCTTGTACTTAAGTCGGCATTGTGACTTTTGTATTAAATTTGGATGCAATTTCTGTGTTTCATCGTCATTAAGATGGTCCAAGGGGTACAGTTAACCTGAAGTGAAGCATCGGAATCTAAAACTGGACTCACAGGAGAAGTTAAAATCATAGAAAGTATGAGTGTCAGTCTTCTTGTACTTAAGTCGGCATTGTGCCTTTTGTATTAAATTCGGATGCAATTTCTGTGTTTCATCGTTAATAAGAAGGTCCAAGAAACACAGTAAACCTGAAGTGAAGCATCGGAATCGAAAACTGGACTCACAGGAGAGGTTCAAATCACAGAAAGTTAGAGTGTCAGTCCTCCTGTACTTAAGTCGGCATTGTGACTTTTGTATTAAATTCGGATGCAATTTCTGTGCTTCATCGTCAATAAGAAGGTCCAAGGGATACAGTAAACCTGAAGTGAAGCATCGGAATCTAAAACTGGAATCACAGGAGAGGTTCAAATCATAGAAAGTTAGAGTGTCAGTCTTCTTGTTTTTCAGTCGGCATTGTGACTTTTGTATTAAATTCGGATGCAATTGCTGTGTTTCATCGTCAATAAGAAGGTCCAAGGGATACAGTAAGCCTGAAGTGAAGTGTCGGAATGAAAAACTGGACTCACAGGAGGGGTTCAAATCATAGAAAGTTAGAGTGACAGTCCTCTTGTAGTTAAGTCGGCATTGAGAATTTTGTATTAAATTCGGATGCAATTTCTGTGTTTCATCGTCATTAAGATGGTCCAAGGGATAAAGTAAACCTGAAGTGAAGCATCGGAATCTAAAACTGGACTCACAGGAGAGGTTAAAATCATAGAAAGTTAGAGTGACATTCCTCCTGTACTTAAGTCGGCATTGAGAATTTTGTATTAAATTCGGATGCAATTTCTGTGTTTCATCGTCAATAAGAAGGTCCAAAGGATACAGTAAACCTGAGGTGAAGCATCGGAATCTAAAACTGGACTCACGGAAGAGGTTCATATCATGGAAAGTTAGAGTGTCAGTCCTGTTGTACTTAAGTCGGCATTGAGACTTTTGTATTAAATTCGGATGCAATTTCTGTGTTTCATCGTCAATAAGAAGGTCCAAGGGATACAGTAAACCTGAAGTGGAGCATCGGAATCTAAAACTGGACTCACAGGAGAGGTTCAAATCATAGAAAGTTAGAGTGACATTCCTTTTGTACTTAAGTCGGCATTGAGAATTTTGTATTAAATTCGGATGCAATTTCTGTGTTTCATCGTCAATAAGAAGGTCCAATGGATACAGTAAACCTGAGGTGAAGCATCGGAATCTAAAACTGGACTCACGGAAGAGGTTCATATCACGGAAAGTTAGAGTGTCAGTCCTCTTGTACTTAAGTCGGCATTGTGACTTTTGTATTAAATTTGGATGCAATTTCTGTGTTTCATCGTCATTAAGATGGTCCAAGGGATACAGTAAACCTGAAGTGAAGCATCGGAATCTAAAACTGGACTCACAGGAGAGGTTAAAATCATAGAAAGTTAGAGTGTCAGTCTTCTTGTACTTAAGTCGGCATTGTGCCTTTTGTATTAAATTCGGTTGCAAATTCTGTGTTTCAACGTCAATAAGAAGGTCCAAGGGATACAGTAAACCTTAAGTGTTTCATCGGAATCTAAAACTGGACTCACAGGAGAGGTTCAAATCATAGAAAGTTAGAGAGTCAGTCCTCTTGTACTTAAGTCGGCATTGTGCCTTTTGTATTAAATTCGGATGCAATTTCTGTGTTTCATCGTTAATGAGAAGGTCCAAGGGATACAGTAAATCTGAAGTGAAGCATCGGAATCTAAAACTGGACTCACAGGAGAGGTTCAAATAATAGGAAGTTAGAGTATCAGTCCTCTTGTACTTAAGTCGGCATTGTGACTTTTGTATTACATTCGTATGCAATTTCTGTGTTTCATCGTCATTAAGATGGTCCAAGGGATACAGTAAGCCTGAAATGAAGCATCTGAATCCAAAACCGGACTCACAGGAGAGGTTAAAATCATAGAAAGTTAGAGTGTCAGTCTTCTTGTACTTAAGTCGGCATTGTGACTTTTTTATTAAATTTGGATGCAATTTCTGGGTTTCATCGTCAATAAGAAGGTCCAAGGGATACAGTAAACCTGAAGTGAAGTGTCGAATCAAAAACTGGACTCACAGGAGGGGTTCAAATCATAGAAAGTTAGAGTGACAGTCCTCTTGTAGTTAAGTCGGCATTGAGAATTTTGTATTAAATTCGGATGCAATTTCTGTGTTTCATCGTCAATAAGAAGATCCAAAGGATACAGTAAACCTGAAGTGAAGCATCGGAATCGAAAACTGGACTCACAGGAGAGGTTAAAATCATAGTAAGTTAGAGTGTCAGTCTTCTTGTACTTAAGTCTGCATTGTGCCTTTTGTATAAAATTCGGATGCAATTTCTGTGATTCATCGTCAATAAGAAGGTCCAAGGGATACAGTAAACCTGAAATGAAGCATCGGATTCGAAAACTGGACTCACAGGAGAGGTTCAAATCATAGAAATTTAGTGTGTCAGTCCTCTTGTACTTAAGTCGGCATTGTGACTTTTGTATTAAATTCGGATGCAATTTCTGTGTTTCATCGTCAATAAGAATGTCCAAGGGATACAGTAAACCTGAAGTGAAGCATCGGAAACGAAAACTGGACTCACAGGAGAGGTTCAAATCATAGAAAGTTAGAGTGTCAGTCCTCTTGTACTTAAATCAGCATTGAGACATTTGTATTAAATTCAGATGCAATTTCTGTGTTTCATCGTCATTAAGAAGGTCCAAGGGATACAGTAAACCTGAAGTGAAGCATCAGAATCCAAAACCGGACTCACAGGAGAGGTTAAAATCACAGAAAGTTAGAGTGTCAGTCTTCTTGTACTTAAGTCGGCATTGTGCCTTTTGTATTAAATTCGGATGCAATTTCTGTGTTTCTCCGTCAATAAGAAGGTCCAAGGGATACAGTAAACCTGAAGTGACGCATCGGAATCTAAAACTGGAAACACAGGAGAGGTTCAATTCATAAGACGTTAGAGTGTCAGTCCTCTTGTACTTAAGACGACATTGTGACTTTTTTATTAAATTTGGATGCAATTTCTGTGTTTCATCGTCAATAAGAAGGTCCAAGGGATACAGTAAACCTGAAGTGAAGCATCGGAATCTAAAACTGGACTCACAGGAGAGGTTAAAATCATAGAAAATTAGAGTGACAGTCCTCTTGTACTTAAGTCAGCATTGTGACTTTTGTATTAAATTCGGATGCAATCTCTGTGTTTCATCGTCAATAAGAAGGTCCAAGGGATACAGTAAACCTGAAGTGAAGCATCGGAATCTAAAACTGGACTCACAGGAGAGGTTCAAATCATAGAAAGTTAGAGTGTCAGTCCTCTTGTACTTAAATCAGCATTGAGACATTTGTATTAAATTCGGATGCAATTTCTGTGTTTCATCGTCATTAAGAAGGTCCAAGGGATACAGTAAACCTTAAGTGTAGCATCGGAATCTAAAACTGGACTCACAGGAGAGGTTCAAATCATAGAAAGTTAGAGAGTCAGTCCTCCTGTACTTAAGTCGGCATTGTGCCTTTTGTATTAAATTCGGATGCAATTTCTGTGTTTCATCGTTAATGAGAAGGTCCAAGGGATACAGTAAATCTGAAGTGAAGCATCGGAATCTAAAACTGGACTCACAGGAGAGGTTCAAATCATAGGAAGTTAGAGTATCAGTCCTCTTGTACTTAAGTTGGCATTGTGACATTTGTATTACATTCGTATGCAATTTCTGTGTTTCATCGTCAATAAGAAGGTCCAAGAGATACAGTAAACCTGAAGTGAAGCATCGGAATCTAAAACTGGACTCACAGGAGAGGTTCAAATCATAGAATGTTAGTGTGTCAGTCCTCTTGTACTTAAGTCGGCAGTGAGACTTTTGTATTAAATTCGGATGCAATTTCTGCGTTTCATCGTTAATGAGAGGGTCCAAGGGATACAGTAAATCTGAAGTGAAGCATCGGAATCTAAAATTGGACTCACAGGAGAGGTTCAAATCATAGGAAGTTAGAGTATCAGTCCTCTTGTACTTAAGTCGGCATTGTGACTTTTGTATTACATTCGTATGCAATTTCTGTGTTTCATCGTCAATAAGAAGGTCCAAGGGATACAGTAAACCTGAAGTGAAGCATCGGAATCTAAAACTGGACTCACAGGAGAGGTTCAAATCATAGAAAGTTAGTGTGTCAGTCCTCTTGTACTTAAGTCGGCAGTGAGACTCTTGTATTAAATTCGGATGCAATTTCTGTGTTTCATCGTCAATAAGAAGGTCCAAGGGATACAGTAAACCTGAAGTGAAGCATCGGAATCAAAAACTGGTCTCACGGGAGAGGTTCATATCATGGAAAGTTAGAATGTCAGTCCACTTGTACTTAAGTCGGCATTGTGACTTTTGTATTAAATTCTTATGCAATTTCTGTGTTTCATCGTCAATAAGAAGGTCCAAGGGATACAGTAAACCTGAAGTGAAACATCGGAATCTAAAACTGGACTCACAGGGGAGGTTAAATTCATAGAAAGTTAGAGTGTCAGTCTTCTTGTACTTCAGTCGGCATTGTGACTTTTGTATTAAATTCGAATGCAATTGCTGTGTTTCGTCGTCAATAAGAAGGTCCAAGGGATACAGTAAACCTGAAGTGGAGCATCGGAGTCTAAAACTGGACTCACAGGAGAGGTTCAAATCATAGAAAGTTAGAGTGACATTCCTCTTGTACTTAAGTCGGCATTGTGACCTTGGTATTAAATTCGGATGCAATTTCTGTGTTTCATAGTCAATACGAAGGTCCAAAAGATACAGTAAACCTGAAGTGAAGCATCGGAATCTAAAACTGGACTCACAGGGGAGGTTCAAATCATTGAAAGTTAGAGTGTCAGTCCTCTTGTACTTAAGTCGGCATTTTGCCTTTTGTATTAAATTCGGATGCAATTTCTGTGCTTCATCGTCAATAAGATGGTCCAAGGTATACAGTAAACCTGAAGTGAAGAATCGGAATCTAAAACTGGAATCACAGGAGAGGTTCAAATCATAGAAAGTTAGAGTGTCTGTCTTTTTGTACTTAATTCGGCACTGTGCTTTTTGTATTTAATTCGGATGCAATATCTGTGTTTCATCGTCAATAAGAAGGTCCAAGGGATACAGTAAACCTGAAGTGAAGCATCGGAATCTAAAACTGGACTCACAAGAGGGGTTCAAATCATAGAAAGTGAGAGTGTCAGCCCGCATGTACTTATGTCGACATTGTGAATTTTGTATTAAATTCGGATGCAATTTCTGAGTTTCATCGTCAATAAGAAGGTCCAAGGGATACAGTAAACCTGAAGTGAAGCATCGGAATCGAAAACTGGACTCATACGAGAGGTTCAAATCATAGATAGTGTGAGTGTCAGTCCGCTTGTACTTAAGTCGGCATTGTGAATTTTGTATTAAATTCGGATGCAATTTCTGTGTTTCAACCTCATTAAGAAGGTGCAAGGGATACAGTAAACCTGAAGTGAAGCATCGGAATCGAAAACTGGTCTCACAGGAGAGGTTCAAATCACAGAAAGTTAAAGTGTCAGTCCTCTTGTACTGAAGTCGTCATTGTGACTTTTGTATTAAATTCGGATGCAATTTCTGTGCTTCATCGTCAATAAGAAGGTCCAAGGGATACAGTAAACCTGAAGTGAAGCATCGGAATCTAAAACTGGACTCACAGGAGGGGTTCAAATCATAGAAAGTGAGAGTGTCAGTCCGCTTGTACTTAACTCGGCATTGTGAATTTTGTATTATATTCGGATGCAATTTCTGTGTTTCATCGTCAATAAGAAGGTCCAAGGGATACAGTGAACCTGAAGTGCAGCATCGGAGTCTAAAACTGGACTCACAGGAGGGGTTCAAATCATAGAAAGTGGGAGTGTCAGTCCGCCTGTACTTAAGTCGGCATTGTAAATTTTGTATTAAATTCGGATGCGATTTCTGTGATTCAACGTCAATAAGAAGGTCCAAGGGAAACAGTAAACCTGAAATGAAGCATCGGAATCGAAAACTGGACTCACAGGAGAGGTTAAAATCATAGTAAGTTAGAGGGTCAGTCTTCTTGTACTTAAGTCTGCATTGTGCCTTTTGTATAAAATTCGGATGCAATTTCTGTGTTTCATCGTCAATAAGAAGGTCCAAGGGATACAGTAAATCTGAAGTGAAGCATCGGAATCTAAAACTGGACTCACAGGAGAGGTTCAAATCATAGAAATTTAGTGTGTCAGTCCTCTTGTACTTAAGTCGGCATTGTGACTTTTGTATTAAATTCGGATGCAATTTCTGTGTTTCATCGTCAATAAGAAGGTCCAAGGGATACAGTAAACCTGAAGTGAAGCATCGGAATCTAAAACTGGACTCACAGGAGAGGTTCAAATCATAGAAAGTTAGAGTGTCAGTCCTCTTGTACTTAAATCAGCATTGAGACATTTGTATTAAATTCGGATGCAATTTCTGTGTTTCATCGTCATTAAGAAGGTCCAAGGGATACAGTAAACCTTAAGTGTAGCATCGGAATCTAAAACTGGACTCACAGGAGAGGTTCAAATCATACAAAGTTAGAGAGTCAGTCCTCCTGTACTTAAGTCGGCATTGTGCCTTTTGTATTAAATTCGGATGCAATTTCTGTGTTTCATCGTTAATGAGAAGGTCCAAGGGATACAGTAAATCTGAAGTGAAGCATCGGAATCTAAAACTGGACTCACAGGAGAGGTTCAAATCATAGGAAGTTAGAGTATCAGTCCTCTTGTACTCAAGTTGGCATTGTGACTTTTGTATTACATTCGTATGCAATTTCTGTGTTTCATCGTCAATAAGAAGGTCCAAGAGATACAGTAAACCTGAAGTGAAGCATCGGAATCTAAAACTGGACTCACAGGAGAGGTTCAAATCATAGAATGTTAGTGTGTCAGTCCTCTTGTACTTAAGTCGGCAGTGAGACTTTTGTATTAAATTCGGATGCAATTTCTGCGTTTCATCGTTAATGAGAGGGTCCAAGGGATACAGTAAATCTGAAGTGAAGCATCGGAATCTAAAACTGGACTCACAGGAGAGGTTCAAATCATAGGAAGTTAGAGTATCAGTCCTCTTGTACTTAAGTCGGCATTGTGACTTTTGTATTACATTCGTATGCAATTTCTGTGTTTCATCGTCAATAAGAAGGTCCAAGGGATACAGTAAACCTGAAGTGAAGCATCGGAATCTAAAACTGGACTCACAGGAGAGGTTCAAATCATAGAAAGTTAGTGTGTCAGTCCTCTTGTACTTAAGTCGGCAGTGAGACTCTTGTATTAAATTCGGATGCAATTTCTGTGTTTCATCGTCAATAAGAAGGTCCAAGGGATACAGTAAACCTGAAGTGAAGCATCGGAATCAAAAACTGGTCTCACGGGAGAGGTTCATATCATGGAAAGTTAGAATGTCAGTCCACTTGTACTTAAGTCGGCATTGTGACTTTTGTATTAAATTCTTATGCAATTTCTGTGTTTCATCGTCAATAAGAAGGTCCAAGGGATACAGTAAACCTGAAGTGAAGCATCGGAATCTAAAACTGGACTCACAGGGGAGGTTAAAATCATAGAAAGTTAGAGTGTCAGTCTTCTTGTACTTCAGTCGGCATTGTGACTTTTGTATTAAATTCGAATGCAATTGCTGTGTTTCATCGTCAATAAGAAGGTCCAAGGGATACAGTAAACCTGAAGTGGAGCATCGGAGTCTAAAACTGGGTCACAGGAGAGGTTCAAATCATAGAAAGTTAGAGTGACATTCCTCTTGTACTTAAGTCGGCATTGTGACCTTGGTATTAAATTCGGATGCAATTTCTGTGTTTCATAGTCAATACGAAGGTCCAAAAGATACAGTAAACCTGAAGTGAAGCATCGGAATCTAAAACTGGACTCACAGGAGAGGTTCAAATCATTGAAAGTTAGAGTGTCAGTCCTCTTGTACTTAAGTCGGCATTTTGCCTTTTGTATTAAATTCGGATGCAATATCTGTGTTTCATCGTCAATAAGAATGTCCAAGGGATACAGTAAACCTGAAGTGAAGCATCGGAATCTAAAACTGGACTCACAGGAGGGGTTCAAATCATAGAAAGTGAGAGTGTCAGTCCGCATGTACTTATGTCGACATTGTGAATTTTGTATTAAATTCGGATGCAATTTCTGAGTTTCATCGTCAATAAGAAGGTCCAAGGGATACAGTAAACCTGAAGTGAAGCATCGGAATCGAAAACTGGACTCATAGGAGAGGTTCAAATCATAGATAGTGAGAGTGTCAGTCCGCTTGTACTTAAGTCGGCATTGTGAATTTTGTATTAAATTCGGATGCAATTTCTGTGTTTCAACCTCATTAAGAAGGTGCAAGGGATACAGTAAACCTGAAGTGAAGCATCGGAATCGAAAACTGGTCTCACAGGAGAGGTTCAAATCACAGAAAGTTAAAGTGTCAGTCCTCTTGTACTGAAGTCGTCATTGTGACTTTTGTATTAAATTCGGATGCAATTTCTGTGCTTCATCGTCAATAAGAAGGTCCAAGGGATACAGTAAACCTGAAGTGAAGCATCGGAATCTAAAACTGGACTCACAGGAGGGGTTCAAATCATAGAAAGTGAGAGTGTCAGTCCGCTTGTACTTAACTCGGCATTGTGAATTTTGTATTATATTCGGATGCAATTTCTGTGTTTCATCGACAATAAGAATGTCCAAGGGATACAGTAAACCTGAAGTGAAGCATCGGAAACGAAAACTGGACTCACAGGAGAGGTTCAAATCATAGAAAGTGAGAGTGTCAGTCCGCTTGAACTTAAGTCGGCATTGTGAATTTTGTATTAACTTCGGATGCAATTTCTGTGTTTCATCGTCATTAAGAAGGTCCAAGGGATACAGTAAACCTGAAGTGAAGCATCCGAATCGAAAACTGGTCTCATAGGAGAGGTTCAAATCACAGAAAGTTAGAGTGTCAGTCCTCTTGTACTGAAGTTGGCATTGTGACTTTTGTATCAAATTCGGATGCAATTTCTGTGCTTCATCGTCAATAAGAAGGTCTAAGGGATACAGTAAACCTGAAGTGAAGCATTGGAATGTAAAAGTGGACTCACAGGAGAGGTTCAAATCATAGAAAGTTCGAGTGTCAGTCCTCTTGTACTTAAGTCGGCATTGTGCCTTTTGTAGTAAATTCGGATGCAATTTCTGTGTTTCATCGTTAATAAGAACGTCCAAGGGAGACAGTAAACCTGAAGTGAAGCATGGGAATCCAAAACTGGTCTCACAGGAGATTTTCAAATCATAGAAAGTTAGAGTGTCAATCCTCTTGTATGTAAGTCGTCAATGTGACTTTCGTATTAAATTCGGATGCAATTTCTGTGCATCATCGTCAATAAGAAGGTCCAAGGGATATTGTAAACCTGAAGTGAAGCATCGGAATGTAAAACTGGACTGACAGGAGAGGTTCAAATCATAGAACGTTAGTGTGTCAGTCCTCTTGTACTTAAGTCGGCATTGTGACTTTTGTATTAAATTCGGATGCAATTTCTGTGTTTCATCGTCAATAAGAAGGTCCAAGGGATACAGTAAACCTGAAGTGAAGCATCGGAATCGAAAACTGGACTCACAGGAGAGGTTCAAATCATAGAAAGTGAGAGTGTCAGTCCGCTTGTACTTAAGTCGGCATTGTGCATTTTGTATTAAATTCGGATGCAATTTCTGTGTTTCATCGTCATTAAGAAGGTCCAAGGGATACAGTAAACCTGAAGTGAAGCATCGGAATCGAAAACTGGTCTCACAGGAGTGGTTCAAATCACAGAAAGAGTGTCAGTCCTGTTATACTGAAGTCGGAATTGTGACTTTTGTATTAAATTCGGATGCAATTTCTGTGTTTCATCGTCAATAAGAAGGTCCAAGGGATACAGAAAAAATGAAGTGAAGCATCGGAATGTAAAACTGGAGTCACAGGAGAGGTTCAAATCATAGAAAGTTAGAGTGTCAGTCCTCTTGTACTTAAGTCGGCATTGTGCCTTTCGTATTAAATTCGGATGTCCTTTCTGTGTTTCTTCGTTAATAATACGGTCCAAGGGGTACAGTAAACCTGAAGTGAAGCATCGGAATCCAGAACTGGACACACAGGAGAGGTTCAAATCATAGAAATTTAGAGTGTCAGTCCTCTTGTACTTATGTCGGCATTTTGGGTATTATATTAAATTCGGATGCAATTTATGTGTTTCATCGTCAATAAGAAGGTCCAAGGGATGCAGTAAACCTGAAATGAAGCATCGGAATCGAAAACTGGACTCACAGGAGAGGTTCAAATCATAGAATGTGAGAGTGTCAGTCAGCTTGTACTTAAGTCGGCATTGTGCATTTTGTATTAAATTCGGATGGAATTTCTGTGTTTCATCGTCATTGAGAAGGTCCTAGGGATACAGTAAACCTGAAGTGAAGCATCGGAATCGAAAACTGGTCTCACAGGAGAGGTTCAAATCACAGAAAGTTAGAGTGTCAGTCCTATTGTACTGAAGTCGGCATTGTGACTTTTGTATTAAATTCGGATGCAATATCTGTGCTTCATCGTCAATAAGAAGGTCCAAGGGATACAGTAAACCTGAAGTGAAGCATCGGAATCTAAAACTGGACTCACAGGAGGGGTTCATATCATAGATAGTGAGAGTGTCAGTCCGCTTGTACTTAAGTCGGCATTGTGAATTTTGTATTTAATTCGGATGCAATTTCTGTGTTTCATCGTGAATAAGAAGGTCCAAGGGATACAGTAAACCTGAAGTGAAGCATCGGAATCTAAAACTGGACTCACAGGAGGGCTTCAAATCATAGAAAGTGAGAGTGTCAGTCCGCTTGTACTTAAGTCGGCATTGTGAATTTTGTATTAAGTTCGGATGCAATTTCTGTGTTTCATCGTCAGTAAGAAGGTCCAAGGGAAAGAGTAAACCTGAAGTGAAGCATCGGAACCTAAAACTGGACTCACAGGAGAGGTTAAAATTATAGGAAGATAGAGTGTCAGTCTTCTTGTACTTATGTCGGCATTGTGCCTTTTGTATAAAATTCGGATGCAATTTCTGTGTTTCATCGTTAATAAGAAGCTCCAAGGGATACAGTAAACCTGAAGTGAAGCATCGGAATCGAAAACTGGACTCACAGGAGAGGTTCAAATCACAGAAAGTTAGAGTGTCAGTCCTCTTGCACTTAAGTCGGCATTGTGAATTTTGTATTAAATTCGGATGCAATTTCTGTGCATCATCGTCAATAAGAAGGTCCAAGGGAGACAGTAAACCTGAAGTGAAGCATCGGAATCTAAAACTGGACTCACAGGAGAGGTTCAAATCATAGAAAGTTAGTGTGTCAGTCCTCTTGTACTTAAATCGGCATTGTGACTTTTGTATTAATTTCGGATGCAATTTCTGTGTTTCATCGTCAATAAGAAGGTCCAAGGGATACAGTAAACCTGAAGTGAAGCATCGGAATCGAAAACTGGAATCACAGGAGAGGTTGAAATCAAAAAAAGTGAGAGTGTCATTCCGCTTGTACTTAAGTCGGCATTGTGAAATTTGTATTAAATTCGGATGCAATTTCTGTGTTTCACCGTCATTAAGAAGGTCCAACGGATACAGTAAACCTGAAGTGAAGCATCGGAATCGAAAACTGGTTTCACAGGAGAGGTTCAAATCACAGAAAATTAGAGAGTCAGTCCTCTTGTACTTAAGTCGGCATTGTGCCTTTTGTATTAAATTCGAATGCAATTTCTGTGTTTCATCGCTAATAAGAATGTCCAAGGGATACAGTAAATCTGAAGTGAAGTATCGGAATCTAAAACTGGACTCACAGTAGGGGTTCAAATCATAGAAAGTTAGAGTTTCATTCCTCTTGTACTTAAGTCGGCATTGTGCCTTTTGTATTAAATTCGGATGCAATTTCTGTGTTTCATCGTTAATAAGAATGTCCAAGGGATACAGTAAATCTGAAGTGAAGCATCGGAATCTAAAACTGGACTCACAGGAGGGGTTAAAATCATAGAAAGTTAGAGTTTCAGTCCTCTTGTAATTAGGTCGGCATTGTGTCTTTTGTAATAAATTCGGATTCAATTTCTGTGTTTCATCGTCAATAAGAAGGTCCAAGGGATACAGTAAACCTGAAGTGAAGCATCGGAATCTAAAACTGGACTCACAGGTGCGGTTCAAATCATAGAAAGTGAGAGTGTCACTCCGCTTGTACTTAAGTCGGCATTGTGAATTTTGTATTAAATTCGGATGCAATTTCTGTGTTTCATCGTTAATAAGAAGGTCCAAGGGAAACAGTAAAGCTGAAGTGAAGCATCGGAATCTAAAACTGGACTCACAGGAGAGGTTAAAATCATAGTAAGTTAGAGTGTCAGTCCGCTTGTACTTAAGTCAGATTGTGACTATTGTATTAAATTCGGATGCAATTTCTGTGTTTCATCGTCAGTAAGAAGGTCCAAGGGAAACAGTAAACCTGAAGTGAAGCATCGGAATCTAAAACTGGACTCACAGGAGAGGTTAAAATCATAGTAAGTGAGAGTGTCAGTCTTCTTGTTCTTAAGTCTGCATTGTGCCTTTTGTACAAAATTCGGATGCAATCTCTGTGTTTCATCGTCAATAAGAAGGTCCGAGGGATACAGTAAACCTGAAGTGAAGCATCGGAATCGAAAACTGGACTCACAGGAGATGTTCAAATCATAGAAAGTGAGAGTGTCAGTCCGCTTGTACTTAAGTCAGATTGTGACTATTGTATCAAATTCGGATGCATTTTCTGTGTTTCATCGTCAATAAGAAGGTCCAAGGGATACAGTAAACCTGAAGTGAAGCATCTGAATCGAAAACTGGACTCACAGGAGAGGTTCAAATCATAGAAAGTGAGAGTGTCAGTCCGCTTGTACTTAAGTCGGCATTGTGAATTTTGTATTAAATTCGGATGCAATTTCTGTGTTTCATCGTCATTAAGAACGTCCAAGGGATACAGTAAACCTGAAATGAAGCATCGGAATCGAAAACTGGTCTCACAGGAGAGGTTCAAATCACAGAAATTTAGAGTGTCAGTCCTCTTGTACTGAAGTCGGCATTGTGACTTTTGTATTAAATTCGGATGCAATCTCTGTGCTTCATCGTCAATAAGAAGGTCCAAGGGATACAGTAAACCTGAAGTGAAGTATTGGAATCAAAAACTGGACTCACAGGAGCGGTTCTAATCATAAAAAGTTAGAGTGTCAGTCCTCTTGTACTTAAGACGGCATTGTGCCTTTTGTATTAAATTCGGGTGAAATTTCTGTGTTTCATGGTTAATAAGAAGGTCCAAGGGATACAGTAAACCTGAAGTGAAGCATCGGAATGTAAAACTGGACTCACAGAAGAGGTTCAAATCACAGAAAGTTAGAGTGTCAGTCCTCGTGTACTTAAGTCGGCATTGTGCCTTTTGTATTAAATTCGCATGCTATTTCTGTGTTTCATCGTAAATAAGACGGTGCAAGGGGTACACTAAACCTGAAGTGAAGCATCGGAATCCAGAACTGGACACACAGGAGAGGTTGAAATCACAGAAAGTTAGAGTGTCAGTCCTCTTGTACTTATGTCGGTATTTTGGTTATTGTATTAAATTCGGATGCAATTTCTGTGTTTCATCGTCAATAAGAAGGTCCAAGGGATACAGTAAACCTGAAGTGAAGCATCGGAATCTAAAACTGGACTCACAGGAGAGGTTCAAATCATAGAAAGTTAGAGTGTCAGTCCTTTTGTACTTGAGTCGGCATTGTGCCTTTTGTATTTAATTCGGATGCAATATCTGCGTTTCATCGTCAATAAGACGGTCCAAGGGACACTGTAAACCCGAAAATAAGCATCGGAATCTAAAACTGGACTCACAGGAGATGTTAAAATCATATAAAGTTAGATTGTTAGTCTTCTTGTACTTAAGTCGGCATTGTGCCTTTTGTATTAAATTCGGATGCAATTTCTGTGTTTCATCGTTAATAAGAAGGTCCAAGGGATACAGTAAACCAGAAGTGAAGCATCGGAATCTAAAACTGGACTCACAGGAGAGGTTCAAATCATAGAAAGTTAGAGTGTCAGTCCTCTTGTACTTAAGTCGGCATTGTGACTTTTGTATTAAATTCGGATGCAATTTCTGTGTTTCATCGTCAATAAGAACGACCAAGGGATACGGTAAACCTCAAGAGATGTATCGGAATCTAACACTGGACTCACAGGCGGGGTTCAAATCACAGAAAAATGGAGTGTCAGTTCTCTTGTACTTAAGTCGGCATTGTGACTTTTGTATTAAATTCGGATGCAGTTTCTGTGATTCATCGTCAATAAGAAGGTCCAAGGGATACAGTAAACCTGAAGTGAAGCAACGGAATCTAAAACTGGACTCACAGGAGAGGTTCAAATCATAGAAATTTAGAGTGTCAGTCCTCTTGTACTTAAGTCGGCATTGAGACTTTTGTATTAAATTCGAATGCAATTTCTGAGTTTCATCGCCAATAAGAAGGTCCAAGCGATACAGTAAACCTGAAGTGAAGCATCGGAATCGAAATCTGGACTCACAGGAGAGGTTCAAATCATAGAAAGTGAGAGTGTCTGTCCGCTTGTACTTAAGTCGGCATTGTGACTATTGTATTAAATTCGAATGCAATTTCTGTGTTTCATCGTCAATAAGAAGGTCCAATGGACACAGTAAACCTGAAGTGAAGCATCGGAATCGAAAACTGGACTCACAGAAGAGGTTCAAATCACAGAAAGTTAGAGTGTCAGTCCTCGTGTACTTAAGTCGGCATTGTGACTTTTGTATTAAATTCGGATGCAATTTCTGTGCTTCATCGTCAATAAGAAGGTCCAAGGGATACAGTAAACCTGAAGTGAAGCATCGGAATCTAAAACTGGAATCACAGGAGATGTTCAAATCATAGAAAGTGAAAGTGTCAGTCCTCTTGTACCTAAGTCGGGATTGTGACTTTTGTATTAAATTCGGATGCAATTGCTGTGTTTCATCGTCAATAAGAAGGTCCAAGGAATACAGTAAACCTGAAGTGAAGCCTCGTAATCTAAAACTGGACTCACAGGAGAGGTTAAAATCATAGAAAGTGAGTGTGTCAGTCCGCTTGTACTTAAGTCGGCATGGTGTCTTTTGTATTAAATTCGGTTGCAACTTCTGTGTTTCATCGTCAATAAGAAGGTCCAAGCGATACAGTAAACCTGAAGTGAAGCATCGGAATCGAAAACTGGACCCACAGGAGAGGTTCAAATCACAGAAAGTTCGAGTGTCAGTCCTTTTGTACTTAAGTCGGCATTGTGACTTTTGTATTAAATTCGGATGCAATTTCTGTGTTTCATCGTTAATAAGAAGGTCCAAGGGATACAGTAAACCTGAAGTGAAGCATCAGAATCTAAAACTGGATTCACAGGAGAAGTTCAAATCGTAGAAAGTTAGAGTGTCAGTCCTCTTGTAGTAAAGTCGGCATTGTGACTTTTGTATTACATTCGTATGCAATTTCTGTGCTTCATCGTCAATAAGAAGGTCCAAGGGATACAGTAAACCTGAATTGAAGCATCTGAATCGAAAACTGGACTCACAGGAGAGGTTCAGATCATAGAAAGTGAAAGTGTCAGTCCGCTTGTACGTAAGTCGGCATTGTGAATTTTGTATTAAATTCGGATGCAATTTCTGTGTTTCATCGTCATTAAGAAGGTCCAAGGGATACAGTAAACCTGCAGTGAAGCATCGGTATCGAAAACTGGTCTCACAGGAGAGGTTCAAATCACAGAAATTTAGAGTGACAGTCCTCTTGTACTGAAGTCGGCATTGTGACTTTTGTATTAAATTCGGATGCAATTTCTGTGCTTCATCGTCAATAAGAAGGTCCAAGGGATACAGTAAACCTGAAGTGAAGCATCGGAATCTAAAACTGGACTCACAGGAGAGGTTCAAATCATAGAAAGTTCGAGTGTCAGTCCTCTTGTACTTAAGTGGGCATTGTGCCTTTTGTATTAAATTCGGATGCAATTTCTGTGTTACATCGTTATTAAGAACGTCCTAGGGATACAGTAAACCTGAAGTGAAGCATGGGAATCTAAAACTGGTCTCACAGGAGAGGTTCAAATCATAGAAAGTTAGAGTGTCAGTCCTCTTGTACGTAAGTCGTCATTGTGACTTTTGTATTAAATTCGGATGCAATTTCTGTGTTTCATCGTCAATAAGAAGGTCCAAGGGATACAGTAAACCTGAAGTGAAGCATCTGAATCTATAACTGGACTCACAGGTGAGGTTTGAATCATAGAAAGTTAGAGTGTCAGTCCTCTTGTACTTAAGTCGGCATTGTGACTTTTGTATTAAATTCGGATGCAATTTCTGTGTTTCATCGTTAATAAGAAGGTCCAAGGGATACAGTAAACCTGAAGTGAAGCATCGGAATCTAAAACTGGACTCACAGGAGAGGTTAAAATCATATAAAGTTAGATTGTCAGTCTTCTTGTACTTAAGTCGGCATTGTGCATTTTGTATTAAATTCGGATGCAATTTCTGTGTTTCATCGTTAATAAGAAGGTCCAAGGGATACAGTAAACCAGATGTGAAGCATCGGAATCTAAAACTGGACTCACAGGAGAGGTTCAAATCATAGAAATTTAGAGTGTCAGTCCTCTTGTACTTAAGTCGGCATTGTGACTATTGTATTAAATTCGAATGCAATTTCTGTGTTTCATCGTCAATAAGAAGGTCCAATGGACACAGTAAACCTGATGTGAAGCATCGGAATCAAAAACTGGACTCACAGAAGAGGTTCAAATCACAGAAAGTTAGAGTGTCAGTCCTCGTGTACTTAAGTCGGCATTGTGACTTTTGTATTAAATTCGGATGCAATTTCTGTGCTTCATCGTCAATAAGAAGGTCCAAGCGATACAGTAAACCTGAAGTGAAGCATCGGAATCGAAAACTGGACCCACAGGAGAGGTTCAAATCACAGAAAGTTCGAGTGTCAGTCCTCTTGTACCTAAGTCGGGATTGTGACTTTTGTATTAAATTCGGATGCAATTGCTGTGTTTCATCGTCAATAAGAAGGTCCAAGGGATACTGTAAACCTGAATTGAAGCATCTGAATCGAAAACTGGACTCACAGGAGAGGTTCAAATCATAGAAAGTGAAAGTGTCAGTCCGCTTGTAGTAAAGTCGGCATTGTGACTTTTGTATTACATTCGTATGCAATTTCTGTGCTTCATCGTCAATAAGAAGGTCCAAGGGATACTGTAAACCTGAATTGAAGCATCTGAATCGAAAACTGGACTCACAGGAGAGGTTCAAATCATAGAAAGTGAAAGTGTCAGTCCGCTTGTACGTAAGTCGGCATTGTGAATTTTGTATTAAATTCGGATGCAATTTCTGTGTTTCATCGTCATTAAGAAGGTCCAAGGGATACAGTAAACCTGCAGTGAAGCATCGGTATCGAAAACTGGTCTCACAGGAGAGGTTCAAATCACAGAAATTTAGAGTGTCAGTCCTCTTGTACTGAAGTGGGCATTGTGCCTTTTGTATTAAATTCGGATGCAATTTCTGTGTTACATCGTTATTAAGAACGTCCTAGGGATACAGTAAACCTGAAGTGAAGCATGGGAATCTAAAACTGGTCTCACAGGAGAGGTTCAAATCATAGAAAGTTAGAGTGTCAGTCCTCTTGTACGTAAGTCGTCATTGTGACTTTTGTATTAAATTCGGATGCAATTTCTGTGTTTCATCGTCAATAAGAAGGTCCAAGGGATACAGTAAACCTGAAGCGAAGCATCTGAATCTATAACTGGACTCACAGGTGAGGTTTGAATCATAGAAAGTTAGAGTGTCAGTCCTCTTGTACTTAAGTCGGCATTGTGACTTTTGTATTAAATTCGGATGCAATTTCTGTGTTTCATCGTTAATAAGAAGGTCCAAGGGATACAGTAAACCTGAAGTGAAGCATCGGAATCTAAAACTGGACTCACAGGAGAGGTTAAAATCATATAAAGTTAGATTGGCAGTCTTCTTGTACTTAAGTCGGCATTGTGCATTTTGTATTAAATTCGGATGCAATTTCTGTGTTTCATCGTTAATAAGAAGGTCCAACGGATACAGTAAACCAGATGTGAAGCATCGGAATCTAAAACTGGACTCACAGGAGAGGTTCAAATCATAGAAATTTAGAGTGTCAGTCCTCTTGTACTTAAGTCGGCATTGAGACTTTTGTATTAAATTCGAATGCAATTTCTGAGTTTCATCGCCAATAAGAAGGTCCAAGCGATACAGTAAACCTGAAGTGAAGCATCGGAATCGAAATCTGGACTCACAGGAGAGGTTCAAATCATAGAAAGTGAGAGTGTCTGTCCGCTTGTACTTAAGTCGGCATTGTGACTATTGTATTAAATTCGAATGCAATTTCTGTGTTTCATCGTCAATAAGAAGGTCCAATGGACACAGTAAACCTGATGTG
The DNA here is from genome assembly GCF_021461395.2 of Schistocerca americana. NCBI lineage: Eukaryota > Metazoa > Arthropoda > Insecta > Orthoptera > Acrididae > Schistocerca > Schistocerca americana. Next base: position 78,127,235 of record NC_060128.1, on the reverse strand, counting down.
AAGCATCGGAATCGAAAACTGGACTCACAGAAGAGGTTCAAATCACAGAAAGTTAGAGTGTCAGTCCTCGTGTACTTAAGTCGGCATTGTGACTTTTGTATTAAATTCGGATGCAATTTCTGTGCTTCATCGTCAATAAGAAGGTCCAAGGGATACAGTAAACCTGAAGTGAAGCATCGGAATCTAAAACTGGACTCACAGGAGATGTTCAAATCATAGAAAGTTAAAGTGTCAGTCCTCTTGTACCTAAGTCGGGATTGTGACTTTTGTATTAAATTCGGATGCAATTGCTGAGTTTCATCGTCAATAAGAAGGTCCAAGGAATACAGTAAACCCGAAGTGAAGCCTCGTAATCTAAAACTGGACTCACAGGAGAGGTTAAAATCATAGAAAGTGAGTGTGTCAGTCCGCTTGTACTTAGGTCGGCATGGGGTCTTTTGTATTAAATTCGGTTGCAACTTCTGTGTTTCATCGTCAATAAGAAGGTCCAAGCGATACAGTAAACCTGAAGTGAAGCATCGGAATCGAAAACTGGACCCACAGGAGAGGTTCAAATCACAGAAAGTTCGAGTGTCAGTCCTTTTGTACTTAAGTCGGCATTGTGACTTTTGTATTAAATTCGGATGCAATTTCTGTGTTTCATCGTCAATAAGAAGGTCCAAGGGATACAGTAACCCTGAAGTGAAGCATCAGAATCTAAAACTGGACTCACAGGAGAAGTTCAAATCGTAGAAAGTTAGAGTGTCAGTCCTCTTGTAGTAAAGTCGGAATTGTGACTTTTGTATTACATTCGTATGCAATTTCTGTGCTTCGTCGTCAATAAGAAGGCCCAAGGGATACAGTAAACCTGAATTGAAGCATCTGAATCGAAAACTGGACTCACAGGAGAGGTTCAAATCATAGAAAGTGAGAGTGTCAGTCCGCTTGTACTTAAGTCGGCATTGTGAATTTTGTATTAAATTCGGATGCAATTTCTGTGTTTCATCGTCATTAAGAAGGTCCAAGGGATACAGTAAACCTGCAGTGAAGCATCGGAATCGAAAACTGGTCTCACAGGAGAGGTTCAAATCACAGAAATTTAGAGTGTCAGTCCTCTTGTACTGAAGTCGGCATTGTGACTTTTGTATTAAATTCGGATGCAATTTCTGTGCTTCATCGTCAATAAGAAGGTCCAAGGGATACAGTAAACCTGAAGTGAAGCATCGGAATCTAAAACTGGACTCACAGGAGAGGTTCAAATCATAGAATGTTCGAGTGTCAGTCCTCTTGTACTTAAGTGGGCATTGTGCCTTTTGTATTAAATTCGGATGCAATCTCTGTGTTTCATCGTTATTAAGAACGTCCTAGGGATACAGTAAACCTGAAGTGAAGCATGGGAATCTAAAACTGGTCTCACAGGATAGGTTCAAATCATAGAAAGTGATTGTGTCAGTACGCTTGTACTTAAGTCGGCATGGTGTCTTTTGTATTAAATTCGGTTGCAACTTCTGTGTTTCATCGTCAATAAGAAGGTCCAAGCGATACAGTAAACCTGAAGTGAAGCATCGGAATCGAAAACTGGACCCACAGGAGAGGTTCAAATCACAGAAAGTTCGAGTGTCAGTCCTTTTGTACTTAAGTCGGCATTGTGACTTTTGTATTAAATTCGGATGCAATTTCTGTGTTTCATCGTTAATAAGAAGGTCCAAGGGATACAGTAAACCTGAAGTGAAGCATCAGAATCTAAAACTGGATTCACAGGAGAAGTTCAAATCGTAGAAAGTTAGAGTGTCAGTCCTCTTGTAGTAAAGTCGGCATTGTGACTTTTGTATTACATTCGTATGCAATTTCTGTGCTTCATCGTCAATAAGAAGGTCCAAGGGATACAGTAAACCTGAATTGAAGCATCTGAATCGAAAACTGGACTCACAGGAGAGGTTCAAATCATAGAAAGTGAGAGTGTCAGTCCGCTTGTACGTAAGTCGGCATTGTGAATTTTGTATTAAATTCGGATGCAATTTCTGTGTTTCATCGTCATTAAGAAGGTCCAAGGGATACAGTAAACCTGCAGTGAAGCATCGGTATCGAAAACTGGTCTCACAGGAGAGGTTCAAATCACAGAAATTTAGAGTGTCAGTCCTCTTGTACTGAAGTCGGCATTGTGACTATTGTATTAAATTCGGATGCAATTTCTGTGCTTCATCGTCAATAAGAAGGTCCAAGGGATACAGTAAACCTGAAGTGAAGCATCGGAATCTAAAACTGGACTCACAGGAGAGGTTCAAATCATAGAAAGTTCGAGTGTCAGTCCTCTTGTACTTAAGTGGGCATTGTGCCTTTTGTATTAAATTCGGATGCAATTTCTGTGTTACATCGTTATTAAGAACGTCCTAGGGATACAGTAAACCTGAAGTGAAGCATGGGAATCTAAAACTGGTCTCACAGGAGAGGTTCAAATCATAGAAAGTTAGAGTGTCAGTCCTCTTGTACGTAAGTCGTCATTGTGACTTTTGTATTAAATTCGGATGCAATTTCTGTGTTTCATCGTCAATAAGAAGGTCCAAGGGATACAGTAAACCTGAAGTGAAGCATCTGAATCTATAACTGGACTCACAGGTGAGGTTTGAATCATAGAAAGTTAGAGTGTCAGTCCTCTTGTACTTAAGTCGGCATTGTGACTTTTGTATTAAATTCGGATGCAATTTCTGTGTTTCATCGTTAATAAGAAGGTCCAAGGGATACAGTAAACCTGAAGTGAAGCATCGGAATCTAAAACTGGACTCACAGGAGAGGTTAAAATCATATAAAGTTAGATTGTCAGTCTTCTTGTACCTAAGTCGGCATTGTGCATTTTGTATTAAATTCGGATGCAATTTCTGTGTTTCATCGTTAATAAGAAGGTCCAAGGGATACAGTAAACCAGATGTGAAGCATCGGAATCTAAAACTGGACTCACAGGAGAGGTTCAAATCATTGAAATTTAGAGTGTCAGTCCTCTTGTACTTAAGTCGGCATTGAGACTTTTGTATTAAATTCGAATGCAATTTCTGAGTTTCATCGCCAATAAGAAGGTCCAAGCGATACAGTAAACCTGAAGTGAAGCATCGGAATCGAAATCTGGACTCACAGGAGAGGTTCAAATCATAGAAAGTGAGAGTGTCTGTCCGCTTGTACTTAAGTCGGCATTGTGACTATTGTATTAAATTCGAATGCAATTTCTGTGTTTCATCGTCAATAAGAAGGTCCAATGGACACAGTAAACCTGAAGTGAAGCATCGGAATCGAAAACTGGACTCACAGAAGAGGTTCAAATCACAGAAAGTTAGAGTGTCAGTCCTCGTGTACTTAAGTCGGCATTGTGACTTTTGTATTAAATTCGGATGCAATTTCTGTGCTTCATCGTCAATAAGAAGGTCCAAGGGATACAGTAAACCTGAAGTGAAGCATCGGAATCTAAAACTGGACTCACAGGAGATGTTCAAATCATAGAAAGTTAAAGTGTCAGTCCTCTTGTACCTAAGTCGGGATTGTGACTTTTGTATTAAATTCGGATGCAATTGCTGAGTTTCATCGTCAATAAGAAGGTCCAAGGAATACAGTAAACCTGAAGTGAAGCCTCGTAATCTAAAACTGGACTCACAGGAGAGGTTAAAATCATAGAAAGTGAGTGTGTCAGTCCGCTTGTACTTAGGTCGGCATGGTGTCTTTTGTATTAAATTCGGTTGCAACTTCTGTGTTTCATCGTCAATAAGAAGGTCCAAGCGATACAGTAAACCTGAAGTGAAGCATCGTAATCGAAAACTGGACCCACAGGAGAGGTTCAAATCACAGAAAGTTCGAGTGTCAGTCCTTTTGTACTTAAGTCGGCATTGTGACTTTTGTATTAAATTCGGATGCAATTTCTGTGTTTCATCGTCAATAAGAAGGTCCAAGGGATACAGTAACCCTGAAGTGAAGCATCAGAATCTAAAACTGGACTCACAGGAGAAGTTCAAATCGTAGAAAGTTAGAGTGTCAGTCCTCTTGTAGTAAAGTCGGAATTGTGACTTTTGTATTACATTCGTATGCAATTTCTGTGCTTCTTCGTCAATAAGAAGGCCCAAGGGATACAGTAAACCTGAATTGAAGCATCTGAATCGAAAACTGGACTCACAGGAGAGGTTCAAATCATAGAAAGTGAGAGTGTCAGTCCGCTTGTACTTAAGTCGGCATTGTGAATTTTGTATTAAATTCGGATGCAATTTCTGTGTTTCATCGTCATTAAGAAGGTCCAAGGGATACAGTAAACCTGCAGTGAAGCATCGGAATCGAAAACTGGTCTCACAGGAGAGGTTCAAATCACAGAAATTTAGAGTGTCAGTCCTCTTGTACTGAAGTCGGCATTGTGACTTTTGTATTAAATTCGGATGCAATTTCTGTGCTTCATCGTCAATAAGAAGGTCCAAGGGATACAGTAAACCTGAAGTGAAGCATCGGAATCTAAAACTGGACTCACAGGAGAGGTTCAAATCATAGAATGTTCGAGTGTCAGTCCTCTTGTACTTAAGTGGGCATTGTGCCTTTTGTATTAAATTCGGATGCAATCTCTGTGTTTCATCGTTATTAAGAACGTCCTAGGGATACAGTAAACCTGAAGTGAAGCATGGGAATCTAAAACTGGTCTCACAGGAGAGGTTCAAATCATAGAAAGTTAGAGTGTCAGTCCTCTTGTACGTAAGTCGTCATTGTGACTTTTGTATTAAATTCGGATGTAATTTCTGTGTTTCATCGTCAATAAGAAGGTCCAAGGTATACAGTAAACCTGAAGTGAAGCATCTGAATCTATAACTGGACTCACAGGTGAGGTTTGAATCATAGAAAGTTAGAGTGTCAGTCCTCTTGTACTTAAGTCGGCATTGTGACTTTTGTATTAAATTCGGATGCAATTTCTGTGTTTCATCGTTAATAAGAAGGTCCAAGGGATACAGTAAACCTGAAGTGAAGCATCGGAATCTAAAACTGGACTCACAGGAGAGGTTAAAATCATATAAAGTTAGATTGTCAGTCTTCTTGTACCTAAGTCGGCATTGTGCATTTTGTATTAAATTCGGATGCAATTTCTGTGTTTCATCGTTAATAAGAAGGTCCAAGGGATACAGTAAACCAGATGTGAAGCATCGGAATCTAAAACTGGACTCACAGGAGAGGTTCAAATCATTGAAATTTAGAGTGTCAGTCCTCTTGTACTTAAGTCGGCATTGAGACTTTTGTATTAAATTCGAATGCAATTTCTGAGTTTCATCGCCAATAAGAAGGTCCAAGCGATACAGTAAACCTGAAGTGAAGCATCGGAATCGAAATCTGGACTCACAGGAGAGGTTCAAATCATAGAAAGTGAGAGTGTCTGTCCGCTTGTACTTAAGTCGGCATTGTGACTATTGTATTAAATTCGAATGCAATTTCTGTGTTTCATCGTCAATAAGAAGGTCCAATGGACACAGTAAACCTGAAGTGAAGCATCGGAATCGAAAACTGGACTCACAGAAGAGGTTCAAATCACAGAAAGTTAGAGTGTCAGTCCTCGTGTACTTAAGTCGGCATTGTGACTTTTGTATTAAATTCGGATGCAATTTCTGTGCTTCATCGTCAATAAGAAGGTCCAAGGGATACAGTAAACCTGAAGTGAAGCATCGGAATCTAAAACTGGACTCACAGGAGATGTTCAAATCATAGAAAGTTAAAGTGTCAGTCCTCTTGTACCTAAGTCGGGATTGTGACTTTTGTATTAAATTCGGATGCAATTGCTGAGTTTCATCGTCAATAAGAAGGTCCAAGGAATACAGTAAACCTGAAGTGAAGCCTCGTAATCTAAAACTGGACTCACAGGAGAGGTTAAAATCATAGAAAGTGAGTGTGTCAGTCCGCTTGTACTTAGGTCGGCATGGTGTCTTTTGTATTAAATTCGGTTGCAACTTCTGTGTTTCATCGTCAATAAGAAGGTCCAAGCGATACAGTAAACCTGAAGTGAAGCATCGTAATCGAAAACTGGACCCACAGGAGAGGTTCAAATCACAGAAAGTTCGAGTGTCAGTCCTTTTGTACTTAAGTCGGCATTGTGACTTTTGTATTAAATTCGGATGCAATTTCTGTGTTTCATCGTCAATAAGAAGGTCCAAGGGATACAGTAACCCTGAAGTGAAGCATCAGAATCTAAAACTGGACTCACAGGAGAAGTTCAAATCGTAGAAAGTTAGAGTGTCAGTCCTCTTGTAGTAAAGTCGGAATTGTGACTTTTGTATTACATTCGTATGCAATTTCTGTGCTTCTTCGTCAATAAGAAGGCCCAAGGGATACAGTAAACCTGAATTGAAGCATCTGAATCGAAAACTGGACTCACAGGAGAGGTTCAAATCATAGAAAGTGAGAGTGTCAGTCCGCTTGTACTTAAGTCGGCATTGTGAATTTTGTATTAAATTCGGATGCAATTTCTGTGTTTCATCGTCATTAAGAAGGTCCAAGGGATACAGTAAACCTGCAGTGAAGCATCGGAATCGAAAACTGGTCTCACAGGAGAGGTTCAAATCACAGAAATTTAGAGTGTCAGTCCTCTTGTACTGAAGTCGGCATTGTGACTTTTGTATTAAATTCGGATGCAATTTCTGTGCTTCATCGTCAATAAGAAGGTCCAAGGGATACAGTAAACCTGAAGTGAAGCATCGGAATCTAAAACTGGACTCACAGGAGAGGTTCAAATCATAGAATGTTCGAGTGTCAGTCCTCTTGTACTTAAGTGGGCATTGTGCCTTTTGTATTAAATTCGGATGCAATCTCTGTGTTTCATCGTTATTAAGAACGTCCTAGGGATACAGTAAACCTGAAGTGAAGCATGGGAATCTAAAACTGGTCTCACAGGAGAGGTTCAAATCATAGAAAGTTAGAGTGTCAGTCCTCTTGTACGTAAGTCGTCATTGTGACTTTTGTATTAAATTCGGATGTAATTTCTGTGTTTCATCGTCAATAAGAAGGTCCAAGGTATACAGTAAACCTGAAGTGAAGCATCTGAATCTATAACTGGACTCACAGGTGAGGTTTGAATCATAGAAAGTTAGAGTGTCAGTCCTCTTGCACTTCAGTCGGCATTGTGACTTTTGTATTAAATTCGGATGCAATTTCTGTGTTTCATCGTCAATAAGAAGGTCCAAGGGATACAGTAAAACTGAAGTGAAGTATTGGAATCAAAAACTGGACTCACAGGAGCGGTTCAAATCATAAAAAGTTAGAGTGTCAGTCCTCTTGTACTTAAGACGGCATTGTGACTTTTGTATTAAATTCGGGTGAAATTTCTGTGTTTCATGGTTAATAAGAAGGTCCAAGGGATACAGTAAACCTGAAGTGAAGCATCAGAATCTAAAACTGGATTCACAGGAGAAGTTCAAATCGTAGAAAGTTAGAGTGTCAGTCCTCTTGTAGTAAAGTCGGCATTGTGACTTTTGTATTACATTCGTATGCAATTTCTGTGCTTCATCGTCAATAAGAAGGTCCAAGGGATACAGTAAACCTGAATTGAAGCATCTGAATCGAAAACTGGACTCACAGGAGAGGTTCAAATCATAGAAAGTGAGAGTGTCAGTCCGCTTGTACGTAAGTCGGCATTGTGAATTTTGTATTAAATTCGGATGCAATTTCTGTGTTTCATCGTCATTAAGAAGGTCCAAGGGATACAGTAAACCTGCAGTGAAGCATCGGTATCGAAAACTGGTCTCACAGGAGAGGTTCAAATCACAGAAATTTAGAGTGTCAGTCCTCTTGTACTGAAGTCGGCATTGTGACTATTGTATTAAATTCGGATGCAATTTCTGTGCTTCATCGTCAATAAGAAGGTCCAAGGGATACAGTAAACCTGAAGTGAAGCATCGGAATCTAAAACTGGACTCACAGGAGAGGTTCAAATCATAGAAAGTTCGAGTGTCAGTCCTCTTGTACTTAAGTGGGCATTGTGCCTTTTGTATTAAATTCGGATGCAATTTCTGTGTTACATCGTTATTAAGAACGTCCTAGGGATACAGTAAACCTGAAGTGAAGCATGGGAATCTAAAACTGGTCTCACAGGAGAGGTTCAAATCATAGAAAGTTAGAGTGTCAGTCCTCTTGTACGTAAGTCGTCAATGTGACTTTTGTATTAAATTCGGATGCAATTTCTGTGTTTCATCGTCAATAAGAAGGTCCAAGGGATACAGTAAACCTGAAGTGAAGCATCTGAATCTATAACTGGACTCACAGGTGAGGTTTGAATCATAGAAAGTTAGAGTGTCAGTCCTCTTGTACTTAAGTCGGCATTGTGACTTTTGTATTAAATTCGGATGCAATTTCTGTGTTTCATCGTTAATAAGAAGGTCCAAGGGATACAGTAAACCTGAAGTGAAGCATCGGAATCTAAAACTGGACTCACAGGAGAGGTTAAAATCATATAAAGTTAGATTGTCAGTCTTCTTGTACCTAAGTCGGCATTGTGCATTTTGTATTAAATTCGGATGCAATTTCTGTGTTTCATCGTTAATAAGAAGGTCCAAGGGATACAGTAAACCAGATGTGAAGCATCGGAATCTAAAACTGGACTCACAGGAGAGGTTCAAATCATTGAAATTTAGAGTGTCAGTCCTCTTGTACTTAAGTCGGCATTGAGACTTTTGTATTAAATTCGAATGCAATTTCTGAGTTTCATCGCCAATAAGAAGGTCCAAGCGATACAGTAAACCTGAAGTGAAGCATCGGAATCGAAATCTGGACTCACAGGAGAGGTTCAAATCATAGAAAGTGAGAGTGTCTGTCCGCTTGTACTTAAGTCGGCATTGTGACTATTGTATTAAATTCGAATGCAATTTCTGTGTTTCATCGTCAATAAGAAGGTCCAATGGACACAGTAAACCTGAAGTGAAGCATCGGAATCGAAAACTGGACTCACAGAAGAGGTTCAAATCACAGAAAGTTAGAGTGTCAGTCCTCGTGTACTTAAGTCGGCATTGTGACTTTTGTATTAAATTCGGATGCAATTTCTGTGCTTCATCGTCAATAAGAAGGTCCAAGGGATACAGTAAACCTGAAGTGAAGCATCGGAATCTAAAACTGGACTCACAGGAGATGTTCAAATCATAGAAAGTTAAAGTGTCAGTCCTCTTGTACCTAAGTCGGGATTGTGACTTTTGTATTAAATTCGGATGCAATTGCTGAGTTTCATCGTCAATAAGAAGGTCCAAGGAATACAGTAAACCTGAAGTGAAGCCTCGTAATCTAAAACTGGACTCACAGGAGAGGTTAAAATCATAGAAAGTGAGTGTGTCAGTCCGCTTGTACTTAGGTCGGCATGGTGTCTTTTGTATTAAATTCGGTTGCAACTTCTGTGTTTCATCGTCAATAAGAAGGTCCAAGCGATACAGTAAACCTGAAGTGAAGCATCGTAATCGAAAACTGGACCCACAGGAGAGGATCAAATCACAGAAAGTTCGAGTGTCAGTCCTTTTGTACTTAAGTCGGCATTGTGACTTTTGTATTAAATTCGGATGCAATTTCTGTGTTTCATCGTCAATAAGAAGGTCCAAGGGATACAGTAACCCTGAAGTGAAGCATCAGAATCTAAAACTGGACTCACAGGAGAAGTTCAAATCGTAGAAAGTTAGAGTGTCAGTCCTCTTGTAGTAAAGTCGGAATTGTGACTTTTGTATTACATTCGTATGCAATTTCTGTGCTTCTTCGTCAATAAGAAGGCCCAAGGGATACAGTAAACCTGAATTGAAGCATCTGAATCGAAAACTGGACTCACAGGAGAGGTTCAAATCATAGAAAGTGAGAGTGTCAGTCCGCTTGTACTTAAGTCGGCATTGTGAATTTTGTATTAAATTCGGATGCAATTTCTGTGTTTCATCGTCATTAAGAAGGTCCAAGGGATACAGTAAACCTGCAGTGAAGCATCGGAATCGAAAACTGGTCTCACAGGAGAGGTTCAAATCACAGAAATTTAGAGTGTCAGTCCTCTTGTACTGAAGTCGGCATTGTGACTTTTGTATTAAATTCGGATGCAATTTCTGTGCTTCATCGTCAATAAGAAGGTCCAAGGGATACAGTAAACCTGAAGTGAAGCATCGGAATCTAAAACTGGACTCACAGGAGAGGTTCAAATCATAGAATGTTCGAGTGTCAGTCCTCTTGTACTTAAGTGGGCATTGTGCCTTTTGTATTAAATTCGGATGCAATCTCTGTGTTTCATCGTTATTAAGAACGTCCTAGGGATACAGTAAACCTGAAGTGAAGCATGGGAATCTAAAACTGGTCTCACAGGAGAGGTTCAAATCATAGAAAGTTAGAGTGTCAGTCCTCTTGTACGTAAGTCGTCATTGTGACTTTTGTATTAAATTCGGATGTAATTTCTGTGTTTCATCGTCAATAAGAAGGTCCAAGGTATACAGTAAACCTGAAGTGAAGCATCTGAATCTATAACTGGACTCACAGGTGAGGTTTGAATCATAGAAAGTTAGAGTGTCAGTCCTCTTGCACTTCAGTCGGCATTGTGACTTTTGTATTAAATTCGGATGCAATTTCTGTGTTTCATCGTCAATAAGAAGGTCCAAGGGATACAGTAAAACTGAAGTGAAGTATTGGAATCAAAAACTGGACTCACAGGAGCGGTTCAAATCATAAAAAGTTAGAGTGTCAGTCCTCTTGTACTTAAGACGGCATTGTGACTTTTGTATTAAATTCGGGTGAAATTTCTGTGTTTCATGGTTAATAAGAAGGTCCAAGGGATACAGTAAACCTGAAGTGAAGCATCGGAATGTAAAACTGGAGTCACAGGAGAGGTTCAAATCATAGAAAGTTAGAGTGTCAGTCCTCTTGTACTTAAGTCGGCATTGTGCCTTTTGTATTAAATTCGCATGCTATTTCTGTGTTTCATCGTTAATAAGACTGTGCAAGGGGTACAGTAAACCTGAAGTGAAGCATCGGAATCCAGAACTGGACACACAGGAGAGGTTCAAATCACAGAAAGTTGGAGTGTCAGTCCTCTTGTACTTATGTCGGTATTTTGGCTATTGTATTAAATTCGGATGCAATTTCTGTGTTTCATCGTCAATAAGAAGGTCCAAGGGATACAGTAAACCTGAAGTGAAGCATCGGAATCTAAAACTGGACTCACAGGAGAGGTTCAAATCATAGAAAGTTAGAGTGTCAGTCCTTTTGTACTTGAGTCGGCATTGTGCCTTTTGTATTTAATTCGGATGCAATATCTGCGTTTCATCGTCAATAAGACGGTCCAAGGGACACAGTAAACCCGAAAATAGGCATCGGAATCTAAAACTGGACTCACAAAAGAGGTTAAAATCATATAAAGTTAGATTGTCAGTCTTCTTGTACTTAAGTCGGCATTGTGCCTTTTGTATTAAATTCGGATGCAATTTCTGTGTTTCATCGTTAATAAGAAGGTCCAAGGGATACAGTACACCAGAAGTGAAGCATCGGAATCTAAAACTGGACTCACAGGAGAGGTTCAAATCATAGAATGTTAGAGTGTCAGTCCTCTTGTACTTAAGTCGGCATTGTGACTTTTGTATTAAATTCGGATGCAATATCTGTGTTTCATCGTCAATAAGAACGGCCAAGGGATACAGTAGACCTCAAGAGAAGTATCGGAATCTAACACTGGACTCACAGGAGGGGATCAAATCATAGAAAAATAGAGTGTCAGTTCTCTTGTACTTAAGTCGGCATTGTGACTTTTGTATTAAATTCGGATGCAGTTTCTGTGATTCATCGTCAATAAGAAGGTCCAAGGGATACAGTAAACCTGAAGTGAAGCATCGGAATCTAAAACTGGACTCACAGGAGAGGTTCAAATCATAGAAAGTGAGAGTGTCTGTCCGCTTGTACTTAAGTCGGCATTGTGACTATTGTATTGAATTCGAATGCAATTTCTGTGTTCATCGTCAATAAGAAGGTCCAATGGACACAGTAAACCTGAAGTGAAGCATCGGAATCGAAAACTGGACCCACAGGAGAAGTTCAAATCACAGAAAGTTCGAGAGTCAGTCCTTTTGTACTTAAGTCGGCATTGTGACTTTTGTATTAAATTCGGATGCAATATCTGTGTTTCATCGTCAATAAGAAGGTCCAAGGGATACAGTAAACCTGAATTAAAGCATCGGAATCTAAAACTGGACTCACAGGAGAGGTTCAAATCATATAAAGTTAGAGTGTTAGTCCTCTTGTACTTAAGTCGGCATTGTGACTTTTGAATTAAATTCGGATGCAATTTCTGTGTTTCATCGTCAATAAGAAGGTCCAATGGACACAGTAAACCTGAAGTGAAGCATCGGAATCGAAAACTGGACTCACAGGAGAGGTTCAAATCACAGAAGGTTAGAGTGTCAGTCCTCGTGTACTTAAGTCGGCATTGAGACATTTGTATTAAATTCGGATGCAATTTCTGTGTTTCATCGTCAATAAGAAGGTCCAAGGGATACAGTAAACCTGAAGTGAAGCATCAGAATCTAAAACTGGACTCACAGGAGAGGTTCAAATCGTAGAAAGTTAGAGTGTCAGTCCTCTTGTAGTAAAGTCGGCATTGTGACTTTTGTATTACATTCGTATGCAATTTCTGTGCTTCATCGTCAATAAGAAGGTCCAAGGGATACAGTAAACCTGAATTAAAGCATCGGAATCTAAAACTGGACTCACATCAGAGGTTCAAATCATAGAAAGTTAGAGTGTTAGTCCTCTTGTACTTAAGTCGGCATTGTGACTTTTGAATTAAATTCGGATGCAATTTCTGTGTTTCATCGTCAATAAGAAGGTCCAAGGGATACAGTAACCCTGAAGTGAAGCATCGGAATCTAAAACTGGACTCACAGGAGAGGTTCAAATCATAGAAAGTGAGAGTGTCTGTCCGCTTGTACTTAAGTCGGCATTGTGACTATTGTATTAAATTCGGATGCAATTTCTGTGTTTCATCGTCAATAAGAAGGTCCAATGGACACAGTAAACCTGAAGTGAAGCATCGTAATCGAAAACTGGACTCACAGGAGAGGTTCAAATCACAGAAGGTTAGAGTGTCAGTCCTCGTGTACTTAAGTCGGCATTGAGACTTTTGTATTAAATTCGGATGCAATTTCTGTGTTTCATCGTCAATAAGAAGGTCCAAGGGATACAGTAAACCTGAAGTGAAGCATCAGAATCTAAAACTGGACTCACAGGAGAGGTTCAAATCGTAGAAAGTTAGAGTGTCAGTCCTCTTGTAGTAAAGTCGGCATTGTGACTTTTGTATTACATTCGTATGCAATTTCTGTGCTTCATCGTCAATAAGAAGGTCCAAGGGATACAGTAAACCTGAATTAAAGCATCGGAATCTATAACTGGACTCACAGGAGAGGTTCAAATCATAGAAAGTTAGAGTGTTAGTCCTCTTGTACTTAAGTCGGCATTGTGACTTTTGAATTAAATTCGGATGCAATTTCTGTGTTTCATCGTCAATAAGAAGGTCCAAGGGATACAGTAACCCTGAAGTGAAGCATCGGAATCTAAAACTGGACTCACAGGAGAGGTTCAAATCATAGAAAGTGAGAGTGTCTGTCCGCTTGTACTTAAGTCGGCATTGTGACTATTGTATTGAATTCGAATGCAATTTCTGTGCTTCATTGTCAATAAGAAGGTCCAATGGACACAGTAAACCTGAAGTGAAGCATCGGAATCGAAAACTGGACTCACAGAAGAGGTTCAAATCACAGAACGTTACAGTGTCAGTCCTCGTGTACTTAAGTCGGCATTGTGACTTTTGTATTAAATTCGGATGCAATTTCTGTGCTTCATCGTCAATAAGAAGGTCCAAGGGATACAGTAAACCTGAAGTGAAGCTTCGGAATCTAAAACTGGACTCACAGGAGATGTTCAAATCATAGAAAGTTAAAGTGTCAGTCCTCTTGTACCTAAGTCGGGAATGTGACTTTTGTATTAAATTCGGATGCAACTGCTGTGTTTCATCGTCAATAAGAAGGTCCAAGGAATACAGTAAACCTGAAGTGAAGCCTCGGAATCTAAAACTGGACTCACAGGAGAGGTTAAAATCATAGAAAGTGAGTGTGTCAGTCCGCTTGCACTTAAGTCGGCATGGTGACTTTTGTATTAAATTCGGATGCAACTTCTGTGTTTCATCGTCAATAAGAAGGTCCAAGCGATACAGTAAACCTGAAGTGAAGCATCGGAATCGAAAACTGGACCCACCGGAGAGGTTCAAATCACAGAAAGTTCGAGAGTCAGTCCTTTTGTACTTAAGTCGGCATTGTGACTTTTGTATTAAATTCGGATGCAATTTCTGTGTTTCATCGTCAATAAGAAGGTCCAAGGGATACAGTAAACCTGAAGTGAAGCATCAGAATCTAAAACTGGACTCACAGGAGAGGTTCAAATCGTAGAAAGTTAGAGTGTCAGTCCTCTTGTAGTAAAGTCGGCATTGTGACTTTTGTATTACATTCGTATGCAATTTCTGTGCTTCATCGTCAATAAGAAGGTCCAAGGGATACAGTAAACCTGAATTAAAGCATCGGAATCTAAAACTGGACTCACAGGAGAGGTTCAAATCATAGAAAGTTAGAGTGTTAGTCCTCTTGTACTTAAGTCGGCATTGTGACTTTTGAATTAAATTCGGATGCAATTTCTGTGTTTCATCGTCAATAAGAAGGTCCAAGGGATACAGTAACCCTGAAGTGAAGCATCGGAATCTAAAACTGGACTCACAGGAGTGGTTCAAATGATAGAAAGTGAGAGTGTCTGTCCGCTTGTACTTAAGTCGGCATTGTGACTATTGTATTAAATTCGGATGCAATTTCTGTGTTTCATCGTCAATAAGAAGGTCCAATGGACACAGTAAACCTGAATTGAACCATCGGAATCGAAAACTGGACCCACAGGAGAGGTTCAAATCACAGAAAGTTCGAGAGTCAGTCCTTTTGTACTTAAGTCGGCATTGTGACTTTTGTATTAAATTCGGATGCAATTTCTGTGTTTCATCGTCAATAAGAAGGTCCAAGGGATACAGTAACCCTGAAGTGAAGCATCAGAATCTAAAACTGGACTCACAGGAGAAGTTCAAATCGTAGAAAGTTAGAGTGTCAGTCCTCTTGTAGTAAAGTCGGAATTGTGACTTTTGTATTACATTCGTATGCAATTTCTGTGCTTCATCGTCAATAAGAAGGCCCAAGGGATACAGTAAACCTGAATTGAAGCATCTGAATCGAAAACTGGACTCACAGGAGAGGTTCAAATCATAGAAAGTGAGAGTGTCAGTCCGCTTGTACTTAAGTCGGCATTGTGAATTTTGTATTAAATTCGGATGCAATTTCTGTGTTTCATCGTCATTAAGAAGGTCCAAGGGATACAGTAAACCTGCAGTGAAGCATCGGAATCGAAAACTGGTCTCACAGGAGAGGTTCAAATCACAGAAATTTAGAGTGTCAGTCCTCTTGTACTGAAGTCGGCATTGTGACTTTTGTATTAAATTCGGATGCAATTTCTGTGCTTCATCGTCAATAAGAAGGTCCAAGGGATACAGTAAACCTGAAGTGAAGCATCGGAATCTAAAACTGGACTCACAGGAGAGGTTCAAATCATAGAATGTTCGAGTGTCAGTCCTCTTGTACTTAAGTGGGCATTGTGCCTTTTGTATTAAATTCGGATGCAATCTCTGTGTTTCATCGTTATTAAGAACGTCCTAGGGATACAGTAAACCTGAAGTGAAGCATGGGAATCTAAAACTGGTCTCACAGGAGAGGTTCAAATCATAGAAAGTTAGAGTGTCAGTGCTCTTGTACGTAAGTCGTCATTGTGACTTTTGTATTAAATTCGGATGTAATTTCTGTGTTTCATCGTCAATAAGAAGGTCCAAGGTATACAGTAAACCTGAAGTGAAGCATCTGAATCTATAACTGGACTCACAGGTGAGGTTTGAATCATAGAAATTTAGAGTGTCAGTCCTCTTGCACTTCAGTCGGCATTGTGACTTTTGTATTAAATTCGGATGCAATTTCTGTGTTTCATCGTCAATAAGAAGGTCCAAGGGATACAGTAAAACTGAAGTGAAGTATTGGAATCAAAAACTGGACTCACAGGAGCGGTTCAAATCATAAAAAGTTAGAGTGTCAGTCCTCTTGTACTTAAGACGGCATTGTGACTTTTGTATTAAATTCGGGTGAAATTTCTGTGTTTCATGGTTAATAAGAAGGTCCAAGGGATACAGTAAACCTGAAGTGAAGCATCGGAATGTAAAACTGGAGTCACAGGAGAGGTTCAAATCATAGAAAGTTAGAGTGTCAGTCCTCTTGTACTTAAGTCGGCATTGTGCCTTTTGTATTAAATTCGCATGCTATTTCTGTGTTTCATCGTTAATAAGACTGTGCAAGGGGTACAGTAAACCTGAAGTGAAGCATCGGAATCCAGAACTGGACACACAGGAGAGGTTCAAATCACAGAAAGTTAGAGTGTCAGTCCTCTTGTACTTATGTCGGTATTTTGGCTATTGTATTAAATTCGGATGCAATTTCTGTGTTTCATCGTCAATAAGAAGGTCCAAGGGATACAGTAAACCTGAAGTGAAGCATCGGAATCTAAAACCGGACTCACAGGAGAGGTTCAAATCATAGAAAGTTAGAGTGTCAGTCCTTTTGTACTTGAGTCGGCATTGTGCCTTTTGTATTTAATTCGGATGCAATATCTGCGTTTCATCGTCAATAAGACGGTCCAAGGGACACAGTAAACCCGAAAATAGGCATCGGAATCTAAAACTGGACTCACAAAAGAGGTTAAAATCATATAAAGTTAGATTGTCAGTCTTCTTGTACTTAAGTCGGCATTGTGCCTTTTGTATTAAATTCGGATGCAATTTGTGTGTTTCATCGTTAATAAGAAGGTCCAAGGGATACAGTAAACCAGAAGTGAAGCATCGGAATCTAAAACTGGACTCACAGGAGAGGTTCAAATCATAGAATGTTAGAGTGTCAGTCCTCTTGTACTTAAGTCGGCATTGTGACTTTTGTATTAAATTCGGATGCAATATCTGTGTTTCATCGTCAATAAGAACGGCCAAGGGATACAGTAGACCACAAGAGAAGTATCGGAATCTAACACTGGACTCACAGGAGGCGATCAAATCATAGAAAAATAGAGTGTCAGTTCTCCTGTACTTAAGTCGGCATTGTGACTTTTGTATTAAATTCGGATGCAGTTTCTGTGATTCATCGTCAATAAGAAGGTCCAAGGGATACAGTAAACCTGAAGTGAAGCATCGGAATCTAAAACTGGACTCACAGGAGAGGTTCAAATCATAGAAAGTGAGAGTGTCTGTCCACTTGTACTTAAGTCGGCATTGTGACTATTGTATTGAATTCGAATGCAATTTCTGTGCTTCATCGTCAATAAGAAGGTCCAATGGACACAGTAAACCTGAAGTGAAGCATCGGAATCGAAAACTGGACCCACAGGAGAGGTTCAAATCACAGAAAGTTCGAGAGTCAGTCCTTTTGTACTTAAGTCGGCATTGTGACTTTTGTATTAAATTCGGATGCAATTTCTGTGTTTCATCGTCAATAAGAAGGTCCAAGGGATACAGTAAACCTGAATTAAAGCATCGGAATCTAAAACTGGACTCACAGGAGAGGTTCAAATCATATAAAGTTAGAGTGTTAGTCCTCTTGTACTTAAGTCCGCATTGTGACTTTTGAATTAAATTCGGATGCAATTTCTGTGTTTCATCGTCAATAAGAAGGTCCAAGGGATACAGTAACCCTGCAGTGAAGCATCGGAATCTGAAACTGGACTCACAGGAGAGGTTCAAATCATAGAAAGTGAGAGTGTCTGTCCGCTTGTACTTAAGTCGGCGTTGTGACTATTGTATTAAATTCGGATGCAATTTCTGTGTTTCATCGTCAATAAGAAGGTCCAATGGACACAGTAAACCTGAAGTGAAGCATCGGAATCGAAAACTGGACTCACAGGAGAGGTTCAAATCACAGAAGGTTAGAGTGTCAGTCCTCGTGTACGTAAGTCGGCATTGAGACATTTGTATTAAATTCGGATGCAATTTCTGTGTTTCATCGTCAATAAGAAGGTCCAAGGGATACAGTAAACCTGAAGTGAAGCATCAGAATCTAAAACTGGACTCACAGGAGAGGTTCAAATCGTAGAAAGTTAGAGTGTCAGTCCTCTTGTAGTAAAGTCGACATTGTGACTTTTGTATTACATTCGTATGCAATTTCTGTGCTTCATCGTCAATAAGAAGGTCCAAGGGATACAGTAAACCTGAATTAAAGCATCGGAATCTAAAACTGGACTCACAGGAGAGGTTCAAATCATAGAAAGTTAGATTGTTAGTCCTCTTGTACTTAAGTCGGCATTGTGACTTTTAAATTAAATTCGGATGCAATTTCTGTGTTTCATCGTCAATAAGAAGGTCCAAGGGATACAGTAACCCTGAAGTGAAGCATCGGAATCTAAAACTGGACTCACAGGAGAGGTTCAAATCATAGAAAGTGAGAGTGTCTGTCCGCTTGTACTTAAGTCGGCATTGTGACTATTGTATTAAATTCGGATGCAATTTCTGTGTTTCATCGTCAATAAGAAGGTCCAATGGACACAGTAAACCTGAAGTGAAGCATCGGAATCGAAAACTGGACTCACAGGAGAGGTTCAAATCACAGAAGGTTAGAGTGTCAGCCCTCGTGTACTTAAGTCGGCATTGAGACTATTGTATTAAATTCGGATGCAATTTCTGTGTTTCATCGTCAATAAGAAGGTCCAAGGGATACAGTAAACCTGAAGTGAAGCATCAGAATCTAAAACTGGACTCACAGGAGAGGTTCAAATCGTAGAAAGTTAGAGTGTCAGTCCTCTTGTAGTAAAGTCAGCATTGTGACTTTTGTATTACATTCGTATGCAATTTCTGTGCTTCATCGTCAATAAGAAGGTCCAAGGGATACAGTAAACCTGAATTAAAGCATCGGAATCTATAACTGGACTCACAGGAGAGGTTCAAATCATAGAAAGTTAGAGTGTTAGTCCTCTTGTACTTAAGTCGGCATTGTGACTTTTGAATTAAATTCGGATGCAATTTCTGTGTTTCATCGTCAATAAGAAGGTCCAAGGGATACAGTAACCCTGAAGTGAAGCATCGGAATCTAAAACTGGACTCACAGGAGAGGTCCAAATCATAGAAAGTGAGAGTGTCTGTCCGCTTGTACTTAAGTCGGCATTGTGACTATTGTATTAAATTCGGATGCAATTTCTGTGTTTCATCGTCAATAAGAAGGTCCAATGGACACAGTAAACGTGAAGTGAAGCATCGGAATCTAAAACTGGACTCACAGGAGAGGTTCAAATCATAGAAAGTTAGAGTGTTAGTCCTCTTGTACTTAAGTCGGCATTGTGTCTTTTGAATTAAATTCGGATGCAATTTCTGTGTTTCATCGTCAATAAGAAGGTCCAAGGGATACAGTAAACCTGAAGTGAAGCATCAGAATCTAAAACTGGACTCACAGGAGAGGTTCAAATCGTAGAAAGTTAGAGTGTCAGTCCTCTTGTAGTAAAGTCGGCATTGTGACTTTTGTATTACATTCGTATGCAATTTCTGTGCTTCATCGTCAATAAGAAGGTCCAAGGGATACAGTAAACCTGAATTAAAGCATCGGAATCTAAAACTGGACTCACAGGAGAGGTTCAAATCATAGAAAGTTAGAGTGTTAGTCCTCTTGTACTTAAGTCGGCATTGTGACTTTTGAATTAAATTCGGATGCAATTTCTGTGTTTCATCGTCAATAAGAAGGTCCAAGGGATACAGTAACCCTGAAGTGAAGCATCGGAATCTAAAACTGGACTCACAGGAGAGGTTCAAATCATAGAAAGTGAGAGTGTCTGTCCGCTTGTACTTAAGTCGGCATTGTGACTATTGTATTGAATTCGAATGCAATTTCTGTGCTTCATCGTCAATAAGAAGGTCCAATGGACACAGTAAACCTGAAGTGAAGCATCGGAATCGAAAACTGGACTCACAGAAGAGGTTCAAATCACAGAAAGTTACAGTGTCAGTCCTCGTGTACTTAAGTCGGCATTGTGACTTTTGTATTAAATTCGGATGCAATTTCTGTGCTTCATCGTCAATAAGAAGGTCCAAGGGATATAGTAAACCTGAAGTGAAGCTTCGGAATCTAAAACTGGACTCACAGGAGATGTTCAAATCATAGAAAGTTAAAGTGTCAGTCCTCTTGTACCTAAGTCGGGAATGTGACTTTTGTATTAAATTCGGATGCAACTGCTGTGTTTCATCGTCAATAAGAAGGTCCAAGGAATACAGTAAACCTGAAGTGAAGCCTCGGAATCTAAAACTGGACTCACAGGAGAGGTTAAAATCATAGAAAGTGAGTGTGTCAGTCCGCTTGCACTTAAGTCGACATGGTGACTTTTGTATTAAATTCGGATGCAACTTCTGTGTTTCATCGTCAATAAGAAGGTCCAAGCGATACAGTAAACCTGAAGTGAAGCATCGGAATCGAAAACTGGACCCACCGGAGAGGTTCAAATCACAGAAAGTTCGAGAGTCAGTCCTTTTGTACTTAAGTCGGCATTGTGACTTTTGTATTAAATTCGGATGCAATTTCTGTGTTTCATCGTCAATAAGAAGGTCCAAGGGATACAGTAAACCTGAAGTGAAGCATCAGAATCTAAAACTGGACTCACAGGAGAGGTTCGAATCGTAGAAAGTTAGAGTGTCAGTCCTCTTGTAGTAAAGTCGGCATTGTGACTTTTGTATTACATTCGTATGCAATTTCTGTGCTTCATCGTCAATAAGAAGGTCCAAGGGATACAGTAAACCTGAATTAAAGCATCGGAATCTAAAACTGGACTCACAGGAGAGGTTCAAATCATAGAAAGTTAGAGTGTTAGTCCTCTTGTACTTAAGTCGGCATTGTGACTTTTGAATTAAATTCGGATGCAATTTCTGTGTTTCATCGTCAATAAGAAGGTCCAAGGGATACAGTAACCCAGAAGTGAAGCATCGGAATCTAAAACTGGACTCACAGGAGTGGTTCAAGTCATAGAAAGTGAGAGTGTCTGTCCGCTTGTACTTAAGTCGGCATTGTGACTATTGTATTAAATTCGGATGCAATTTCTGTGTTTCATCGTCAATAAGAAGGTCCAATGGACACAGTAAACCTGAAGTGAACCATCGGAATCGAAAACTGGACCCACAGGAGAGGTTCAAATCACAGAAAGTTCGAGAGTCAGTCCTTTTGTACTTAAGTCGGCATTGTGACTTTTGTATTAAATTCGGATGCAATTTCTGTGTTTCATCGTCAATAAGAAGGTCCAAGGGATACAGTAAACCTGAAGTGAAGCATCAGAATCTAAAACTGGACTCACAGGAGAGGTTCAAATCGTAGAAAGTTAAAGTGTCAATCCTCTTGTAGTAAAGTCGGCATTGTGACTTTTGTATTACATTCGTATGCAATTTCTGTGCTTCATCGTCAATAAGAAGGTCCAAGGGATACAGTAAACCTGAATTAAAGCATCGGAATCCAAAACTGGACTCACAGGAGAGGTTCAAATCATAGAAAGTTAGAGTGTTAGTCCTCTTGTACCTAAGTCGGCATTGTGACTTTTGTATTAAATTCGGATGCAATTTCTGTGCTTCATCGTCAATAAGAAGGTCCAAGGGATACAGTAAACCTGAAGTGAAGCATCGGAATCTAAAACTGGACTCACAGGAGATGTTCAAATCATAGAAAGTTAAAGTGTCAGTCCTATTGTACCTAAGTCGGGATTGTGACTTTTGTATTAAATTCGGGTGCAATTGCTGTGTTTCATCGTCAATAAGAAGGTCCAAGGAATACAGTAAACCTGAAGTGAAGCCTCGGATTCTAAAACTGGACTCACAGGAGAGGTTAAAATCATAGAAAGTGAGTGTGTCAGTCCGCTTGCACTTAAGTCGGCATGGTGACTTTTGTATTAAATTCGGATGCAACTTCTGTGTTTCATCGTCAATAAGAAGGTCCAAGGGTTACCGTAAAATTGAAGTGAAGCATCGGAATCGAAAACTTGACCCACAGGAGAGGTTCAAATCACAGAAAGCCCGAGTGTCAGTCCTTTTGTAGTAAAGTCGGCATTGTGACTTTTGTATTACATTCGTATGCAATTTCTGTGCTTCATCGTCAATAAGAAGGTCCAAGGGATACAGTAAACCTGAATTGAAGCATCGGAATCTAAAACTGGTCTCACAGGAGATGTTCAAATCATAGAAAGTTAGAGTGTCAGTCCTCTTGTACTTAAGTCGGCATTGTGCCTTTTGTATTAAATTCGGATGCAATTTCTGTGTTTCATCGTCAATAAGAAGGTCCAAGGGATACAGTAAACCTGAAGTGAAGCATCGGAATCGAACACTGGATTCACAGGAGAGGTTCAAATCATTGAAAGTGAGAGTGTCAGTCCGCTTGTACTTAAGTCGGCATTGTGACTTTTGTATTAAATTCGGAGGCAATATCTGTGTTTCATCGTCAATAAGAAGGTCCAAGGGATACAGTAAACCTGAAGTGAAGCATCGGAATCGAAAACTGGACCCACAGGAGAGGTCCAATCACAGAAAGTTCGTGTGTCAGTCCTTTTGTACTTAAGTCGGCATTGTGACTTTTGTATTAAATTCGGAAGCAATATCTGTGTTTCATCGTCATTAAGAAGGTCCAAGGGATACAGTAAACCTGAAGTGAAGCATCAGAATCTAAAACTGGACTCACAGGAGAGGTTCAAATCGTAGAAAGTTAGAGTGTCAGTCCTCTTGTAGTAAAGTCGGCATTGTGACTTTTGTATTACATTCGTATGCAATTTCTGTGCTTCATCGTCAATAAGAAGGCCCAAGGGATACAGTAAACCTGAATTGAAGCAAAGGAATCTAAAACTGGACTCACAGGAGAGGTTAAAATCATAGAAAGTGAGTGAGTCAGTCCGCTTGTACTTAAGCCGGCATGGTGACTTTTGTATTAAATTCGGATGCAACTTCTGTCTTTCATCGTCAATAAGAAGGTCCAAGGGATACAGTAAACCTGAAGTGAAGCATCGGAATCTAAAACTGGACTAACAGGAGAGGTTGAAATCATGGAAAGTTAGAGTGTCAGTCCTCTTGTACTTAAGTCGGCATTGTGACTTTTGTATTAAATTCGGATGCAATTTCTGTGTTTCATCGTCAATAAGAAGGTCCAAGGGATACAGTAAACCTGAAGTGAAGCATCGGAATCGAACACTGGATTCACAGGAGAGGTTCAAATCATAGAAAGTGAGAGTGTCAGTCCGCTTGTACTTTAGTCGGCGTTGGGACTTTTGTATTAAATTCGGATGCAATTTCTGTGTTTCATCGTCAATAAGAAGGTCCATGGGATACAGTAAACCTGAAGTGAAGCATCGGAATCCAAAACTGGACTCACAGGGGAGGTTCAAATCATGGAAAGTTAGAGTGTCAGTCCGCTTGTACTTAAATCGGCATTGTGACTTTTGTATTAAATTCGGAGGCAAGTTCTGTGTTTCATCGTCAATAAGAAGGTTTAAGGGATACAGTAAACCTGAAGTGAAGCATCGGTATCGTAAACTGGACCCACAGGAGAGGTTCAAATCACAGAAAGTTCGGGTGTCAGTCCTTTTGTACTTAAGTCGGCATTGTGACTTTTGTATTAAATTCGGATGCAATTTCTGTGTTTCATCGTCAATAAGAAGGTCCAAGGGATACAGTAAACCTGAAGTGAAGCATCAGAATCTAAAACTGGACTCACAGGAGAGGTTCAAATCGTAGAAAGTTGGAGTGTCAGTCCTCTTGTAGTAAATTCGGCATTGTGACTTTTGTATTACATTCGTATGCAATTTCCGTGCTTCATCGTGAATAAGAAGGTCCAAGGAATACAGTAAACCTGAAGTGAAGCCTCGGAATCTAAAACTGGACTCACAGGAGAGGTTAAAATAATAGAAAGTGAGTGTGTCAGTCCGCCTGTACGTAAGTCGGCATGGTGACGTTTGTATTAAATTCGGATGCAACTTCTGTGTTTCATCGTCAATAAGAAGGTCCAAGGGATACAGTAAACCTGAAGTGAAGCATCGGAATCGAAAACTGGACCCACAGGAGAGGTTCAAATCACAGAAAGTTCGAGTGTCAGACCTTTTGTACTTAAGTCGGCATTGTGACTTTTGTATTAAATTCGGATGCAATTTCTGTGTTTCATCGTCAATAAGAAGGTCCAAGGGATACAGTAAACCTGAAGTGAAGCATCAGAATCTAAAACTGGACTCACAGGAGAGGTTCAAATCGTAGAAAGTTAGAGTGTCAGTCCTCTTGTAGTAAAGTCGGCATTGTGACTTTTGTATTACATTCGTATGCAATTTCCGTGCTTCATCGTGAATAAGAAGGTCCAAGGGATACAGTAAACCTGAATTGAAGCATCGGAATCTAAAACTGGACTCACAGGAGAGGTTAAAATCATAGAAAGTTAGAGTGTCAGTCCTCTTGTACTTAAGTCGGCATTGTGACTTTTGTATTAAATTCGGATGCATTTTCAGTGTTTCATCGTCAATAAGAAGGTCCAAGGGATACAGTAACCCTGAAGTGAAGCATCGGAATCTAAAACTGGACTCACAGGAGAGGTTCAAATCATAGAGAGTTAGAGTGTCAGTCCTCTTGTACTTAAGTCGGCATTGTGACTTTTGTATTAAATTTGGATGCAATTTCTGTGTTTCATCGTCAATAAGAAGGTCCAAAGGATACAGTAGACCTGAAGTGAAGTATCGGAATCTAAAACTGGACTCACAGGAGGGGTTCAAACCATAGAAAGTTAGAGTGTCAGTACTTTTGTACTTAAATCGGCATTGTGACTTTTGTATTTAATTCGGATGCAATTTCTGTGTTTCATCGTTAATAAGAAGGTCCAAGGGATACAGTAAACCCGAAGTGAAGCATCGGAATCTAAAACTGGACTCACAGGAGAGGTACGAATCATAGAAAGTTAGAGTGTCACTGCTCTTGTACTTAAGTCGGCATTGTGACTTTTGTATTAAATTTGGATGCAATTTCTGTGTTTCATCGTCAATAAGAAGGTCCAAGGGATACAGTAAACCTGAAGTGACGCATCGGAATCTAAAACTGGACTCAAAGGAGAGGTTCAAATCATAGAAATTTAGAGTGTCAGTCCTCTTGTACTTAAGTCGGCATTGTGACTTTTGTATTAATTTCGGATGCAATTTCTGTGTTTCGTCGTCAATAAGAAGGTCCAAGGGATACAGTAAACCTGAAGTGAAGCATCGGAATCTAATACTGGACGCAGAAGAGAGGTTAAAATCATAGAAAGTTAGTGTGCCAGTCTTCTTGTACTTAACTCGGCATTGTGCCTTTTGTATTAAATTCGGATGCAATTTCTGTGTTTCGTCGTCAATAAGAAGGTCCAACCTGAAGTGAAGCATCGGAATCGAACACTGGATTCACAGGAGAGGTTCAAATCATAGAAAGTGAGAGTGTCAGTCCGCTTGTACTTTAGTATGCGTTGAGACTTTTGTATTAAATTCGGATGCAATTTCTGTGTTTCATCGTCAATAAGAAGGTCCAAGGGATACAGTAAACCTGAAGTGAAGCATCGGAATCCAAAACTGGACTCACAGGGGAGGTTCAAATCATGGAAAGTTAGAGTGTCAGTCCGCTTGTACTTAAGTCGGCATTGTGACTTTTGTATTAAATTGGGATGCAATAACTGTGTTTCACCGTCAATAAGAAGGTCCAAGGGATACATTAAACCTGAAGTGAAGCATCGGAATCTAAAACTGGACTCACATGAGATGTTCAAATCATAGAAAGATAAAGTGTCAGTCCTCTTGTACCTAAGTCGGGATTGTGATTTTTGTATTAAATTCGGATGCAATTGCTGTGTTTCATCGTCAATAAGAAGGTCCAAGGAATACAGTAAACCTGAAGTGAAGCCTCGGAATCTAAAACTGGACTCACAGGAGAGGTTAAAATCATAGAAAGTGAGTGTGTCAGTCCGCCTGTACGTAAGTCGGCATGGTGAATTTTGTATTAAATTCGGATGCAACTTCTGTGTTTCATCGTCAATAAGAAGGTCCAAGGGATACAGTAAACCTGATGTGAAGCATCGGAATCGAAAACTGGACCCACAGGATGGGTTCAAATCACAGAAAGTTCGAGTGTCAGTCCTTTTGTACTTAAGTCGGCATTGTGACTTTTGTATTAAATTCGGATGCAATTTCTGTGTTTCATCGTCAATAAGAAGGTCCAAGGGATACAGTAAACCTGAAGTGAAGCATCAGAATCTAAAACTGGACTCACAGGAGAGGTTCAAATCGTAGAAAGTTAGAGTGTCAGTCCTCTTGTACTTAAGTCGGCATTGTGATTTTTGTAACAAATTTGGATGCAATTTCTGTGTTTCATCGTCAATAAGAAGGTCCAAAGGATACAGTAAACCTGAAGTGAAGTATCGGAATCTAAAACTGGACTCACAGGAGGGGTTCAAACCATAGAAAGTTAGAGTGTCAGTACTTTTGTACTTAAATCGGCATTGTGACTTTTGTATTAAATTCGGATGCAATTTCTGTGTTTCATCGTTAATAAGAAGGTCCAAGGGATACAGTAAACCTGAAGTGAAGCATCGGAACCTAAAACTGGACTCACAGGAGAGGTTCGAATCATAGAAAGTTAGAGTGTCAGTCCTCTTGTACTTAAGTCGGCATTGTGACTTTTGTATTAAATTCGGAAGCAATTTCTGTGTTTCATCGTCATTAAGAAGGTCCAAGGGATACAGTAAACCTGAAGTGAAGCATCGGAATCTAAAACTGGACTCACAGGAGAGGTTCAAATCACAGAAAGATAGAGTGAAAGTCCTCTTGTACTTAAGTCGGCATTGTACTTTTGTATTAAATTCGGATGCAATTCCTGTGCTTCATCGTCAATAAGAAGGTCCAAGGGATACAGTAAACCTGAAGTGAAGTATCAGAATCTAAAACTGGACTCACAGGATGGGTGCAAATCATAGAAAGTTAGAGTGTCAGTCCTCTTGTACTAAGGTCGGCAGTGTGACTTTTGTATTACATTCGTATGCAATTTCTGTTCTTCATCGTCAATAAGAAGATCCAAGGGATACAGTAAACTAGAAGTGAAGCATCGGAATCTAAAACTGGACTCACAGGAGAGGTTGAAATCATAGAAAGTTTGAGTGTTAGTCCTCTTGTACTTAAGTCCGCATTGTGACTTTTGTATTAAATTCGAATGCAATTTCTTTGTTGCATCGTCACTTAGAAAATCCAAGGGATATAGTAAACCTGAAGTGAAGCATCGGAATCAAAAACTGGACTCACAGGAGAGGTTCAAATCGTAGAAAGTTAGAGTGTCAGTCCTCTTGTAGTAAAGTCGGCATTGTGACTTTTGTATTACATTCGTATGCAATTTCTGTGCTTCATCGACAATAAGAAGGCCCAAGGGATACAGTAAACCTGAATTGAAGCAAAGGAATCTAAAACTGGACTCACAGGAGAGGTTAAAATCATAGAAAGTGAGTGAGTCAGTCCGCTTGTACTTAAGCCGGCATGGTGACTTTTGTACTAAATTCGGATGCAACTTCTGTGTTTCATCGTCAATAAGAAGGTCCAAGGGATACAGTAAACCTGAAGTGAAGCATCGGAATCTAAAACTGGACTAACAGGAGAGGTTGAAATCATGGAAAGTTTGAGTGTCAGTCCTCTTGTACTTAAGTCGGCATTGTGACTTTTGTATTAAATTCGGATGCAATTTCTGTGTTTCATCGTCAATAAGAAGGTCCAAGGGATACAGTAAACCTGAAGTGAAGCATCGGAATCGAACACTGGATTCACAGGAGAGGTTCAAATCATAGAAAGTGAGAGTGTCAGTCCGCTTGTACTTTAGTCGGCGTTGGGACTTTTGTATTAAATTCGGATGCAATTTCTGTGTTTCATCGTCAATAAGAAGGTCCATGGGATACAGTAAACCTGAAGTGAAGCATCGGAATCCAAAACTGGACTCACAGGGGAGGTTCAAATCATGGAAAGTTAGAGTGTCAGTCCGCTTGTACTTCAATCGGCATTGTGACTTTTGTATTAAATTCGGAGGCAAGTTCTGTGTTTCATCGTCAATAAGAAGGTTTAAGGGATACAGTAAACCTGAAGTGAAGCATCGGTATCGTAAACTGGACCCACAGGAGAGGTTCAAATCACAGAAAGTTCGGGTGTCAGTCCTTTTGTACTTAAGTCGGCATTGTGACTTTTGTATTAAATTCGGATGCAATTTCTGTGTTTCATCGTCAATAAGAAGGTCCAAGGGATACAGTAAACCTGAAGTGAAGCATCAGAATCTAAAACTGGACTCACAGGAGAGGTTCAAATCGTAGAAAGTTAGAGTGTCAGTCCTCTTGTAGTAAATTCGGCATTGTGACTTTTGTATTACATTCGTATGCAATTTCCGTGCTTCATCGTGAATAAGAAGGTCCAAGGAATACAGTAAACCTGAAGTGAAGCCTCGGAATCTAAAACTGGACTCACAGGAGAGGTTAAAATCATAGAAAGTGAGTGTGTCAGTCCGCCTGTACGTAAGTCGGCATGGTGACTTTTGTATTAAATTCGGATGCAACTTCTGTGTTTCATCGTCAATAAGAAGGTCCAAGGGATACAGTAAACCTGAAGTGAAGCATCGGAATCGAAAACTGGACCCACAGGAGAGGTTCAAATCACAGAAAGTTCGAGTGTCAGACCTTTTGTACTTAAGTCGGCATTGTGACTTTTGTATTAAATTCGGATGCAATTTCTGTGTTTCATCGTCAATAAGATGGTCCAAGGGATACAGTAAACCTGAAGTGAAGCATCAGAATCTAAAACTGGACTCACAGGAGAGGTTCAAATCGTAGAAAGTTAGAGTGTCAGTCCTCTTGTAGTAAAGTCGGCATTGTGACTTTTGTATTACATTCGTATGCAATTTCCGTGCTTCATCGTGAATAAGAAGGTCCAAGGGATACAGTAAACCTGAATTGAAGCATCGGAATCTAAAACTGGACTCACAGGAGAGGTTAAAATCATAGAAAGTTAGAGTGTCAGTCCTCTTGTACTTAAGTCGGCATTGTGACTTTTGTATTAAATTCGGATGCATTTTCAGTGTTTCATCGTCAATAAGAAGGTCCAAGGGATACAGTAACCCTGAAGTGAAGCATCGGAATCTAAAACTGGACTCACAGGAGAGGTTCAAATCATAGAGAGTTAGAGTGTCAGTCCTCTTGTACTTAAGTCGGCATTGTGACTTTTGTATTAAATTTGGATGCAATTTCTGTGTTTCATCGTCAATAAGAAGGTCCAAAGGATACAGTAGACCTGAAGTGAAGTATCGGAATCTAAAACTGGACTCACAGGAGGGGTTCAAACCATAGAAAGTTAGAGTGTCAGTACTTTTGTACTTAAATCGGCTTGTGACTTTTGTATTTAATTCGGATGCAATTTCTGTGTTTCATCGTTAATAAGAAGGTCCAAGGGATACAGTAAACCTCAAGTGAAGCATCGGAATCTAAAACTGGACTCACAGGAGAGGTTCGAATCATAGAAAGTTAGAGTGTCAGTGCTCTTGTACTTAAGTCGGCATTGTGACTTTTGTATTAAATTTGGATGCAATTTCTGTGTTTCATCGTCAATAAGAAGGTCCAAGGGATACAGTAAACCTGAAGTGACGCATCGGAATCTAAAACTGGACTCAAAGGAGAGGTTCAAATCATAGAAATTTAGAGTGTCAGTCCTCTTGTACTTAAGTCGGCATTGTGACTTTTGTATTAATTTCGGATGCAATTTCTGTGTTTCGTCGTCAATAAGAAGGTCCAAGGGATACAGTAAACCTGAAGTGAAGCATCGGAATCTAATACTGGACGCACAAGAGAGGTTAAAATCATAGAAAGTTAGTGTGCCAGTCTTCTTGTACTTAAGTCGGCATTGTGCCTTTTGTATTAAATTCGGATGCAATTTCTGTGTTTCGTCGTCAATAAGAAGGTCCAAGGGATACAGTAAACCTGAAGTGAAGCATCGGAATCGAACACTGGATTCACAGGAGAGGTTCAAATCATAGAAAGTGAGAGTGTCAGTCCGCTTGTACTTTAGTATGCGTTGAGACTTTTGTATTAAATTCGGATGCAATTTCTGTGTTTCATCGTCAATAAGAAGGTCCAAAGGATACAGTAAACCTGAAGTGAAGTATCGGAATCTAAAACTGGACTCACAGGAGGGGTTCAAACCATAGAAAGTTAGAGTGTCAGTACTTTTGTACTTAAATCGGCATTGTGACTTTTGTATTAAATTCGGATGCAATTTCTGGTTTTCATCGTTAATAAGAAGGTCCAAGGGATACAGTAAACCTGAAGTGAAGCATCGGAATCTAAAACTGGACTCACAGGAGAGGTTCGAATCATAGAAAGTTAGAGTGTCAGTCCTCTTGTACTTAAGTCGGCATTGTGACTTTTGTATTAAATTCGGATGCAATTGCTGTGTTTCATCGTCAATAAGAAGGTCCAAGGGATACAGTAAACCTGAAGTGAAGCATCGGAATCTAAAACTGGACTCAAAGCAGAGGTTCAAATCATAGAAATTTAGAGTGTCAGTCCTCTTGTACCTAAGTCGGCATCGAGACTTTTGTATCAAATTCGGATGCAATTTCTGCGTTTCATCGTCAATAAGAAGGTCCAAGGGATACAGTAAACCTGAAGTGAAGCATCGGAATCTAAAACTGGACTAACAGGAGAGGTTGAAATCATGGAAAGTTAGAGTGTCAGTCCTCTTGTACTTAAGTCGGCATTATGACTTTTGTATTAATTTCGGATGCAATTTCTGTGTTTCATCGTCAATAAGAAGGTCAAAGGGAGACAGTAAACCTGGAGTGAAGCATCGGTATCTAATACTGGACGCACAGGAGAGGTTAAAATCATAGAAAGTTAGTGTGCCAGTCTTCTTGTACTTAAGTCGGGAATGTGACTTTTGTATTAAATTCGGATGCAATTGCTGTGTTTCATCGTCAATAAGAAGGTCCAAGGAATACAGTAAACCTGAAGTGAAGCCTCGGAATCTAAAACTGGACTCACAGGAGAGGTTAAAATCATAGAAAGTGAGTGTGTCAGTCCGCTTGTACTTAAGTCGGCATGGTGACTTTTGTATTAAATTCGGATGCAACTTCTGTGTTTCATCGTCAATAAGAAGGTCCAAGCGATACAGTAAACCTGAAGTGAAGCATCGGAATCGAAAACTGGACCCACAGGAGAGGTTCAAATCACAGAAAGTTCGAGAGTCAGTCCTTTTGTACTTAAGTCGGCATTGTGACTTTTGTATTAAATTCGGATGCAATTTCTGTGTTTCATCGTCAATAAGAAGGTCCAAGGGATACAGTAAACCTGAAGTGAAGCATCAGAATCTAAAACTGGACTCACAGGAGAGGTTCAAATCGTAGAAAGTTAGAGTGTCAGTCCTCTTGTAGTAAAGTCGGCATTGTGACTTTTGTATTACATTCGTATGCAATTTCTGTGCTTCATCGTCAATAAGAAGGTCCAAGGGATACAGTAAACCTGAATTAAAGCATCGGAATCTAAAACTGGACTCACAGGAGAGGTTCAAATCATAGAAAGTTAGAGTGTTAGTCCTCTTGTACTTAAGTCGGCATTGTGACTTTTGAATAAAATTCGGATGCAATTTCTGTGTTTCATCGTCAATAAGAAGGTCCAAGGGATACAGTAACCCTGAAGCTAAGCATCGGAATCTAAAACTGGACTCACAGGAGAGGTTCAAATCATAGAAAGTGAGAGTGTCTGTCCGCTTGTACTTAAGTCGGCATTGTGACTATTGTATTAAATTCGGATGCAATTTCTGTGTTTCATCGTCAATAAGAAGGTCCAATGGACACAGTAAACCCGAAGTGAAGCATCGGAATCGAAAACTGGACTCACAGGAGAGGTTCAAATCACAGAAGCTTAGAGTGTCAGTCCTCGTGTACTTAAGTCGGCATTGTGACTTTTGTATTAAATTCGGATGCAATTTCTGTGCTTCATCATCAATAAGAAGGTCCAAGGGATACAGTAAACCTGAAGTCAAGCATCGGAATCTAAAACTGGACTCACAGGAGATGTTCAAATCATAGAAAGTTAGAGTGTCAGTCCTATTGTACCTAAGTCGGGATTGTGACTTTTGTATTAAATTCGGATGCAATTGCTGTGTTTCATCGTCAATAAGAAGGTCCAAGGAATACAGTAAACCTGAAGTGAAGCATCGGAATCGAACACTGGATTCACAGGAGAGGTTCAAATCATAGAAAGTGAGAGTGTCAGTCCGCTTTTACTTAAGTCGGCATTGTGACTTTTGTATTAAATTCGGAGGCAATTTCTGTGTTTCATCGTCAATAAGAAGGTCCAAGGGATACAGTAAACCTGAAGTGAAGCATCGGAATCGAAAACTGGACCCACAGGAGAGGTTCAAATCACAGAAAGTTCGTGTGTCAGTCCTGTTGTACTTAAGTCGGCATTGTGACTTTTGTATTAAATTCGGATGCAATTTCTGTGTTTCATCGTCATTAAGAAGGTCCAAGGGATACAGTAAACCTGAAGTGAAGCATCAGAATCTAAAACTGGACTCACAGGAGAGGTTCAAATCGTAGAAAGTTAGAGTGTCAGTCCTCTTGTAGTAAAGTCGGCATTGTGACTTTTGTATTACATTCGTATGCAATTTCTGTGCTTCATCGTCAATAAGAAGGTCCAAGGGATACAGTAAACCTGAATTGAAGCAAAGGAATCTAAAACTGGACTCACAGGAGAGGTTAAAATCATAGAAAGTGAGTGAGTCAGTCCGCTTGTCCTTAAGCCGGCATGGTGACTTTTGTATTAAATTCGGATGCAACTTCTGTCTTCCATCGTCAATAAGAAGGTCCAAGGGATACAGTAAACCTGAAGTGAAGCATCGGAATCTAAAACTGGACTAACAGGAGAGGTTGAAATCATGGAAAGTTAGAGTGTCAGTCCTCTTGTACTTAAGTTGGCATTGTGACTTTTGTATTAATTTCGGATGCAATTTCTGTGTTTCATCGTCAATAAGAAGGTCCAAGGGATACAGTAAACCTGAGTGAAGCATCGGAATCTAATACTGGACGCACAGGAGAGGTTAAAATCATAGAAAGTTAGAGTGTCAGTCTTCTTGTACTTAAGTCGGCATTGTGCCTTTTGTATTAAATTCGGATGCAATTTCTGTGTTTCATCGTCAATAAGAAGGTCCAAGGGATACAGTAAACCTGAAGTGAAGCATCGGAATCGAACACTGGATTCACAGGAGAGGTTCAAATCATAGAAAGTGAGAGTGTCAGTCCGCTTGTACTTTAGTCGGCGTTGGGACTTTTGTATTAAATTCGGATGCAATTTCTGTGTTTCATCGTCAATAAGAAGGTCCGTGGGATACAGTAAACCTGAAGTGAAGCATCGGAATCTAAAACTGGACTCACAGGGGCGGTTCAAATCATGGAAAGTTAGAGTGTCAGTCCGCTTGTACTTAAATCGGCATTGTGACTTTTGTATTAAATTCGGAGGCAAGTTCTGTGTTTCATCGTCAATAAGAAGGTCCAAGGGATACAGTAAACCTGAAGTGAAGCATCGGTATCGTAAACTGGACCCACAGGAGAGGTTCAAATCACAGAAAGTTCGGGTGTCAGTCGTTTTGTACTTAAGTCGGCATTGTGACTTTTGTATTAAATTCGGATGCAATTTCTGTGTTTCATCGTCAATAAGAAGGTCCAAGGGATACAGTAAACCTGAAGTGAAGCATCACAATCTAAAACTGGACTCACAGGAGAGGTTCAAATCGTAGAAAGTTAGAGTGTCAGTCCTCTTGTAGTAAATTCGGCATTGTGACTTTTGTATTACATTCGTATGCAATTTCCGTGCTTCATCGTGAATAAGAAGGTCCAAGGAATACAGTAAACCTGAAGTGAAGCCTCGGAATCTAAAACTGGACTCACAGGAGAGGTTAAAATCATAGAAAGTGAGTGTGTCAGTCCGCCTGTACGTAAGTCGGCATGGTGACTTTTGTATTAAATTCGGATGCAACTTCTGTGTTTCATCGTCAATAAGAAGGTCCAAGGGATACAGTAAACCTGAAGTGAAGCATCGGAATCGAAAACTGGACCCACAGGAGAGGTTCAAATCACAGAAAGTTCGAGTGTCAGACCTTTTGTACTTAAGTCGGCATTGTGACTTTTGTATTAAATTCGGATGCAATTTCTGTGTTTCATCGTCAATAAGAAGGTCCAAGGGATACAGTAAACCTGAAGTGAAGCATCAGAATCTTAAACTGGACTCACAGGAGAGGTTCAAATCGTGGAAAGTTAGAGTGTCAGTCCTCTTGTAGTAAAGTCGGCATTGTGACTTTTGTATTACATTCGTATGCAATTTCCGTGCTTCATCGTGAATAAGAAGGTCCAAGGGTTACAGTAAACCTGAACTGAAGCATCGGAATCTAAAACTGGACTCACAGGAGAGGTTAAAATCATAGAAAGTTAGAGTGTCAGTCCTCTTGTACATAAGGTGGCATTGTGCCTTTTGTACTAATTTCGGATGCAATTTCTGTGTTTCATCGTCAATAATAAGGTCCAAGGGATACAGTAAACCTGAAGTGAAGCATCGGAATCTAATACTGGACGCACAAGAGAGGTTAAAATCATAGAAATTTAGTGTGCCAGTCTTCTTGTACTTAAGTCGGCATTGTGCCTTTTGTATTAAATTCGGATGCAATTTCTGTGTTTCGTCGTCAATAAGAAGGTCCAAGGGATACAGTAAACCAGAAGTGAAGCATCTGAATCGAACACTGGATTCACAGGAGAGGTTCAAATCATAGAAAGTGAGAGTGTCAGTCCGCTTGTACTTTAGTATGCGTTGAGACTTTTGTATTAAATTCGGATGCAATTTCTGTGTTTCATCGTCAATAAGAAGGTCCAAGGGATACAGTAAACCTGAAGTGAAGCATCGGAATCCAAAACTGGACTCACAGGGGAGGTTCAAATCATGAAAAGTTAGAGTGTCAGTCCGCTTGTACTTAAGTCGGCATTGTGACTATTGTATTAAATTGGGATGCAATAACTGTGTTTCACCGTCAATAAGAAGGTCCAAAGGATACATTAAACCTGAAGTGAAGCATCGGAATCTAAAACTGGACTCACATGAGATGTTCAAATCATAGAAAGATAAAGTGTCAGTCCTCTTGTACCTAAGTCGGGATTGTGACTTTTGTATTAAATTCGGATGCAATTGCTGTGTTTCATCGTCAATAAGAAGGTCCAAGGAATACAGTAAACCTGAAGTGAAGCCTCGGAATCTAAAACTGGACTCACAGGAGAGGTTAAAATCATAGAAAGTGAGTGTGTCAATCCGCCTGTACGTAAGTCGGCATGGTGAATTTTGTATTAAATTCGGATGCAACTTCTGTGTTTCATCGTCAATAAGAAGGTCCAAGGGATACAGTAAACCTGATGTGAAGCATCGGAATCGAAAACTGGACCCACAGGAGAGGTTCAAATCACAGAAAGTTCGAGTGTCAGTCCTTTTGTACTTAAGTCGCCATTGTGACTTTTGTATTAAATTCGGATGCAATTTCTGTGTATCATCGTCAATAAGAAGGTCCAAGGGATACAGTAAACCTGAAGTGAAGCATCAGAATCTAAAACTGGACTCACAGGAGAGGTTCAAATCGTAGAAAGTTAGAGTGTCAGTCCTCTTGTACTTAAGTCGGCATTGTGACTTTTGTATCAAATTTGGATGCAATTTCTGTGTTTCATCGTCAATAAGAAGGTCCAAAGGATACAGTAAACCTGAAGTGAAGTATCGGAATCTAAAACTGGACTCACAGGAGGGGTTCAAACCATAGAAAGTTAGAGTGTCAGTACTTTTGTACATAAATCGGCATTGTGACTTTTGTATTAAATTCGGATGCAATTTCTGTGTTTCATCGTTAATAAGAAGGTCCAAGGGATACAGTAAACCTGAAGTGAAGCATCGGAATCTAAAACTGGACTCACAGGAGAGGTTCGAATCATAGAAAGGTAGAGTGTCAGTCCTCTTGTACTTAAGTCGGCATTGTGACTTTTGTATTAAATTCGGATGCAATTTCTGTGTTTCATCGTCAATAAGAAGGTCCAAGGGATACAGTAAACCTGAAGTGAAGCATCGGAATCTAAAACTGGACTCAAAGCAGAGGTTCAAATCATAGAAATTTAGAGTGTCAGTCCTCTTGTACCTAAGTCGGCATTGAGACTTTTGTATCAAATTCGGATGCAATTTCTGCTTTTCATCGTCAATAAGAAGGTCCAAGGGATACAGTAAACCTGAAGTGAAGCATCGGAATCTAAAACTGGACTAACGGGAGAGGTTGAAATCATGGAAAGTTAGAGTGTCAGTCCTCTTGTACTTAAGTCGGCATTGTGACTTTTGTATTAATTTCGGATGCAATTTCTGTGTTTCATCGTCAAAAAGAAGGTCCAAGGGATACAGTAAACCTGGAGTGAAGCATCGGAATCTAATACTGGACGCACAGGAGAGGTTAAAATCATAGAAAGTTAGTGTGCCAGTCTTCTTGAACTTAAGTCGGCATTGTGCCTTTTGTATTAAATTCGGATGCAATTTCTGTGTTTCATCGTCAATAAGAAGGTCCAAGGGATACAGTAAACCTGAAGTGAAGCATCGGAACCGAACACTGGATTCACAGGAGAGGTTTAAATCATAGAAAGTGAGAGTGTCAGTCCGCTTGTACTTAAGTCGGCATTGTGACTATTGTATTAAATTGGGATGCAATAACTGTGTTTCACCGTCAATAAGAAGGTCCAAAGGATACAGTAAACCTGAAGTGAAGCATCGGAATTCAAAACTGGACTCACAGGGGAGGTTCAAATCATGGAAATTTAGAGTGTCAGTCCGCTTGTACTTAAGTCGGCATTGTGACTTTTGTATTAAATTCGGAGGCAATTTCTGTGTTTCAACGTCAATAAGAAGGTCCAAGGGATACAGTAAACCTGAAGTGAAGCATCGGAATCTAAAACTGGACTCACAGGAGAGGTTATAATCATAGAAAGTTATTGTGTCAGTCTTCTAGTACTTAAGTCGGCATTGTGCCTATTCTATTAAATTCGGATGCAATTTCTGTGTTTCATCGTCAATAAGAAGGTCCAAGGGGTACAGTAGACCTGAAGTGAAGAATCGGAATCGAAAACTGGACTCACAGGAGAGGTTCAAATCATAGAAAGTAATAGTGTCAGTCCGCTTGTACTTAAGTCGGCATTGTGACTATTGTATTAAATTGGGATGCAATAACTGTGTTTCACCGTCAATAAGAAGGTCCAAGGGATTCAGTAAACCTGAAGCGAAGCATCGGAATCTAAAACTGGACTCACAGGAGAGGTTCAAATCATAGAAACTTTGAGTGTCAGTCCTCTTGTACTTAAGTCGGCATTGTGACTTTTGTATTAAATTCGGATGCAATTTCTGTGTTTCATCGTCAATAAGAAGGACCAAGGGATACAGTAAACCTGAAGTGAGGCATCGGAATCTAAAACTGAACTTACAGGAGAGGTTCAAATCATAGAAAGTGAGAGTGTCCGTCCGCTTGAACTTAAGTCGGCATTGTGAATTTTTTATTAAATTCGGATGCAATTTCTGTGTTTCAAAGACAACAAGACGGTCCAAGGGATATAGTAAACCTGAAGTGAAGCATCGGAATCGAAAACTGGACTCATAGGAGAGGTTCAAATCACAGAAAGTTAGAGTGACAGTCCTCTTGTACTTAAGTCGGCATTGTGACTTTCGTATTACATTCGGATGCAATTTTTGTGCTTCATCGTCAATAAGATGGTCCAAGGGATACAGTAAACCTGAAGTGAAGCATCGGAATTTTAAACTGGACTCGCAGGAGAGGTTCAAATCATAGAAAGTTAGAGTGGCAGTCCTCTTGTACTAAGGTCGGCATTGTGACTTTTGTATTACATTCGTATGCAATTTCTGTGCTTCATCGTCAATAAGAAGGTCCAAGGGATACAGTAAACTAGAAGTGAAGCATCGGAATCTAAAACTGGACTCAAGGGAGAGGTTCAAATCACAGAAATTTAGAGTGTCAGTCCTCTTGTACTTAAGTCGGCATTGTGCCTTTTGTATTAATTTCGGATGCAATTTCTGTGTTTCATCGTCAATAAGAATGTCCAAGGGATACAGTAAACCTGAAGTGAAGCATCGGAATCTAAAACTGGACGCAAAGGAGAGGTTAAAATCATAGAAAGTTAGTGAGTCAGTCTAGTTGTACTTAAGTCGGCATTGTGCCTTTTGTATTAAATTCGGATGCAATTTCTGTGTTTTATCGTCAGTAAGAAGGTCCAAGGAATACAGTAAACCTGAAGTGAAGTATCGGAATCTAAAACTGGACTCACAGGAGGGGTTCAAGTCATAGAAAGTGAGAGTGTCAGTCCGCTTGTACTTTAGTCGGCGTTGAGACTTTTGTATTAAATTCGGATGCAATTTCTGTGTTTCATCGTCAATAAGAAGGTCCAAGGGATACAGTAAACCTGAAGCGAAGCATCGGAATCCAAAACTGGACTCACAGGGGAGGTTCAAATCATGGAAAGTTAGAGTGTCAGTCCGCTTGTACTTAAGTCGGCATTGTGACTTTTGCATTAATTTCGGATGCAATTTCTGTGTTTCAACGTCAATAAGAAGGTCCAAGGGATACAGTAAACCTGAAGTGAAGCATCGGAATCTAAAACTGGACTCACAGGAAAGGTTATAATCATAGAAAGTTATTGTGTCAGTCTTCTTGTACTTAAGTCGGCATTGTGCCTTTTCTATTAAATTCGGATGCAATTTCTGTGCTTCATCGTCAATAAGAAGGTCCAAGGGATGCAGTAAACCTGAAGTAAAGCATCGGAATCTAAAATTGGACTCACAGGAGAGATTCAAATCATAGAAAGTTAGAGTGTCAGTCCTTTTGTACTTAAGTCGGCATTGTGACTTTTGTATTAAATACGGGTGCAATTTCTGTGTTTCATCGTCAATAAGAAGGTCCAAGGGATACAGTAAACCTGAAGTGAAGCATTGGAATCTAAAACTGGACTCACAGGAGAGGTTTAAATCATAGAAAGTAAGAGTGACAGTCCTCTTGTACTTAAGTCGGCATTGTGGTTTTTTGTATTAAATTCGGATGCAATTTCTGTGCTTCATCGTCAATAAGATGGTCCAAGGGATACAGTAAACCTGAAGTGAAGCATCGGAATCGAAAACTGGACTCACAGGAAAGGTTGAAATCATAGAAAGTTAGTGTGACAGGCCTCTTGTACTAAGGTCGGCAGTGTGACTTTTGTATTACATTCGTATGCAATTTCTGTGCTTCATCGTCTATAAGAAGGTCCAAGGGATACATGAAACTAGAAGTGAAGCATCGGAATCTAAAACTGGACTCACAGGAGAGGTTCAAATCATACAAAGTTAGAGTGTCAGTCCTCTTGTACTTAAGTCGGCATTGTGACTTTTGGTTTAAATTCGGATGCAATTTCTGTGTTTCATCATCAATAAGAAGGTCCAAGGGATACAGTAAACCTGAAGTGAAGTATCAGAATCTAAAACTGGACTCACAGGGGGGGTTCAAGTCATAGAAAGTTAGGGTGTCAGTTCTCTTGTACTTAAGTCGGCATTGTGCCTATTGTACTAAATTCGGATGCAATTTCTGTGTTTCATCGTTAAT
This sequence comes from Schistocerca americana, assembly GCF_021461395.2. NCBI lineage: Eukaryota > Metazoa > Arthropoda > Insecta > Orthoptera > Acrididae > Schistocerca > Schistocerca americana. The sequence continues at coordinate 78,087,443 of NC_060128.1, read as the reverse complement.
AAGAAGGTCGAAGGGATACAGTAAATCTGAAGTGAAACATCGGAATCTAAAACTGGACTCACAGGAGAGGTTCAAATCATAGAAAGTTAGAGTTTCAGTACTTTTGTACTTAAGTCGGCATTGTGTTTTTTGTATTAATTTCGGATGCAATTTCTGTGTTTCATCGTCAATAAGAAGGTCCTAGGGACACAGTAAACCTGAGTGAAGCATCGGAATCTAAAACTGGACTCACAGGAGAGGTTAAAACCATAGAAAGTTAGAGTGTCAGTCTTCTTGTACTTAAGTCGGCATTGTGCCTTTTCTATTAAATTCGGATGGTATTTTTGTGTTTCATCGTCAATAAGAAAGTCCAAGGGATACAGTAAACCTGAAGTGAAGCATCGGAAACGAAAACTGGACTCACAGGAGAGGTTCAAATTACAGAAAGTGAGAGTGTCAGTCCGCTTGTACTTAAGTCGGCATTGTGACTATTGTATTAAATTCGGATGCAATTTCTGTGCTTCTTAGTCAATAAGAAGGTCCAAGGGATACAGTAAACCTGAAGTGAAGCATCGGAATAGAAAACTGGACTCACAGGAGAGGTTCAAATCACAGAAAGTTAGAGTGTCAGTCCTCTTATACTTAACTCGGCATTGTGACTTTTGTATTAAATTCGGACGCAATTTCTGTGTTTCATCGTCAATAAGAAAGTCCAAGGGATACAGTAAACCTGAAGTGAAGCATCAGAATCTAAAACTGGACTCACAGGAGAGGTTGAAATCATTGAAAGTTAGAGTGTCAGTCCTCTTATACTTAAGTCTGCATTGTGACTTTTGTATTAAATTCGGATGCAATTTCTGTGTCCATCGTCAATAAGACGGTCCAAGGGATACAGTAAACCTGAAGTGAAGCATCGGAATCTAAAACTGGACTCACAGGAGAGGTTCAAATCATAGAAAGTGAGAGTGTCTGTCCGCTTGTACGTAAGTCGGCATTGTGAATTTTGTATTGAATTCGGTTGCAATTTCTGTGTTTCATCGTCAATAAGAAGGTCCAAGGGATACAGTAAACCTGAAGTGAAGCATCGGAATCGAAAACTGGACTCTCAGTGGAGGTTCAAATCACTCAGAGTTAGAGTGTCAGTCCTCTTGTACTTAAGTCGGCATTGTGAATTTTGTATTAAATTCGGATGCAATTTCTGTGCTTGATCGTCAATAAGAATGTCCAAGGGATACAGTAAATCTGAAGGGAAGCATCGGAATCTAAAACTGGACTCAGTGGAGATATTCAAACCATAGAAAGTTAGAGTGTCAGTCCTCTTGTACATAAGGTGGCATTGTGCCTTTTGTACTAATTTCGGATGCAATTTCTGTGTTTCATCGCTAATAAGAAGGTCCAAGGGATATAGTAAATCTGAAGTGAAGCATCGGAACCTAAAACTGGACTCACAGGAGAGGTTCAAATCATAGAAAGTAAGAGTGTCTGTCCGCTTGTACTTAAGTCGGCATTGCGACTATTGTATTAAATTCGGATGCAATATCTGTGTTTCATCGTCAATAAGAAGGTCCAAGGGATGCAGTAAACCTGAAGTGAAGCATCGGTATCTAAAACAGGACTCACAGGAGAGGTTTAAATCATAGAAAGTTAGAGTGTCAGTACTCTTGTACTAAGGTCGGCATTGTGATATTTGTATTACAGTCGTATGCAATTTCTGTGCTTTATCGTCAATAAGAAGGTCCAAGGGATACAATAAATCTGAAGTGAAGCATCGGAATCTAAAACTGGACTCCAAGGAAGGGTTCAAATCATAGAAAGTGAGAGTGTCAGTCCGCTTGTACTTAAGTCGGCATTGTGAATTTTGTATTGAATTCGGATGCAATTTCTGTGTTTCATCGTCAATAATAAGGTCCAAGGGATACAGTAAACCAGAAGTGAAGCATCGGAATCGAAAACTGGACTCTCAGGGGAGGTTCAAATCACACAAAGTTAGAGTGTCAGTCTTCTTGTACTTAAGTCGGCATTGTGACTTTTGTATTAAATTCGGATGCAATTTCTGTGCTTCATCGTCAATAAGAAGGTCCAAGGGATACAGTAAACCAGAAGTGAAGCATCGGAATCAAAAACTGGACTCACAGGAGAGGTTCAAATCATAGAAAGTTAGAGTGTCAGTCCTCTTGTACTTAAGTCGGCATTGTGACTTTTGTATTAAATTCGGATGCAATTTCTGTGTTTCATCGTCAATAAGAAGGTCCAAGGGATACAGTAAACCTGAAGTGAAGCATCGGAATCAAAAACTGAACTCACAGGAGAGGTTCAAATCATAGAAAGTTAGAGTGTCAGTCCTCTTGTACTTAAGTCAGAATTGTGACTTTTTTTATTAAATTCGGATGCAATTTCTGTGTTTCATCGTCAATAACAAGGTCCAAGAGATACAGTAAACCTAAAGTGAAGCATCGGAATCAAAAACTGGACTCACAGGAGAGGTTCAACTCATAGTAAGTTAGAGTGTCAGTCCTCTTGTACTTAAGTCAGCATTGTGACTTTTTTATGAAAATTCGGATGCAATTTCTGTGTTTCATCGTCAATAAGAAGGTCCAAGGGATACAGTAAACCTGAAGTGAAGTATCGGAATCTAAAACTGGACTCACAGGAGAGGTTCAAATCATAGAAAGTAAGAGTGTCTGTCCACTTGTACTTAAGTCGGCATTGTGACTATTGTATTAAATTCGGATGCAATATCTGTGTTTCATCGTCAATAAGAAGGTCCAAGGGATGCAGTAAACCTGAAGTGAAGCATCGGAATCTATAATTGGACTCACAGGAGAGGTTCAAATCATAGAAAGTTAGATTGTCAGTCCTCTTGTACTAAGGTCGGCATTGTGATATTTGTATTACATTCGTATACAATTTCTGTGCTTTATCGTCAATAAGAAGGTCCAAGGGATACAGTAAAGCTGAAGTGAAGCATCGGAATCTAAAACTGGACTCACAGGAGAGGTTCAAATCATAGAAAGTTAGAGTGTCAGTGCTCTTGTACTTAAGTCGGCATTGTGACTTTTGTATTAAATTCGGATGCAATTTCTGTGTTTCATCATCAATAAGAAGGTCCAAGGGATACAGTAAACCTGAAGTGAAGCATCGGAATCAAAAACTGGACTCACAGGAGAGGTTCAAATCATAGAAAGTTAGAGTGTCAGTCCTCTTGTACTTAAGTCAGCATTGTGACCTTTTTTATTAAATTCGGATGCAATTTCTGTGTTTCATCGTCAATAAGAAGGTCCAAGAGATACAGTAAACCTAAAGTGAAGCATCGGAATCAAAAACTGGACTCACAGGAGAGGTTCAAATCATAGTAAGTTAGAGTGTCAGTCCTCTTGTACTTAAGTCAGCATTGTGACTTTTTATTAAAGTCGGATGCAATTTCTGTGTTTCATCGTCAATAAGAAGGTCCAAGGGATACAGTAAACCTGAAGAGAAGTATCGGAATCTGATACTGGACTCACAGGAGAGGTTCAAATCATAGAAAGTAAGAGTGTCTGTCCGCTTGTACTTAAGTCGGCATTGTGACTATTGTATTAAATTCGGATGCAATATCTGTGTTTCATCGTCAATAAGAAGGTCCAAGGGATGCAGTAAACCTGAAGTGAAGAATCGGTATCTAAAACTGGGCTCACAGGAGAGGTTCAAATCATAGAAAGTTAAAGTGTCAGTCCTCTTGTACTGAAGTCGGCATTGTGACGTTTGTATTAAATTCGGATGCAATTTCTGTGTTTCATCGTCAATAAGAAGGTCCAAGGGGGTACAGTAAACCTGAAGTGAAGCATCGGAATCCAAAACTGGACTCACAGGAGAGGTTTAAATCATAGAAAGTTAGAGTGTCAGTCCTCTTGTACTAAGGTCGGCAGTGGGACTTTTGTATTTCATTCGTATGCAATTTCTGTGCTTCATCGTCAATAAGAAGGTCCAAGGGATGCAGTAAACTAGAAGTGAAGCATCGGAAACTAAAACTGGACCCACAGGAGAGGTTCAAATCACAGAAAGTTAGAGTGTCAGTCCTCTTATACTTAACTCGGCATTGTGACTTTTGTATTAAATTCGGATGCAATTTCTGTGTTTCATCGTCAATAAGAAAGTCCAAGGGATACAGTAAACCTGAAGTGAAGCATCAGAATCTAAAACTGGACTCACAGGAGAGGTTGAAATCATAGAAAGTTAGAGTGTCAGTCCTCTTATACTTAAGTCTGCATTGTGACTTTTGTATTAAATTCGGATGCAATTTCTGTGTCCATCGTCAATAAGACGGTCCAAGGGATACAGTAAACCTGAAGTGAAGCATCGGAATCTAAAACTGGACTCACAGGAGAGGTTCAAATCATAGAAAGTGAGAGTGTCTGTCCGCTTGTACGTAAGTCGGCATTGTGAATTTTGTATTGAATTCGGTTGCAATTTCTGTGTTTCATCGTCAATAAGAAGGTCCAAGGGATACAGTAAACCTGAAGTGAAGCATCGGAATCGATAACTGGACTCACAGGAGAGGTTTAAATCATAGAAAGTTAGAGTGTCAGTCCTCTTGTACTAAGGTCGGCAGTGTGATACGTGTATTACATTCGTATACAATTTCTGTGCTTTATCGTCAATAAGAAGGTCCAAGGGATACAGTAAACCTGAAGTGAAGCATCGGAATCTAAAACTGGACTCACAGGAGAGGTTCAAATCATAGAAAGTTAGAGTGTCAGTCCACTTGTACTGAAGTCGACATTGTGACGTTTGTATTAAATTGGGATGCGATTTCTGTGTTTCATCGTCAATAAGAAGGTCCAAGGGATACAGTAAACCTGAAGTGATGCATCGGAATCTAAAACTGGACTCACAGGAGAGGTTTAAATCATAGAAAGTTAGAGTGTCAGTCCTCTTGTACTAAGGTCGGCAGTGTGACTTTTGTATTACATTGGTATGCAATTTCAGTGCTTCATCGTCAATAAGAAGGTCCAAGGGATACATTAAACTAGAAGTGAAGCATCGGAATCTAAAACTGGACTCACAGGAGAGGTTCAAATCATAGAAAGTTAGAGTGTCAGTCCACTTGTACTTAGGTCGGCAATGTAACTTTTCTATTAAATTCGGATGCAGTTTCTGTGTTTCATCGTCAATAAGAAGGTCCAAGGGATACAGTAAACCTGAAGTGAAGTATCGGAATCTAAAACTGGACTCACAGGAGGGGTTCAAGTCATAGAAAGTTAGAGTGTCAGTTCGCTTGTACTTAAGTCGGCATTGTGCCTTTTGTACTAAATTCGGATGCAATTTCTGTGTTTCATCGTTAATAAGAAGGTCCAAGGGATACAGTAAATCTGAAGGGAAGCATCGGAATCTAAAACTGGACTCAGTGGAGATATTCAAACCATAGAAAGTTAGAGTGTCAGTCCTCTTGTACATAAGGTGGCATTGTGCCTTTTGTACTAAATTCGGATGCAATTTCTGTGTTTCATCGCTAATAAGAAGGTCCAAGGGATATAGTAAATCTGAAGTGAAGCATCGGAACCTAAAACTGGACTCACAGGAGAGGTTCAAATCATAGAAAGTAAGAGTGTCTGTCCGCTTGTACTTAAGTCGGCATTGCGACTATTGTATTAAATTCGGATGCAATATCTGTGTTTCATCGTCAATAAGAAGGTCCAAGGGATGCAGTAAACCTGAAGTAAAGCATCGGTATCTAAAACAGGACTCACAGGAGAGGTTTAAATCATAGAACTGTAGAGTGTCAGTACTCTTGTACTAAGGTCGGCATTGTGATATTTGTATTACAGTCGTATGCAATTTCTGTGCTTTATCGTCAATAAGAAGGTCCAAGGGATACAGTAAACCTGAAGTGAAGCATCGGAATCTATAATTGGACTCACAGGAGAGGTTCAAATCATAGAAAGTTAGATTGTCAGTCCTCTTGTACTAAGGTCGGCATTGTGATATTTGTATTACATTCGTATGCAATTTCTGTGCATTATCGTCAATAAGAAGGTCCAAGGGATACAGTAAACCTGAAGTGAAGCATCGGAATCTAAAACTGGACTCACAGGAGAGGTTCAAATCATAGAAAGTACTTAAGTCGGCATTGTGACTTTTGTATTAAATTCGGATGCAATTTCTGTGTTTCATCGTCAATAAGAAGGTCCAAGGGATACAGTAAACCTGAAGTGAAGCATCGGAATCAAAAACTGGACTCACAGGAGAGGTTCAAATCATAGAAAGTTAGAGTGTCAGTCCTCTTGTACTTAAGTCAGAATTGTGACTTTTTTTATTAAATTCGGATGCAATTTCTGTGTTTCATCGTCAATAACAAGGTCCAAGAGATACAGTAAACCTAAAGTGAAGCATCGGAATCAAAAACTGGACTCACAGAAGAGGTTCAAATCATAGTAAGTTAGAGTGTCTGTCCTCTTGTACTTAAGTCAGCATTGTGACTTTTTTATGAAAATTCGGATGCAATTTCTGTGTTTCATCGTCAATAAGAAGGTCCAAGGGATACAGTAAACCTGAAGTGAAGTATCGGAATCTAAAACTGGACTCACAGGAGAGGTTCAAATCATAGAAAGTAAGAGTGTCTGTCCACTTGTACTTAAGTCGGCATTGTGACTATTGTATTAAATTCGGATGCAATATCTGTGTTTCATCGTCAATAAGAAGGTCCAAGGGATGCAGTAAACCTGAAGTGAAGCATCGGAATCTATAATTGGACTCACAGGAGAGGTTCAAATCATAGAAAGTTAGATTGTCAGTCCTCTTGTACTAAGGTCGGCATTGTGATATTTGTATTACATTCGTATGCAATTTCTGTGCTTTATCGTCAATAAGAAGGTCCAAGGGATACTGTAAACCTGAAGTGATGCATCGGAATCTAAAACTGGACTCACAGGAGAGGTTCAAATCATAGAAAGTTAGAGTGTCAGTGCTCTTGTACTTAAGTCGGCATTGTGACTTTTGTATTAAATTCGGATGCAATTTCTGTGTTTCATCGTCAATAAGAAGGTCCAAGGGATACAGTAAACCTGAAGTGAAGCATCGGAATCAAAAACTGGACTCACAGGAGAGGTTCAAATCATAGAAAGTTAGAGTGTCAGTCCTCTTGTACTTAAGTCAGCATTGTGACCTTTTTTATTAAATTCGGATGCAATTTCTGTGTTTCATCGTCAATAAGAAGGTCCAAGAGATACAGTAAACCTAAAGTGAAGCATCGGAATCAAAAACTGGACTCACAGGAGAGGTTCAAATCATAGTAAGTTAGAGTGTCAGTCCTCTTGTACTTAAGTCAGCATTGTGACTTTTTATTAAAGTCGGATGCAATTTCTGTGTTTCATCGTCAATAAGAAGGTCCAAGGGATACAGTAAACCTGAAGTGAAGTATCGGAATCTAATACTGGACTCACAGGAGAGGTTCAAATCATAGAAAGTAAGAGTGTCTGTCCGCTTGTACTTAAGTCGGCATTGTGACTATTGTATTAAATTCGGATGCAATATCTGTGTTTCATCGTCAATAAGAAGGTCCAAGGGATGCAGTAAACCTGAAGTGAAGAATCGGTATCTAAAACTGGGCTCACAGGAGAGGTTCAAATCATAGAAAGTTAAAGTGTCAGTCCTCTTGTACTGAAGTCGGCATTGTGACGTTTGTATTAAATTCGGATGAAATTTCTGTGTTTCATCGTCAATAAGAAGGTCCAAGGGGATACAGTAAACCTGAAGTGAAGCATCGGAATCTAAAACTGGACTCACAGGAGAGGTTTAAATCATAGAAAGTTAGAGTGTCAGTCCTCTTGTACTAAGGTCGGCAGTGGGACCTTTGTATTTCATTCGTATGCAATTTCTGTGCTTCGTCGTCAATAAGAAGGTCCAAGGGATGCAGTAAACTAGAAGTGAAGCATCGGAAACTAAAACTGGACTCACAGGAGAGGTTCAAATCATAGAAAGTTAGAGTGTCAGTGCTCTTGTACTTAAGTCGGCATTGTGACTTTTGTATTAAATTCGGATGCAATTTCTGTGCTTCATCGTCAATAAGAAGGTCCAAGGGATACAGTAAACCTGAAGTGAAGCATCGGAATCTATAATTGGACTCACAGGAGAGGTTCAAATCATAGAAAGTTAGATTGTCAGTCCTCTTGTACTAAGGTCGGCATTGTGATATTTGTGTTACATTCGTATGCAATTTCTGTGCTTTATCGTCAATAAGAAGGTCCAAGGGATACAGTAAACCTGAAGTGAAGCATCGGAATCTAAAACTGGACTCACAGGAGAGGTTCAAATCATAGAAAGTTAGAGTGTCAGTCCTCTTGTACTTAAGTCGGCATTGTGACTTTTGTATTAAATTCGGATGCAATTTCTGTGTTTCATCGTCAATAAGAAGGTCCAAGGGATACAGTAAACCTGAAGTGAAGCATCGGAATCAAAAACTGGACTCACAGGAGAGGTTCAAATCATAGAAAGTTAGAGTGTCAGTCCTCTTGTAACTAAGTCAGAATTGTGACTTTTTTTATTAAATTCGGATGCAATTTCTGTGTTTCATCGTCAATAACAAGGTCCAAGAGATACAGTAAACCTAAAGTGAAGCATCGGAATCAAAAACTGGACTCACAGGAGAGGTTCAAATCATAGTAAGTTAGAGTGTCTGTCCTCTTGTACTTAAGTCAGCATTGTGACTTTTTTATGAAAATTCGGATGCAATTTCTGTGTTTCATCGTCAATAAGAAGGTCCAAGGGATACAGTAAACCTGAAGTGAAGTATCGGAATCTAAAACTGGACTCACAGGAGAGGTTCAAATCATAGAAAGTAAGAGTGTCTGTCCACTTGTACTTAAGTCGGCATTGTGACTATTGTATTAAATTCGGATGCAATATCTGTGTTTCATCGTCAATAAGAAGGTCCAAGAGATGCAGTAAACCTGAAGTGAAGCATTGGAATCTATAATTGGACTCACAGGAGAGGTTCAAATCATAGAAAGTTAGATTGTCAGTCCTCTTGTACTAAGGTCGGCATTGTGATATTTGTATTACATTCGTATGCAATTTCTGTGCTTTATCGTCAATAAGAAGGTCCAAGGGATACAGTAAACCTGAAGTGAAGCATCGGAATCTAAAACTGGACTCACAGGAGAGGTTCAAATCATAGAAAGTTAGAGTGTCAGTGCTCTTGTACTTAAGTCGGCATTGTGACTTTTGTATTAAATTCGGTTGCAATTTCTGTGTTTCATCGTCAATAAGAAGGTCCAAGGGATACAGTAAACCTGAAGTGAAGCATCGGAATCAAAAACTGGACTCACAGGAGAGGTTCAAATCATAGAAAGTTAGAGTGTCAGTCCTCTTGTACTTAAGTCAGCATTGTGACCTTCTTTATTAAATTCGGATGCAATTTCTGTGTTTCATCGTCAATAACAAGGTCCAAGAGATACAGTAAACCTAAAGTGAAGCATCGGAATCAAAAACTGGACTCACAGGAGAGGTTCAAATCATAGAAAGTAAGAGTGTCTGTCCACTTGTACTTAAGTCGGCATTGTGACTATTGTATTAAATTCGGATGCAATATCTGTGTTTCATCGTCAATAAGTAGGTCCAAGGGATGCAGTAAACCTGAAGTGAAGCATCGGAATCTATAATTGGACTCACAGGAGAGGTTCAAATCATAGAAAGTTAGATTGTCAGTGCTCTTGTACTTAAGTCGGCATTGTGACTTTTGTATTAAATTCGGATGCAATTTCTGTGTTTCAACGTCAATAAGAAGGTCCAAGGGATACAGTAAACCTGAAGTGAAGCATCGGAATCAAAAACTGGACTCACAGGAGAGGTTCAAAGCATAGAAAGTTAGAGTGTCAGTCCTCTTGTACTTAAGTCAGCATTGTGACCTTTTTTATTAAATTCGGATGCAAATTCTGTGTTTCATCGTCAATAAGAAGGTCCAAGAGATACGGTAAACCTAAAGTGAAGCATCGGAATCAAAAACTGGACTCACAGGAGAGGTTCAAATCATAGTAAGTTAGAGTGTCAGTCCTCTTGTACTTAAGTCAGCATTGTGACTTTTTATTAAAGTCGGATGCAATTTCTGTGTTTCATCGTCAATAAGAAGGTCCAAGGGATACAGTAAACCTGAAGTGAAGTATCGGAATCTAATACTGGACTCACAGGAGAGGTTCAAATCATAGAAAGTAAGAGTGTCTGTCCGCTTGTACTTAAGTCGGCATTGTGACTATTGTATTAAATTCGGATGCAATATCTGTGTTTCATCGTCAATAAGAAGGTCCAAGGGATGCAGTAAACCTGAAGTGAAGAATCGGTATCTAAAACTGGGCTCACAGGAGTGGTTCAAATCATAGAAAGTTAAAGTGTCAGTCCTCTTGTACTGAAGTCGGCATTGTGACGTTTGTATTAAATTCGGATGCAATTTCTGTGTTTCATCGTCAATAAGAAGGTCCAAGGGGATACAGTAAACCTGAAGTGAAGCATCGGAATCTAAAACTGGACTCACAGGAGAGGTTTAAATCATAGAAAGTTAGAGTGTCAGTCCTCTTGTACTAAGGTCGGCAGTGGGACCTTTGTATTTCATTCGTATGCAATTTCTGTGCTTCATCGTCAATAAGAAGGTCCAAGGGATGCAGTAAACTAGAAGTGAAGCATCGGAAACTAAAACTGGACTCACAGGAGAGGTTCAAATCATAGAAAGTTAGAGTGTCAGTCCTCTTGTACTTAAGTCGGCATTGTGACTTTTGTATTAAATTCGGATGCAATTTCTGTGCTTCATCGTCAATAAGAAGGTCCAAGGGATACAGTAAACCTGAAGTGAAGCATCGGAATCTATAATTGGACTCACAGGAGAGGTTCAAATCATAGAAAGTTAGATTGTCAGTCCTCTTGTACTAAGGTCGGCATTGTGATATTTGTATTACATTCGTATGCAATTTCTGTGCTTTATCGTCAATAAGAAGTTCCAAGGGATACAGTAAACCTGAAGTGAAGCATCGGAATCTAAAACTGGACTCACAGGAGAGGTTCAAATCATAGAAAGTTAGAGTGTCAGTGCTCTTGTACTTAAGTCGGCATTGTGACTTTTGTATTAAATTCGGATGCAATTTCTGTGTTTCATCGTCAATAAGAAGGTCAAAGGGACACAGTAAACCTGAAGTGAAGCATCGGAATCAAAAACTGGACTCACAGGAGAGGTTCAAATCATAGAAAGTTAGAGTGTCAGTCCTCTTGTACTTAAGTCAGCATTGTGACTTTTTTTATTAAATTCGGATGCAATTTCTGTGTTTCATCGTCAATAAGAAGGTCCAAGAGATACAGTAAACCTAAAGTGAAGCATCGGAATCAAAAACTGGACTCACAGGAGAGGTTCAAATCATAGTAAGTTAGAGTGTCAGTCCTCTTGTACTTAAGTCAGCATTGTGACTTTTTATTAAATTCGGAAGCAATTTCTGTGTTTCATCGTCAATAAGAAGGTCCAAGGGATGCAGTAAACTAGAAGTGAAGCATCGGAAACTAAAACTGGACTCACAGGAGAGGTTCAAATCATAGAAAGTTAGAGTGTCAGTCCTCTTGTACTTAAGTCGGCATAGTGACTTTTGTATTAAATTCGGATGCAATTTCTGTGTTTCATCGTCAATAAGAAGGTCCAAGTGATACAGTAAACCTGAAGTGAAGCATCGGAATCCAAAACTGGACTCACAGGAGAGGTTGAAATCATAAAAAGTTAGAGTGTCAGGCCTCTTGTATATAAGTCTGCATTGTGACTTTTGTATTAAATTCGGATGCAATATCTGTGTTTCATCGTCAATAAGACGCTCCAAGGGATACAGTAAACCTGAAGTGAAGCATCGGAATCTAAAACTGGACTCACAGGAGAGGTTCAAATCATAGAAAGTGAGGGTGTCAGTCCGCTTGTACTTAAGTCGGCATTGTGAATTTTGTACTGAATTCGGATGCAATTTCTGTGTTTCTTCGTCAATAAGAAGGTCCAAGGGATACAGTAAACCTGAAGTGAAGCATCGGAATCTAGAACTGGGCACACAGGAGAGGTTCAAATCATAGTAAGTTAGAGTGTCAGTCCTCTTGTACTTAAGTCAGCATTGTGACTTTTTTATGAAAATTCGGATGCAATTTCTGTGTTTCATCGTCAATAAGAAGGTCCAAGGGATACAGTAAACCTGAAGTGAAGTATCGGAATCTAAAACTGGACTCACATGAGAGGTTCAAATCATAGAAAGTAAGAGTGTCTGTCCACTTGTACTTAAGTCGGCATTGTGACTATTGTATTAAATTCGGATGCAATATCTGTGTTTCATCGTCAATAAGAAGGTCCAAGGGATGCAGTAAACCTGAAGTGAAGCATCGGAATCTATAATTGGACTCACAGGAGAGGTTCAAATCATAGAAAGTTAGATTGTCAGTGCTCTTGTTCTTAAGTCGGCATTGTGACTCTTGTATTAAATTCGGATGCAATTTCTGTGTTTCATCGTCAATAAGAAGGTCCAAGGGATACAGTAAACCTGAAGTGAAGCATCGGAATCAAAAACTGGACTCACAGGAGAGGTTCAAATCATAGAAAGTTAGAGTGTCAGTCCTCTTGTACTTAAGTCAGCATTGTGACCTTTTTTATTAAATTCGGATGCAATTTCTGTGTTTCATCGTCAATAAGAAGGTCCAAGAGATACGGTAAACCTAAAGTGAAGCATCGGAATCAAAAACTGGACTCACAGGAGAGGTTCAAATCATAGTAAGTTAGAGTGTCAGTCCTCTTGTACTTAAGTCAGCATTGTGACTTTTTATTAAAGTCGGATGCAATTTCTGTGTATCATCGTCAATAAGAAGGTCCAAGGGATACAGTAAACCTGAAGTGAAGTATCGGAATCTAATACTGGACTCACAGGAGAGGTTCAAATCATAGAAAGTAAGAGTGTCTGTCCGCTTGTACTTAAGTCGGCATTGTGACTATTGTATTAAATTCGGATGCAATATCTGTGTTTCATCGTCAATAAGAAGGTCCAAGGGATGCAGTAAACCTGAAGTGAAGAACCGGTATCTAAAACTGGGCTCACAGGAGAGGTTCAAATCATAGAAAGTTAAAGTGTCAGTCCTCTTGTACTGAAGTCGGCATTGTGACGTTTGTATTAAATTCGGATGCAATTTCTGTGTTTCATCGTCAATAAGAAGGTCCAAGGGGATACAGTAAACCTGAAGTGAAGCATCGGAATCTAAAACTGGACTCACAGGAGAGGTTTAAATCATAGAATGTTAGAGTGTCAGTCCTCTTGTACTAAGGTCGGCAGTGGGACCTTTGTATTTCATTCGTATGCAATTTCTGTGCTTCATCGTCAATAAGAAGGTCCAAGGGATGCAGTAAACTAGAAGTGAAGCATCGGAAACTAAAACTGGACTCACAGGAGAGGTTCAAATCATAGAAAGTTAGAGTGTCAGTCCTCTTGTACTTAAGTCGGCATTGTGACTTTTGTATTAAATTCGGATGCAATTTCTGTGCTTCATCGTCAATAAGAAGGTCCAAGGGATACAGTAAACCTGAAGTGAAGCATCGGAATCTATAATTGGACTCACAGGAGAGGTTCAAATCATAGAAAGTTAGAGTGTCAGTGCTCTTGTACTTAAGTCGGCATTGTGACTTTTGTATTAAATTCGGATGCAATTTCTGTGTTTCATCGTCAATAAGAAGGTCAAAGGGACACAGTAAACCTGAAGTGAAGCATCGGAATCAAAAACTGGACTCACAGGAGAGGTTCAAATCATAGAAAGTTAGAGTGTCAGTCCTCTTGTACTTAAGTCAGCATTGTGACTTTTTTATTAAATTCGGATGCAATTTCTGTGTTTCATCGTCATTAAGAAGGTCCAAGAGATACAGTAAACCTAAAGTGAAGCATCGGAATCAAAAACTGGACTCACAGGAGAGGTTCAAATCATAGTAAGTTAGAGTGTCAGTCCTCTTGTACTTAAGTCAGCATTGTGACTTTTTATTAAATTCGGATGCAATTTCTGTGTTTCATCGTCAATAAGAAGGTCCAAGGGATGCAGTAAACTAGAAGTGAAGCATCGGAAACTAAAACTGGACTCACAGGAGAGGTTCAAATCATAGAAAGTTAGAGTGTCAGTCCTTCTTGTACTTAAGTCGGCATTGTGACTTTTGTATTAAATTCGGATGCAATTTCTGTGTTTCATCGTCAATAAGAAGGTCCAAGTGATACAGTAAACCTGAAGTGAAGCATCGGAATCTAAAACTGGACTCACAGGAGAGGTTGAAATCATAAAAAGTTAGAGTGTCAGGCCTCTTGTATTTAAGTCTGCATTGTGACTTTTGTATTAAATTCGGATGCAATATCTGTGTTTCATCGTCAATAAGACGCTCCAAGGGATACAGTAAACCTGAAGTGAAGCATCGGAATCTAAAACTGGACTCACAGGAGAGGTTCAAATCATAGAAAGTGAGGGTGTCAGTCCGCTTGTACTTAAGTCGGCATTGTGAATTTTGTACTGAATTCGGATGCAATTTCTGTGTTTCATCGTCAATAAGAAGGTCCAAGGGATACAGTAAACCTGAATTGAAGCATCGGAATCTAGAACTGGGCACACAGGAGAGGTTCAAATCATAGAAAGTTAGAGTGTCAGTCCTCTTGTACTTAAGTCGGCATTGTGACTTTTGTATTAAATTCGAATGCAATTTCTGTGTTTCATCGTCAATAAGATGGCCCGTGGGATACAGTAAACCTAAAGTGAAGCATCGGAATCAAAAACTGGACTCACAGGAGAGGTTCAAATCATAGAAAGTTTGAGTGTCAGTTCTCTTGTACGTAAGTCAGCATTGTGACTTTTTTATTAAATTCGGATGCAATTTCTGTCATCGTCAATAAGAAGGTCCAAGGGATACAGTAAACCTGATGTGAAATATCGGAATCTAAAACTGGACGCACAGGAGAGGTTCAAATCATAGAAAGTAATAGTGTCTGTCCGCTTGTACTTAAGTCGGCATTGTGACTATTGTATTAAATTCGGATGCAATATCTGTGTTTCGTCGTCAATAAGAAGGTCCAAGGGATGCAGTAAACCTGAATTGAAGCATCGGAATCTAAAACTGGACTCACAGGAGAGGTTCAAATCATAGAAAGTAAGAGTGTCAGTCCTCTTGTACTGAAGTCGGCATTGTGACTTTTGTATTAAATTCGTATGCAATTTCTGTGTTTCATCGTCAATAAGAAGGTCCATGGGATACAGTAAACCTGAAGTGAAGCATCGGATTCTGAAACAGGACTCACAGGAGATGTTTAAATCATAGAAAGTTAGAGTGACAGTCCTCTTGTACTTAAGTCGGCATTGTGCCTTTTGTATTAAATTCGGATGCAATTTCTGTGCTTCATCGTCAATAAGATGGTCCAAGGGATACAGTGAACCTGAAGTGAAGCATCGGAATCGAAAACTGGACTCACAGGAGAGGTTTAAATCATAGAAAGTTAGAGTGTCAGTCCTCTTGTACTAAGGTCGGCAGTGTGACTTTTGTATTACATTCGTATGCAATTTCTGTTCTTCATTGTCAATAAGAAGGTCCAAGGGATACAGTAAACTAGAAGTGAAGCATCGGAATCTAAAATTGGACTCACAGGAGAGGTTGAAATCATAGAAAGTTAGAGTGTTAGTCCTCTTGTACTTAAGTCGGCATTGTGACTTTTGTATTAAATTCGGATGCAATTTCTGTGTTTCATCGTCAATAAGAAGGTCCAAGGGATACAGTAAACCTGAAGTGAAGCATCGGAATCAAAAACTGGACTCACAGGAGAGGTTCAAATCATAGAAAGTCAGAGTGTCAGTCCTCTTGTACTTAAGTCAGCATTGTGACTTTTTTATTAAATTCGGATGCAATTTCTGTGTTTCATCGTCAATAAGAAGGTCCAAGAGATACAGTAAACCTGAAGAGAGGCATCGGAATCTAAAACTGGACTCACAGGAGAGGTTAAAATCAAAGAAAGTTAGAGTGTCAGTCCTCTTGTACTTAAGTCGGCATTGTGACTTTTGTATTAAATTCGGATACAATTTCTGTGTTTCATCGTCAATAAGAAGGTCCAAGGGATACAGTAAACCTGAAGTGAAGTATCGGAATGTAAAACTGGACTCACAGGAGGGGTTTAAATCATAGAAAGTTAAGGTGTCAGTTCTCTTGTACTTACGTCGGCATTGTGCCCTTTGTATTAAATTCGGATGCAATTTCTGTGTTTCATCGTTAATAAGAAGGTCCAAGGGATACAGTAAACCTGAAGTGTAGCATCGGAATTTAAAACTGGACAAACAGGAGATATTCAAATCATAGAAAGTTAGAGTGTCAGTTCTCTTGTACTTAAGTCGGCATTGTGACTTTTGTATTAAATTCGGATGCAATTTCTGTGTTTCATCGTCAATAAGATGGTCCAAGGGATACAGTAAACCTGAAGTGAAGCATCGGAATCTAAAACTGGACTCACAGGAGAGGTTATAACCTTAGAAAGTTATTGTGTCAGTCTTCTTGTACTTAAGTCGGCATTGTGCCTTTGCTATTAAATTCGGATGCAATTTCTGTGTTTCATCGTCAATAAGAAGGTCCAAGGGATACAGTAAACCTGATGTGTACCATCGGAAACTAAAACTTTACTCACAGGAGAGGTTCAAATCATAGAAAGTAAGAGTGTCAGTCCGCTTGTACTTAAGTCGGCATTGTGACTATTGTATTAAATTTGGATGCAAAAACTGTGTTTCACCGTCAATAAGAAGGTCCAAGGAATGCACTAAACCTGAAGTGAAGCATCGGAATCTAAAACTGGACTCACAGGAGAGGTTAAAATCATAGAAACTTAGAGTGTCAGTCCTCTAGTACTTATGTCGGCATTGTGACTTTTGTATTAAATTCGGATGCAATTTCTGTGTTTCATCGTCAATAAGAAGGACCATGGCATACAGAAAACCCGAAGTGAAGCATCGGAATCTAAAACTGGACTCACAGGAGAGGTTCAAATCACAGAAAGTGAGTGTGTCATGCCGCTTGAACTTAAGTCGGCATTCTGAATTTTGTATTAAATTCGGATGCAATTTCTGTGTTTCATCGTCAACAAGAAGGTCCAAGGGATACAGTAAACCTGAAGTGAAGCATCGGAATCTAAAACTGGACTCACAGGAGAGGTTCAAATCACAGAAAGATAGAGTGAAAGTCCTCTTGTACTTAAGTCGGCATTGTACTTTTGTATTAAATTCGGATGCAATTCCTGTGCTTCATCGTCAATAAGAAGGTCCAAGGGATACAGTAAACCTGAAGTGAAGTATCAGAATCTAAAACTGGACTCACAGGATGGGTGCAAATCATAGAAAGTTAGAGTGTCAGTCCTCTTGTACTAAGGTCGGCAGTGTGACTTTTGTATTACATTCGTATGCAATTTCTGTTCTTCATCGTCAATAAGAAGATCCAAGGGATACAGTAAACTAGAAGTGAAGCATCGGAATCTAAAACTGGACTCACAGGAGAGGTTGAAATCATAGAAAGTTTGAGTGTTAGTCCTCTTGTACTTAAGTCCGCATTGTGACTTTTGTATTAAATTCGAATGCAATTTCTTTGTTGCATCGTCACTTAGAAAATCCAAGGGATATAGTAAACCTGAAGTGAAGCATCGGAATCAAAAACTGGACTCACAGGAGAGGTTCAAATCATAGAAAGTCAGAGTATCAGTCCTCTTGTACTTAAGTCAGCATTGTGACTTTTTTATTAAATTCGGGTGCAATTTCTGTGTTTCATCGTCAATAAGAAGGTCCAAGAGATACAGTAAACCTGAAGAGAGGCATCGGAATCTAAAACTGGAATCACAGGAGACGTTAAAATCAAAGAAAGTTAGAGTGTCAGTCCTCTTGTACTTAAGTCGGCATTGTGACTTTTGTATTAAATTCGGATACAATTTCTGTGTTTCATCGTCAATAAGAAGGTCCAAGGGCTCCAGTAAACCTGAAGTGAAGTATCGGAATCTAAAACTGGACTCACAGGAGGGGTTTAAATCATAGAAAGTTAAGGTGTCAGTTCTCTTGTACCTAAGTCGGCATTGTGACTTTTGTATTAAATTCGGGTGCAAAAACTGTGTTTCACCGTCAGTAAGAAGGTCCAAGGAATGCACTAAACCTGAAGTGAAGCATCGGAATCTAAAACTGGACTCACAGGAGAGGTTCAAATCATAGAAACTTAGAGTGTCAGTCCTCTAGTACTTAAGTCGGCATTGTGACTTTTGTACTAAATACGGATGCATTTTCTTTGTTTCATCGTCAATAAGAAGGACCATGGGATACAGTAAACCCGAAGTGAAGCATCGGAATCTAAAACTGGACTCACAGGAGAGGTTCAAGTCATAGAAAGTGAGAGTGTCAGGCCGCTTGAACTTAAGTCGGCATTGTGAATTTTGTATTAAATTCGGATGCAATTTCTGTGTTTCATCGTCAACAAGAAGGTCCAAGGGATACAGTAAACCTGGAGTGAAGCATCGGAAGCTAAAACTGGACTCACAGGAGAGGTTCAAATCACAAAAAGTTAGAGTGAGAGTCCTCTTGTACTTAAGTCGGCATTGTGACTTTTGTATTAAATTCGGATGCAATTTCTGTGCTTCATCGTCAATAAGAGTGTCCAAGGGATACAGTAAACCTGAAGTGAAGCATCGGAATCTAAAACTGGACGCACAGGAGAGGTTAAAATCATAGAAAGTTAGTGTGTCAGTCTTCTTGTACTTAAGTCGCCAGTGTGCCTTTTGTATTAAATTCGGATGCAATTTCTGTGTGTCATCGTCAATAAGAAGGTCCAAGGGATACAGTAAACCTGAAGTGAAGTATCGGAATCGAAAACTGGACTCACAGGAGGGGTTCAAATCATAGAATGTTAGAGTGTCAGTTCTGTTGTACTTAAATCGGCATTGTGACTTTTGTATTAAATTCGGATGCATTTTCTGTGTTTCATCGTCAATAAGAAGGTCCAATGGATACAGTAAACCTGAAGTGAAGCATAGCAATTTAAAACTGGACTCACAGGAGAGGTTAAAATCATTGAAAGTTAGAGTGTCAGTCTTCTTGTACTTAAGTCGGAATTGTGCCTTTTCTATTAAATTCGTATGCAATATCTGTGTTTCATCGTCAATAAGAAGGTCCAAGGGATACAGTAAACCTGAAGTGAAGCATCCGAATCGAAAACTGGACTCACAGGAGAGGTTCAAATCATAGAAAGTTAGAGTGTCAGTCCTCTTGTACTTAAGTCGGCATTGTGACTTTTGTATTAAATTCGGATGCAATTTCTGTGTTTCATCGTCAATAAGATGGTCCAAGGGATACAGTAAACCTGACGTGAAGCATCGGAATCAAAAACTGGACTCACAGGAGAGGTTAAAATCATAGAAAGTTAGAGTGTCAGTCCTCTTGTACTTAAGTCAGCATTGTGACTTTTTTATTAATTTGGGATGCACTTTCTGTGTTTCATCGTCAATAAGAAGGTCCAAGGGATACTGTACACCTGAAGTGAAGTATCGGAATCTAAAACTGGACTCACAGGAGGGGTGCAAATCATAGAAAGTTAGAGTGTCAGTTCTCTTGTACTTAAGTCGGCATTGTGACTTTTGTATTAAATTCGGATTCAATTTCTGTTCCTCATCGTCAATAAGAAGGTCCAAGGGATACAGTAAACCTGAAGTGAAGCATCGGAATTAAAAACTGGACTCACAGGAGAGGTTCAAATCATAGAAAGTTAGAGTGTCAGTCCTTTTGTACTTAAGTCGGCATTGTGCCTTTTGTATTAAATTCGGATGCAATTTCTGTGTTTCACCGTCAATAAGAAAGTCCAAGGGATACAGTAAACCTGAAGTGGAGCATCGGAATCTAAAACTGGACTCACAGGAGAGGTTATAATCATAGAAAGTTATTGTGTCAGTCTGCTTGTACTTAAGTCGGCATTGTGCCTTTTCTATTAAATTCGGGTGCAATTTCTGTGTTTCACCGTCAATAAGGTGGTCCAAGGGATACAGTAAACCTGAAGTGAAGCATCGGAATCGAAAACTGGACTCACAGGAGAGTTTCAAATCGTAGAAAGTAAGAGCGTCAGTCCGCTTGTACTGAAATCGGCATTGTGCCTATTGTATTAAATACGGATGCAATAACTGTGTTTCACCTTCAATAAGAAGGTCCAAGGGATGCAGTAAACCTGAAGTGAAGCATCGGAATCTAAAACTGGACTCACAGGAGAGGTTTAAATCATAGAAACTTAGAGTGTCAGTCCTCTTGTATCTAAGTCGGCATTGTGACTTTTGTATTAAATTCGGATGCAATTTCTGTGGTTCATCGTCAATAAGAAGGACCAAGGGATACAGTAAACCTGAAGTGAAGCATCGGAATCTAAAAGTGGACTCACAGGAGAGGTTCAAATCACAGAAAGTTAGAGTGACACTCCTCTTGTACCTAAGTCGGCATTGTTACTTTTGTATTAAATTCAGGCGCAATTTCTGTGCTTCATCGTCAATAAGAAGGTCCAAGGTATACAGTAAACCTGAAGTGCAGCATCGGAATCTCAAACTTGACGCACAGGAGAGGTTAAAACCATAGAAAAATATAGTGTCAGGCCTCTTGTACTTAAGGTGGCATTGTGGCTTTTGTACTAAATTCGGATGCAATTTCTGTGTTTCATTGTTAATAAGAAGGTCCAAGGGATATAGTAAATCTGAAGTGAAGCATCGGAATCTAAAACTGGACTCACAGGAGAGGTTCAAATCATAGAAAGTAATAGTGTCAGTCCTCTTGTACTTATGTCGGCATTGTGACTTATGTATTAATTTCGGATGCAATTTCTGTGTTTCATCGTCAATAAGAAGGTCCAAGGGATACAGTAAACCTGAAGTGAAGCAACCGAATCGAAAACTGGACTCACAGGAGAGGTTCAAATCATAGAAAGTAAGAATGTCTGACCGCTTGTACTTAAGTCGGCATTGTGACTATTGTATTAAATTCGGATGCAATATCTGTGTTTCATCGTCAATAAGAAGGTCCAAGGGATGCAGTAAACCTGAAGTGAAGCATCGGAATCTAAAACTGGACTCACACGAGGTGTTCAAATCATAGAAAGTTAGAGTGTCAGTCCTCTTGTACTTAAGTCGGCATTGTGACTTTTGTATTAAACTCGGATGCAATTTCTGTGTTTCATCGTCATTAAGAAGATCCAAGGGATACAGTAAACCTGAAGTGAAGCATCGGAATCTAAATCTGGACTCACAGGAGAGGTTTAAATCATAGAAAGTTAGAGTTACAGTCCTCTTGTACTTAAATCGGCATTGTGACTTTGTATTAAATTCGGATTCAATTTCTGTGCTTCAACGTCAATAAGATGTTCCAAGGGATACAGTAAACCTGAAGAAAAGCATCGGAATCGAAAACTGGACACACAGGAGAGGTTTAAATCGTAGAAAGTTAGAGTGTCAGTCCTCTTGTACTAACGTCGGCAGTGTGACTTTTGTATTACATTCGTATGCAATTTCTGTGCTTCATCGTCAATAAGAAGGTCCAAGGGATACAGTAAACCTGAAGTGAAGTATCGGAACCTAAAACTGGACTCACAGGATGGGTTCAAATCATAGAAAGTGAGAGTGTCAGTCCGCTTGTACTTAAGTCGGCATTGTGACTATTGTATTAAATTCGAATGCAATTTCTGTGTTTCACAGTCAATAAGAAGGTCCAAATTATACAGTAAATCTGAAGTGAAGCATTCGAATCGCAAACTGGACTCAAAGGAGAGGTTCAAATCACAGAAAGTTAGAATGTCAGTCCTCTTGTACTTAACTCGGATTTGTGACATTTGCATTACATTCGGATGCCATTTCTGTGTTTCATCGTCAATAAGAAGGTCCAAGGGATACAGTAAACATGAAGTGAAGCATCGGAATCTAAAACTGGACTCACAGGAACGGTTGAAATCATAGAAAGTTAGAGTGTCAGTCCTCTTGTACTTAACTCTGCATTGTGACTTTTGTATTGAATACGGATGCAATTTCTGTGTTTCATCGTCAATAAGAAGGTCCAAGGGATACAGTAAACCTGAAGTGAAGCATCGGAATCGAGAACTGGACTCTCAGGAGAGGTTCAAATCACACAAAGTTAGAGTGTCAGTCCACTTGTACTTAATTCGGCATTGTGACATTTGTATCAAATTCGGATGCAATTTCTGTGCTTCATCGTCAATAAGAAGGTCCAAGGGATACAGTAAACCTGAAGTGAAGCATCGGAATCTAAAAGTGGACTCACAGGAGAGGTTCAAATCATAGAAAGTTAGAGTGACAGTCCTCTTGTACTAAGGTCGGCATTGCGATATTTGTATTACATTCGTATGCAATTTCTGTGCTTCATCGTCAATAAGAAGGTCCAAGGGATACAGTAAACTTGAAGTGAAGCATCGGAATCTAAAACTGGACTCACAGGAGAGGTTCAAATCATAGAAAGTTAGACTGTCAATCTTCTTGTACTTACGTCAGCATTGTGACTTTTTTATTAAATTCGGATGCAATTTCTGTCTTTCATCGTCAGTAAGAAGGTCCAAGGGATACAGTAAACCTGAAGTGAAGTATCGGAACCTAAAACTGGGCTCACAGGAGGGGTTCAAATCATGGAAAGTTAGAGTGTCAGTCCTCTTGTACTAAGGTCGGCATTGCGATATTTGTATTACATTCGTATGCAATATCTGTGTTTCATCGTCAGTAAGAAGGTCCAAGAGATACAGGAAACCTAAAGTGAAGTATCGGAATCTAAAACTGGACTCACAGGAGGGGTTCAAATCATAGAAAGTTAGAGTTTCAGTCCCCTTGTACTTAAGTCGGCATTGTGACTTTTGTGTTACATTCGTATGCAATTTCTGTGTTTCATCCTCAGTAAGAAGGTCCAAGGGATACAGTAAACCTGAAGCGAAGCATCGGAATCTAAAACTGGACTCACAGGAGAGGTTGAAATCATGGAAAGTTAGAGTGTCAGTCCTCTTGTACTAAAGTCGGCATTGTGCCTTTTGTATTAAATTCGCTTGCAATTTCTGTGTTTCATCGTTAATAAGAAGGTCCAGGGGATTCAGTAAATGTGAAGTGAAGCATCGGAATCTAAAGCTGGACTCTTAGGAGAGGTTAAAATCATAGAAAGTTGGAGTGTCAGTCCTCTAGTACTAAGGTCGGCATTGTGACGTTTGTATTACATTCGTATGCAATTTCTGTGTTTCATCGTCAATAAGAAGGTCCAAGGGAAACAGTAAACCAGAAGTGAAGCATCGGAATCTAAAACTGGACTCTTAGGAGAGGTTAAAATCATAGAAAGTTAGAGTGTCAGACCTCTAGTACTAAGGTCGGCATTGTGACTTTTGTATTACATTCGTTTGCAATTTCTGTGTTTCATCGTCAATAAGAAGGTCCAAGGGAAACAGTAAACCAGAAGTGAAGCATCGGAATCCTAAACTGGACTCACAGGAGAGGTTCAAATCATAGAAAGTTAGAGTGTCAGACCTCTTGTACTTAAATCGGCACTGTGACTTTTGTATTAAATTCGGATGGAATTTCTGTGTTTCATCGTCAATAAGAAGGTCCAAGGGATACAGTAAACATGAAGTGAAGCATCGGAATCTAAAACTGGACTCACAGGAAAGGTTCAAATCATAGAAAGTGAGAGTGTCAGTCCGCTTGTACTTAAGTCGGCATTGTGAATTTTGTATTGAATTCGGATGCAATTTCTGTGTTTCATCGTCAATAAGAAGGTCCAAGGGATACAGTAAACCTGAAGTGATGCATCGGAATCTAAAACTGGACTCACAGGAGGGGTTCAAATCATAGAAAGTTAGAGTGTCAGTTGTCTTGTACTTAAGTCGGCATTGTGACTTTTGTATTAAATTCGGATGCAATTTCTGTGTTTCATCGTCAGTAAGAAGGTCCAAGGGATACAGTAAACCTGAAGTGAAGCATCCGAATCTAAAAGTGGACTCACAGGAGGGGTTCAAATCATAGAAAGTTAGAGTGTCAATCCTCTTGTACTTACGTCGGCATTGAGTCTTTTGTATTAAATTCGGATGCTATTTCTGTGTTTCATCGTCAATAAGAAGGTCCAAATGATACAGTAAACCTGAAGTGAAGCATCGGAATCTAAAACTGGACTCATAGGAGAGGTTCATATCATGGAAAGTTAGAGTGTCAGTCCTCTTGTACTTAAGTCGGCGTTGTGACTTTTGTATTACATTCGTATGCAATTTCTGTGCATCATCGTCAGTAAGAAGGTCCAAGGGATACAGTAAACCTGAAGTGAAGCATCCGAATCTAAAAGTGGACTCACAGGAGGGGTTCAAATCATAGAAAGTTAGAGTGTCAATCCTCTTGTACTTACGTCGGCATTGAGTCTTTTGTATTAAATTCGGATGCTATTTCTGTGTTTCATCGTCAATAAGAAGGTCCAAATGATACAGTAAACCTGAAGTGAAGCATCGGAATCTAAAACTGGACTCATAGGAGAGGTTCATATCATGGAAAGTTAGAGTGTCAGTTGTCTTGTACTTAAGTCGGCATTGTGAATTTTGTATTACATTCGTATGCAATTTCTGTGCTTCATTGTCAGTAAGAAGGTCCAAGGGATACAGTAAACCTGAAGTGAAGCATCGGAATCTAAGAACTGGACTAACAGGAGAGTTTAAAATCATAGAAAGTTAGAGTGTCAGTCTTCTTGTACTTAAGTCGACATTGTGCCTTTTGTATTAAATTTGGATGCAATTTCTGTGTTTCATCGTCAATACGAAGGTCCATGAGATACAGTAAACCTGAAGTGTAGCATCGGAATCTAAAACTGGACTCTTAGGAGAGGTTAAAATCGTAGAAAGTTAGAGTGTCAGTCCTCTAGTACTAAGGTCGGCATTGTGACTTTTGTATTACATTCGCTTGCAATTTCTGTGTTTCATTGTCAATAAGAAGGGCCAAGGGAAA